>NC_042991.1:30168998-30376498 GCF_901001165.1 Salmo trutta
GCTACTTATCTTCAGATGAAAGCCATCAGAGGGAACCTAGCTACTTATCTTCAGATGAAAGCCATCAGAGGGAACCTAGCTACTTATCTTCAGATGAAAGCCATCAGAGGGAACCTAGCTACTTATCTTCAGATGAAAGCCATCAGAGGGAACCTAGCTACTTATCTTCAGACTAAACACCTCCTTCTGCAACTGTATCCTGGACTTCCTGACGGGCCGCCCCAGGTGATAAGGGTAGGTAACAACACATCCGCCATGCTGATCCTCAACACGGGGGCCCCTCAGGGGTGCGTGCTCAGTCCCCTCCTTTACTCCCTGTTCACTCATGACTGCATGGCTAGGCACGACTCCAACACAATCATTAAGTTTGCTGATGACACAACAGTGGTAGGCCTGATCACCGACAACGATGAGACAGCCTATAGGGAGGTGGTCATAGACCTGACTGTGTGGTGCAAGGACAACAACCTCTCCCTCAACGTGATCAAGACAAAGGAGATTATTGTGGACAACAGGAAAAGGAGGACCGAGCACGCCCCCATTCTCATTGTCGGGCTGTAGTGGAGCATGTTGAGAGCTTCAAGTTCCTTGGCGTCCACATCACCAACAATCTAACATGGTCCAAGCACACCAAGACAGTCGTAAAGAGGGCACGACTAAACCTATTCCCCCTCAGGAGACAGAAAATATTTGACATGGGTCCGCAAATCCTCAAAAGGTTTTACAGCTGCACCATCGAGAGCATCCTGACGAATTTCATCACTGCCTGGTATGGCAACTGCTTGGCCTCCGACCGCAAGGCACTACAGAGGATAGTGCGTACGGCCCAGTACATCACCGGGGAAAAGCTTCCTGCCATCCAGGACCTCTATACCAGGCGGTGTCAGAGGAAGGCCCTAAAAATGTATAAAGACTCCAGCCACCCTAGTCATAGATTGTTCTCTCTGCTACTACACGGCAATCGGTACCGGAGCGCCAAGTCTAGGCCCAAGAGGCTTCTAAACAGCTTCTACCCCCAAGCCATAAGACTCCTGAACAGCTAATCAAATGGCTACCCAGACTATTTCCCCCCTCCACGCTGATGCTACTCTCTGTTATTATCTATGCATAGCCACTTTAAAAATTCTACCTACACGTACATAATTACCTCAATTACCTCGACACCGCAGATTGAAACATTGACTCTGTACCGGCACCCCCTGTCTATAGCCTCTCTATTGTTATTTGCTGCTCTTTAATTATTTGTTATTCTTATCTCTTACTTTTTTTAGGGAATTTTCTTAAAACTGCATTGTTGGTTAAGGGCTTGTAAGTAAGCATTTCCCTGTAAGGTCTACACCTGTTGTATTCTGCGCATGTGACAAATAACATTTGATTTGATTTGAGATGAAAGCCATCAGAGGGAACGTAGCTACTTATCTTCAGAAGAAAGCCATCAGAGGGAACCTAGCTACTTATCTTCTCAGATAAAAGCCATCAGAGGGAACCTAGCTACTTATCTTCTCAGATAAAAGCCATCAGAGGGAACCTAGCTACTTATCTTCTCAGATAAAAGCCATCAGAGGGAACCTAGCTACTTATCTTCAGATGAAAGCCATCAGAGGGAACCTAGCTACTTATCTTCAGATAAAAGCCATCAGAGGGAACCTAGCTACTTATCTTCTCAGATAAAAGCTATCAGAGGGAACCTAGCTACTTATCTTCAGATAAAAGCCATCAGAGGGAACCTAGCTACTTATCTTCAGATGAAAGCCATCAGAGGGAACCTAGCTACTTATCTTCAGATGAAAGCCATCAGAGGAATGGGGGAAGGTATGGCTGCAGACAAAAAGCCACTTGGATTGGAAAACTATCAATTTTAAAATGTTTATCTTTATTTGGAGCATATATTGAACATTGGAGCACATTGACATAGCTCAATCAGGCTACTGTACTGTACTAGAAATTCTGATCTGCACCATCACGCAGTTGTACTTGGGTAGTTATCACCCATTTCCATGCCCCCCAATGATGTTTGTTTCACTGACCATGGCTGAGTCTTGATATAGAAGACAAATGTGTCCACATTTATTTAGCATATTCAAGAAGGTCAATCAAAAGAATTCAGCAATTACAAAACAAGTTGAATGTCCACTACTGTTTTTTTCTCTGTTTCATAAAAATGGTAAAACAAAATTAGACACATTTTAATTGCAAAACAATAAAATAACAGTGGATCTGAGAGACTAATGCATAAAAATAAATAAGATAAATAAAATGGGATAAAATCAATAAAATAGATAGTATGACTAAAAGCACACAAAAAAAGGTGTCTTAAGATCTTTTTTTTAAATGTCTACAGTGTCTGAGGCCCTCAGATCCTCCGACAGACTGTTCCAAAGGCCAGGACCATAGTGGCTGAAGGAAGCCTCAACAAACTTTTGGTTCTGATTTTTGGAACAACTAAAGGGAGGAACTAACGGACTAAGAGGAACTGACGGATCGACTGGTACTTTATCTTAAAAGCATGTCAGACATAGTTTTGTGTGCAGGGCCACATAATGCTTTGAAAATCAATTCTAAAACTGATAGGCAACCAATGCAGGGACTTTAAAATAGGTGTTATGTGTGCTTATTGGTTAATCACGCACTTTGAAAACACGTGAGAGTATTTACATGTGCACACTGCAAACCATACAAGTAGGGTACAGTTGTCAGACTACGACTGCATTGATCAGACTTCCTATCTTTAACCCAGACAAGTTTATCAGAGGCAGACATAGGGTTCAATCCGTAGCACTGAAGATACGGGCTGAAGCACGATTGAAATTGAAAGGTAATTTCCGATTGAGACGACATATGCAGCGTTAACTGTGAATACAGTATCCACGAACATGTATACATTGCCTTTAAATTTCAATCACGCTAGAGTGCCGATCTTCACCACAACGGATTGAGTCTAGCCCCTAACGTTGGTCATCAATTTATAAAGAAATACCTTGAAGACATGGCACTAGCTGGATAATGCTGCCCTACTATCAGTATTGTGACAGTTCAGGAACAGCTCATACGTACCTGATCGCTACTGTCCACTACGAATAAAATATATGAATCAACAACAATAGTTGTGTAGCAGGAGAGCGTGAGGACTCAATTTGTAGGTACAAAGGCGAATGTTTGAGCTAGGACCTATGGGAAGAGGCAGTACAACACTGACATATATTGGTTACACAGTATTCCCCCACTCTTCAGAGAAGTGTTCTCAAATACCCATGAGATGCATGAGGAGGATGAATCTCACTGCCGCCACCAATATAGCAAGAGAGAGTAAGAACTGTATTTGGGATTTGAAACATAGCTTCTACAATGCAGAGGCGAGTGCCTAACCCACTGTACCACAAAAGCCTGGGCATTACAACGCTCACATACACCGATTACAGTATTATGAGGGTAACTTCAGCGTACTGTGTAACGTACTCCCTCAACGTACTCGACTTCGAACATCAGTTAATATGTTTGAATATGCAATTGAGTTTTTATCTAATTTTAACCTATAGATCTCAACCACACATCAGAGTTGCAATGTTTGGTTTTATTTCAAGTTGAATTCAGTTGTAGACAACTCAATCACATATCAACCACAATTATTGCTTATTTTATGTTGTCATCTTTGCTAACCTGTCTCATGCCTTACAGACATGCAATAGTAATGCATGATCTCCGTGTTTAATCAATACTGTTTATGCATTTCGCAATTTATCCTGTATATTTGTTAAATTCTTACTCTGACCAGTGATCATACCAAACAATAATGTTCAATTCTTCTTACTCTGAGCCCTTTCTTTCTATAACAAAAACAAGTCCTGATCAGGGGCGAAAATCTGATATCAACTTTGGAGGGGACAATTACATGAAATTTTCTCAAGAGCAATTCCTGAGGGGGACACCAAAAGTAGTGCTGTAACACATAGCCTACATTGTAATATGGTAAATGTATATTGAGGAACCAAAAAAATAAGGTGTTTGCCGTACTCCTAACTACCGGTACCCAAAACTACACAACTAATCACAACAGCAATACCATTGCCTTTAACAAATCTTAGTTCAGTCACCAGTTTAAGTTGAGAGTGGGGGTATCCATGGCATTTTCCAATTATGTTCCTATTTTACAAGTCAAAAAAATTGAGAACCTTTCATAATGTTGCCAAACAAAGACTCAATAAACTTACCTGAGACTCCCTGTCTCTGCCAGTCTGTCCCTGCATATCTGTCCCCAACTCTGCTGTCTGTGTGCCATCTGTTGCCTGCTCTGCCTAATGACATCATTGTGAAACATTTCCATCAGAATTTCATTTCTTTCTTATGAACATTTTATCAACTAGTCTTTGAGATATTAGGCTACTAGGGTTCTTACTTTGCGTTTTGGTGTACTGAAAAATACTCTGATGTCCGTCTTTTATTTTTCTGCCATTTTTCTACCTGGCTGGCTGGCTACACACACACACGCAGTGTGTAGGTTATTTACAGTAGGAGATGGGCTTCTATCATCTTATCTTTTATCATTCTATTTGGGCTTCGATGTAAAAGGTAGCTAGCAAATGTGAAACGGATTAAAATGACAAGAGTTGACAGCTGTATGAGTTCACCATTTACACAACATATGCTGCAACCTTTTGTAATTTTAATAGTTTGTTTCATATTGGCTGGCTTCCAACAATAGCTGAATTTGCAAAGCAAGCGAGCACCAATTCCATTTCAGTGGTGTTTGCTATAATCTTTGCTACACGGGTTAAATAAAATACATAAATAAAAGTTCCCTTGCGACAATTTAGCTTTTGCAACGAGACCATTAAATATATTTAAGACAATGGTAGAAGAGAGTGTAGTTCTGTTCAGTTTGGACTTCAGTTTATCGCTAACCTTATCACAGGGACTTTGAAGCACTAACTTACATCATCTGAATGCTGATCTTGGAATAAATTGACGATAGCAAAGATTCCATCTTTGACGAGGCCACATAAATGGAATAGGTACTAGCTAGCTTAATAGTTAATATTTGCGCGCTAGCTCTGCATATTCAACTAGTGTGTGTGCGCGATTGACTGGATTAACCTCACGTCAGTTACGTTCATTGAGTGCCTTTCAGACAGTAGACACGACCCCTCTGTTACCTTGCCAACTAAGGAACTGGCAGTGGATCAAACCATTGTGAGGCAAAGGGTGGGGGGGTCGCAATCTTTTGAAACTTAAAAACGCGCTATTAAGTGTCTATAATCAGCACAATTGCTTTCATTGCGTATTATTAATATTATTTAAATTACATAGTTATGTTTCAGTGATATATTGGGGGGGACAAATCATATTTTTCCCAGGATGGGGGGGTTGTGTCCCCCCCGTCCCCCCCGGGATTTCCACCCCTGGTCCTGATAACCTTGAACATAACACAACTCTTGATTGAAAGAATGTAACCTCAAATAGACACATTGGCTGTTTGCTCTAATATTCATTCAGTCTGTGACAACAGCAATTGAACTCTATTAACCTGATTATATGGAACAATTACACTCTACATATTAAGAAAATGTTTGCTTACTATGACTGTGATGTGCAGTTGTCTCTCTTACTGTAGCTAGCTACTTTAAAGGCCCAGTGCAGTCAAAAATCTTTTTTTTCCCCCTTGTGTTTTGTATCATATTGTACAACAGCTGATGAAATGAACACTGTAAAAGTGTGAAAAAAATGTGATCTGTGTTATTTCCTGATAGTTGCTTGTTGAAAATACAATCTACACAGGACCTTCTAATCAGCCTGTTTGCATGGGTGGGAGTTTTGGCTTGCCTGGTGACATCACCAGGTGGTATATTGGTTAATAGTTTTCCCCTCCTCATTCAGACCACTCCCCGACAGTCCTAGCAAAATTCTTGCTTGACAAAAATGTTTTGGGGTAAAAAGCTATTACAGTAAGGTGCTTAATTGTTACCCAGAAATTATTTGATATTGATATGAAAACGTCTGCATTGGGCCTTTAAGATAAATGGGTAAATCGCTCTGGATAAGAGTGTCTGCTGAATAAAATGTAAACATACTATTAGCTTAGTTTACTGTTGTCTACTGATTGCAAAGTTAACTGAAACTTCAGCTGTTGATGAAATTAATCATTTTCATAGAAGAGAAGAGAACTATAAACACTTTCGGATGCGCTTTATGACACTTATGGATGTGTCATGAACAACACTTCAAGTAAAGTGTTAAACACATCATGGTTGCCAATAACATGTTTACATCTGTACTAGTCTCCTTTTCCCAGCTGTGTGTCTCTTGAAGCTTGACAAGCAAGATATATGCAATGATGTAATGGGTGATATATCTGGCTTTTAGCGACCTCTTGTGGATTATAGAGTAAAGTTCCTGGGAAGTGATCCTGCTTGCTTTTCCATGTAGGCCATCCTTCAGCGTGTTGCCTTATTTATGATCCCAATTCTGTCTGGATCTCAGTAACATAACTCCAAAATGTTTTGTGAGGATGGCAACTCACTCAGACATTTCCTCACCACTCTTTCATTGCCTTGAAATCCTCAATATTAATGTACTCAACAAACTTCAGGTCTGTGTGTTCTTATACCAATTCAAAATTAATCTTATCTTTAATATCGCTATTCAAATTCAATACTCATGTTCATCACTACTCTACAAGAACTGCTACCGATCTCCACAGCCCTTTTTTATGCACAAGATTATGTACATTTTCCATCTCTTACAGAGGCCAGTTTTTTTTTTGGAACAGTCTCCTGGACCACCTCAACAACTGCAACAGCTTCAACTATTTCTAACATAAAATTAACAAATATCTAGGGGGGAGGTGCCTTCCAAGTGTGTGTGTTCCTACCATCGTCAGCTTCCTCTTGAGGAGTTCCTGTCCCAGCTTGGGCAAAGTAAAAAAGTTATCGAATGTGATGTTGTGGCCACAGAGTCCCTTTATCAAGTCCAGGACTACCTGCTTCCCTTGGTTCTTCTCAAGGGCTCCTCCATCTGCCTTCCCCGTATACACTTGCAAGATCCACGCATTTGATGAAGCAGCATCACAGGCAGCCCAGATCTTGATTCCATATTTTGCGGGTTTAGACGGTATATACTGCCTGTAGGGGCAGCAGCCCCTAAATGGCATAAACTCATCAACAGTAACATTGGGCCCAGGGTTGGTAAACAGTGGAAGGCGGTCCACCCACTAGTCCCACACTGACCTGATTACAGCTAGCTTGTCTCTCTGCTGCCGAGCTGGTCTGGTGTCTCGGTTATAGAAGTGGACAATCCTGGAAATAATGTGGAAGTTTTCCAGAGATATTGTTGCACTGGAAGGTTCTCTGCCAGTTTCTGCATCCCACAGGGATTCTGTGGATTTCCCATTGGATCTGAAAACACCAGCAAGGATAAGAACCCCAAAGCACGCATGTAAATGAGTTTGGTCCATCTCCTACCATCTCCCTTCAAACACGCCAATGACTCTGCGGTATTATTTTAGTAAACATTGAAAATGGGTCCCACAGACCCGAACACCACATAAGGGTTAAATAAAGGTTCAAGAAAGACACAGGGTGGTAGCCTAACGCAGAGAAAATTATCAGGGGCACCCATTGAAAGTGTCAGCAAAAATGTTCATTGTCATGAGTCTAGCCCATTCTTTGACAATCATAAACAGCCAATTTGCTTAGTAACAGGTGTTGGCCTAGAGCGACAGTGACACAGTCACTATGGTATTAATTATTTATTTAAAGTGCTGACATGTACACCACCCTCTTTACAACGTCAGGTCTTCAGCACACTGAGGTCTTGGGTACGGCATTGTGACATTGATATTCTGACTAGCAACTGACCAACACTGAAGTCTTTTACTCTGTGCTGTAAAGGTGAGGATCCAAGCAATGTACATTTACTGGGTGGAGCTCAAGTTTAAGTCTGTTTTTTCTTTTTTCTATGCTTTGTACAAGAGATAAGCGATTGAATTTGGTTGGCATGCAAAAACGTGAGAGTGGTGAGTGTACATCAAAGCTCTACAAACCGAGTGATGTACAGTCTTCCTGAAAAGCTGTAATATATTAAAAAAGGAGCTATGATTTCATGTGCTTGCCAAATTCATTCAATGCCTCTGGTCTTATTTCTTGTTTTTCTCGATGGTTGATTTTGACTATGATATGAGGTGTGATGGACCAAGTTTGAACCTGTGTTGTTTGCGTGCCACAATGAGCTAAAGACAAGCCTCTTGCTTTACCAGGTAAGTTGACTGAGAACACATTCTCATTTACAGCAACAACCTGGGGAATAGTTACAGGGGAGATGAATGAACCAATTGGAAGCTGGGGATTATATCAGGGCCACATTGGGAATGTATCTAGGACACCAGGGTTAACACCCCTACTCTTACAGTAAGTGCCATGAGATCTTTAGTGACAACAGAGAGTCAGGACACCCGTTTTAACGTCCCATCCGAAAGACGGCACCCTACACAGGGCAATGTCCCCAATCACTGCTCTGGGGCATCGGGATCTTTTTTTCTGACCAGAGCAAAGGGTGCCTCCTACTGCCCCTCCAACATTATTTCCAGCATCATCTGGTCTCCCATCCAGGACCAACATTGCTTAGCTTCAGAGGCAAGCCAGCAGTGGGATGCAGTGTGGTGTGCTGCTAGCTATTACGCCAGGGAGCTAACACTAGTCTCCAGGTCTTAGGCTAGGTCAGCCTATTCATGGTCACCATAGGAGCATGGTTCTCTGAACCATCTCTGTCTGTTACACTTCAGCTCCTTATTGACCTCCTACTATTCTCCACAACAACCCCTACATCTGATAATCATCAATGGGCGGAATTTCTCCACAACAACCCCTGCATCTGATAGACATCAATGGTCCGAATCCGGGTCAATTGGGTTTGTAACCAGGATATCTGAGTACAACAAGTTGTTTTAGCCTACTGAGCTAAAACCTAGGCATTAGTTCAGGATTTGATTTATTAGGATTCCCATTAGCCGACGCCAATGGTGACATCTAGTCTTACTGGGGTCTGACACATAATGAAAAAGACATTACATACAAAAGACTTTACAACAATACACTGCTGGTCAAAAGTTTTAGACCACCTACTCATTCAAGGGTTTTTCTTTATTTTTACTATTTTCAAAATTGATCACATCAGTTGCCAGTGCATGTCAGAGCAAAAACCAAGCCATGAGGTCGAAGGAATTGTCCGTAGAGGTCCGAGACAGGATTTTGTCGAGTTTCAGATCTGGGGAACGGTACCAAAAAAGTCAAGGAGTCTCAATACTTTCCAAATGCACTGTACAGGTGTAACTGATATGGGCGCTACAGCAAGATCTCAGGCAGGTTACTCATCCTGCGTGAAGGGGCTGGGGAAATGGAATTATTCTCTAATTCTTCTACAGAGATATAATGTAGACTTATTCAAGGACGGATAGTCCATGAGATTGGCATGATTAACTTACAGTATTTTGAAGCTACACTACATGGCCAAAAGTAACTGGACAACCCTTCAAATTAGTGGATTTGGCGATTTCAGCCAAACCGTTGCTGACAGGTGTATAAAATTGAGCACACAGACATGTAATCTCCATATGTAACCGATGTGAAATGGCTAGTTAGTTAGCGGTGGTGCGCGCTAATAGCATTTCAATCAGTGACGTCACTCGCTCTGAGACTTGAAGTAGGGTTTCCCCTTGCTTTGCAAGGGCCGCGGCTTTTGTGGCGCGATGGGTAACGATGCTTCGTGGGGTGTCAGTTGTTGATGTGTGCAAGGGTCCCTGGTTCGAGCCCAGGTTGGGGCGAAGAGAGGGATGGAACCTACACTGTTACACATAGACAAACATTTGCAGTAGAATGGCCCGTACTGCAGAGCTCAGTGACTTTCAACATGGCACTGTCATAGGATGCCACCTTTCCAACAATCAGTTAGTCAAATATCTGCCCTGTTAGAGCTGCCCCAGTCAATAGTAAGTGTTGTTATTGTGAAGTGGCAACGTCTAGGAGCAACAACGGCTCGGCCACGAAGTGGTAGGCCACACAAGCTCACAGAATGGCCCTGTCGAGTCTTGAAGTGCGTAGTGCGTAAAAATCATCTGTCCTTGGTTGCAACACTCACTACTGAGTCCCAACTTGCCTCTGGAAGCAACGTCAGGACAATAACTGTTAGTCGGGAGCTTCATGAAATGGGTTTCCATGGCCGAGCAGCCGCACACAAGCCTAAGATCACCATGCGCAATGCCAAGAGTCGGCTGGAGTGATGAATCATGCTTCACCATCTGGCAGTCCGACGGACAAATCTGGGTTTGGCAGATGCCAGGAGAACGCTACCTGCCCCAATGCATAGTGCCAACTGTAAAATTTGGTGGATGAGGAATAATAGTCTGGGGCTGTTTTTTTCATAACGCTACAGCATACAATGACATTCTACACAATTCTGTGCTTCCAACTTTGTGGCAACAGTTTTGGGAAGGCCCTTTCCTGTTTCAGCATGACAATGCCCCTGTGCACAAAGAGAGGTCCATACAGAAATGGTTTATCGATATTCGGTGTGGAAGAACTTGACTGGCCTGCACAGAGCCCTGACCTCAACCCCATCGAACACCTTTGGGATGAATTGGAACGCCGACTGCGAGACAGGCCTAATCGCCCAACATCAATGCCCGACCTCACTAACGCTCGTGGCTGAATAGAAGCAAGTCCTGCAGCAATGCCTTTAGATCAAAGGACTGGTGTTCTGAAACACTGTAGATAACATCTCTCCTGTTCATGCTGTCTCAAAGCCTATTGCAACACTAACACATTGTCACATCTTAATTAAACTTGATGGACACTGATCATTCTGTAATATTCATTTGAGTACATGTCAAAAGTACTTAATTGGACATGGTAAGGAAAACTACAGCAGGCAGGTGTGAGTGCATCTGCACGCACAGGGAGGCGAAGACTTTTGGAGGATGGCCTGGTGTCAAGAAGGGCAGCAAAGAAGCCACTTCTCTCCAGGAAAAACATCAGGGACAGACTGATATTCTGCAAAAGGTACAGGGATTGGACTGCTGAGGACTGGGGTAAAGTCATTTTCTCTGATGAATCCCCTTTCCGATTGTTTGGGGCATCTGGAAAAAAGCTTGTCCGGAGAAGACAAGGTGAGCGCTACCATCAGTCCTGTGTCATGCCAACAGTAAAGCATCCTGAGACCATTCATGTGTGGAGTTGCTTCTCAGCCAAGGGAGTGGACTCACTCACAATTTTGCCTAAGAACACAGCCATGAATAAAGAATGGTACCAACACATCCTCTGAGAGCAACTTCTCCCAACCATCCAGGAACAGTTTGATGAACAATGCCTTTTCCAGCATGATGGAGCACCTTGCCATGAGGAAAAAGTGATAACTAAGTGGCTCCGGGAACAAAACATCGATATTTTGGGTCCATGGCCAGGAAACTCCCCAGACCTTAATCCCATTGAGAACTTGTGGTCAATCCTCAAGAGACGGGTGGACAAACAAAAACCCACAAATTCTGACACACTCCAAACATTGATTATGCAAGAATGGGCTGCCATCAGTCAGGATGTGGCCCAGAAGTTAATTGACAGCATGCCAGGGCGGATTGCAGAGGTCTTGAAAAAGAAGGGTCAACACTGCAAAGATTGACTCTTTGCATCAACTTCATGTAATTGTCAATAAAAGCCTTTGACACTTATGAAATGCTTGCAATTATACTTCAGTATTCCATAGTAACATCTGACAAAAATATCTAAAGACACTGAAGCAGCAAACTTTGTGGAAATTAATATTTGTGTAATTCTCAAAACTTTTGGCCACGACTGTATAACTTATTGAGCATTCTTAAAGTAAATTTGTAAGTCGCTCTGGATAAGAGCGTCTGCTAAATGACGTAAATGTAAATGTAAATTCTATCGGCCTAGGCCTTTTATATTGAACAAGGGTCCGTTAACTGACTTGATAACAACCGAATTGACACATAGAATGCAATGTTCCTATGAATTTATATTAGTACAGTATTTACTATTGTAACGTAGTCCAAACTTCTTATAAAATAAATAATGAGTGTAATATGATACGGTTGCAAGACTAACACCAAACGTTTAAACAAATCCAGAATGTGCAATTAAATACCCACACCGATCAGATATCCTTCCATTGGACCTGCAGATTGTACGTGACCCACCAGTTACAGTTACGTTCCCGCTACTGTATCAGCAGAGCAAATCTTGTGGTAGCGAGTGTGGATTGTTCTATATCCTAGTAGGAGGGGCCTATTGGCAGTAATATTATTTGAGAATTTATTACCGAAGGCCTTCATTCAAAAATACATACATTCCATTGCGGGAAAGGGTTATTTTTTAAAAATTAAAGTAGCCTATCAAATGCCATTATGAGGCAGTATAAAAGTAAAACGACTGCTATTAGATGGAAAAGACATCCCCCACGAGAGAATTGGGCGAGTCCGTGTAAAGCAGAGCAGCCGTGGATGTGTCGTATATCATGCAAAATGAGGAACCAGCGTTGCATGAAGAAGTTGTTTATCCTGATCTCTGAATATATTTTCAAACAGAACTTCCTTCAAAAATAGTTTTTAGTTGTGTTGTCCTTTCAATAGTTTAATGTTCAGACTGAATACGGTTGCTTATACCATCTCAAGGTAATTGTAACCTTAATTTACTTGAGTTTAGTTTTTCTATTGAAGCGTTAGAAATAAAAGTTAACGGTATTGAGCCGCAACTTGGACACAACCGGACTGGATAGGCCTACCCATCTTCAGCCGACAGCACAACATCGTAAGCCAGGACTAAGTATAAAACGTTGAGTTTGTGGACAGTTCAATATTTATTTTAATCGTTTTATATGCTCGATGTTGGCTCAATATGGCGATGCGCATAATCTATGTGCATAATCTTGCGTCCTTCAGACTGTAGTTTAAAATCGGCAACTTTCTTGCCATGGTTAGATATCTGATCATGCGTATGACCATGTTGTCACAGTGGTGTTTTCTGCAGCAGAGAGAAGCTCATATGGGGGTTATTGTGGACTAGGAAAATAGAATGGCATATTATATGATTTATGTAAGGTGTGGCAATAGTCAAAGTCGATGTCGTAGCTTTTTTGGGGGGGAAATATAAAAGGATTTATAGAAACATTGAGAGGATTATGGTTGAAGACATTGAATAATTTTTTTCCCAGCAGATATCACATTGTGTCATATTCTACACAATAATATTTTTTTTCTCTCAAGTCACTTTTATTTGGAGATAACAGAACAGGATGTTCAGAATGTATCAGGTACAACTACTACTAGAATGAACCCTCTTTTCTAACAAGTTGAATACAGACGTGTGTCTGCGGTTCTATGTGCTCCAGTTATATCTGCAATGCTTTGAATGCTGTGCCCAGTTGGAGATGTGCCCCAGTTGGCTAGTTACTGCCTCCTCCCTTGCATAAGTCAGCACCATGGTGTTGCCGTGGAGACAGGTGTGTCAAGGGACTATATATGTCTGCTACAGTTCATGCTTTTCTGACACTGCCTCAGTAAACCTCACACTCACAGATGGAAGTGAGAATGGTTTGGAAATGTCTTTTCCCCTCCTCGATCAAATACTGGGTCATCTCCTGACCTAGCTTTTCTCAAAAGTCTCATCACAGCCAACTTTGACAGAGGTGTGAATGAGTGACTTTAACGGTAATCCTCCATAAAGACGTTCAGTTCACTAGTACATATTTAATTGAAGCCCAGTCAGCTTCACAGCATGCTACGGTAAGGAGATTCTCAATGCCAGTACGCTGTCTAGCTGGGTTCTCTCTCCCCAAGCACGTCACGTGATGGATTGGCCATTTGCATTCCCAGCAAAACGCTATGATAAATACAGACGGACCAAATAATATTTTCTCTGTCCAGTCCATCTCTGGAGCAGTAGTCAGCAATGGGAAATGTGCATGTTGACGCCCCCTGACAGGCATCATTAAACGGAGCACCATTGCCAACAATGCTATTCTGGGGGGATACTGGGAATTCTCCAAATGGTTAACAGCCTGCTGTTTGTTTTGACTGTGATCGTCTGGTTCACTGCAGCCGGAGAGAGATGGTGCTTTGTGTTGGGGGGAATCTTTTGACACCAGTCAGGGTCTCCCCCGGCATGTGATGATGTCACTAAGCCTGCCTGTAGGGGATGGGGTCTCCCCTGGCATGTGATGATGTCACTAAGCCTGCCTGTAGGGGATGGGGTCTCCCCCGGCATGTGATGATGTCACTAAGCCTGCCTGTAGGGGATGGGGTCTCCCCCGGCATGTGATGATGTCACTAAGCCTGCCTGTAGGCCATGTGTAAGGTAACGAGCTCCACGGCAACGGTCACCGACACTGGGGTTAGGGGTTACTAGAGTCATGTGTAATGTGTGATTTACTGGACCTGATGATTTGCTACATACCGTTAGAAATGGAAGTGTGTTTGTAAGTCAGAGAGTGGGATTTTCGGGGGTCAGAGGTGAGACAGGACTCACTCCCCAGTCGGGGAAATGCATGCCGTGTGAGTGTGTGGAATCTGGAAGCTGTGCAAAAATATTTTCATTAGCCAGTGGAAAAAGTGGAACAACGGTAGCCATGGTTATTGGGTAAAGGGTTGATCGGGATGGGGGGGGGCTTCTACAGACTACAGTAAGTGGTAGAGCCAGAGCAACAAGAGAAAGACTGTTGTCGTGTTACTGAGAGAAAAGGCAGACATTGGTTGTGTCCAAAATGGCACCCTATTCCAATGTAGTGAATAGTGCACCCTATTCCAATGTTACTTTTGACCAGGTTCCATAGGGCTGTGGTCAAAGGAGTGCACTAGGCCTAAATAAGGAATAGGGTGCCTTTTGGGACGCAGGGCATTGAATGTGAAATAATAATCTCACGGGGCTGCTCATGGTGTGAACGTGCTGTGGAAGGAATCTAGGTTTAATAGGGGACAACCAGTTTCACAATCTCAGAAAATAGACCTAATGGATGTCACTGGAGTTCATATGTGAATTTAGTGAGGCCTGTTCTTTTCCCACATACAAATCAAAAGTGGTTCTATCAGCATATGAAAACACGCAAACTAAACCATTTTTTTTGGTTGGTAAAAAAAGCATCTTACAACAGATAGCACAATGAGTCGTCTGCACTTCACATAGGAGTGACGCCACCTGCTTGAATACCTGTTGGAACGCAATGGGGGAAAATAACAAAGGGATAGTTCACCCAAATGGCATATTGGTTTGCTTACCCTGTAAGCAGTCTATGGACAAGGTATGACAGCAATCCAAATAGCACCAGTCAGTAACATTTTCCACCATGATATAGTCTACAAGGAGGAAGGGAAACGTCATTATACTGCCACCTTCATGCCATAAAAACAGACAAAGACAAACTGCAACGTGCTGACGTGGTACCACTCTAGACACAGTTTTTTTGTGGTCAAATCTGCGGATGTTGGCTCAAACATTAATAATCTGTTAGGTGAACGTTGCAGTTTGTTTGAATCACAAATACTTTCTATACACAAGAAAACAGGGCTAGATTGCCATCCCAACTTCTGTTCATGGCACTGAATACATCATTTGAATTGGCAGTATTAGGCTAAGGTTCTAGCTGTGAAAACACCTGTCAAATGTAATGCTGTGTAACCTGCCAAGTACCAGACTGGGTAGATATCAGCCACTGACACGGTATGTGCGTGACTGCCATTTTGTAGAGCTTATTGTTCTAGGTCTGTGAGGAGATCCACATAGCTTACAGTTCTTCCCTATCTAGCTCTTTTTCAGTAAGACATCCGCAAAGGAAGACATTGCTTTTAACAAACATATGCCCATCCTTCACTGTGTGTAAACTTGAATTGCTGTCCAGCAAAATCTTCATCTTAAAGAATTACTACATGACATTGTTGCTATAGTGTTGTGCTATATAATGCATTATCATACAACTGTATGATAAAGTGGTTACTTCATGGGCATCTATTGGAGTGTAGGCTACTAAGCGTTTTTAAAAACTTTAAAATTAGAAGTAAAAAAATAACAGCCATTTCTATCTGGAATGGAATCTTTTTGGATGTCTTGTGGGTTTGTGTGCAAGGAGGGAATAAATAGCAAAGCCTGTGTTTATGACTGACCTAGCCCTGCCAAGCACAGTGAGCTGGCGTGGAAAACCGTTCATGTGACCCAGTCCAGGGGAGGCGCTGCCTGTTGCATTCTGGGGGTGTTACACTGGGGCCAGGGGGTGCGGTCGGGCTCTGGATGGGTGTGTGTGTCTGTGATGTTTCATTCCCAGCTTTGCACAGCTGTAAACCAAGCTAGGGTTAGTGGTGGTGTGACAGGGAGAGTTCAGGCTACTCCCAATCCACTCATCCCTTAGAGCTCCGTTTACATTGCGACTCAGATCGAGGAAACTGCAGGAAATTACATTAAGGACTGTGGAGTGTGGACACATGATTCTTTCCGAGATGAGAGGCCTTTCGAGAAGCGTGTTAGAGCACAGTCACAAGCCCAATTAGTTTCTGTCCTCTGCAACTGTCTCTGGTATAATCTGTCCTGTGCCTCAGAGGACAGAGAGAAAGAGAGGTAAACGGAGAAAGAGAGAGGTAAAGAGAGAACAGGATCATATGACCTTTTCTCTCTCTGGCCAATAAAAGCTTTGTTGGTAAAGTGGAGGGAGAGGAAGTGTTATATAATGTGTCATTAAATGTGTGCCATGTGTGTGCAGTCACCGCGGCTTCCATGGTATATCCTACCTAGAAATTAGGGTTTTCCTTTGATACGTGTTACTTTTTCTATTGCAAGTTCTCTTTCTCTCTCTCACACACAC
The DNA here is from genome assembly GCF_901001165.1 of Salmo trutta. Taxonomy (NCBI): domain Eukaryota; kingdom Metazoa; phylum Chordata; class Actinopteri; order Salmoniformes; family Salmonidae; genus Salmo; species Salmo trutta. The sequence continues at coordinate 30,185,844 of NC_042991.1, forward strand.
GGACACCACACACACTTTTACAATAATGCCCTCAAAAAGGCCCAAGAAGCCCCCTGCAGTGGCAAATTTCCTTCAATTTTCCCAGTAGGCTAATTAGATGCGTTCTCTTGTGAATCTGTGTTAAAAAATGACCAATATGCTGTGATGCCAGATTCCCTGTTATTCTCCTCTTTTTCACACATTCTTTCTTTCTCTCCGTCACGCTCTCTTGCACATAGACACACATACAACTGAAAACCCCTGCCTGTGTCTGTAACCACCTCCCACGTGGCCTAACCTAGTTACCTGGATTATCTAATGGTTGGCTTCTGAGGTAACAGCATCTTGTGCCGTGCTGACCTTTTTGAGAGACAAGACTGACGTATTGAATCCTAGAATGCTCCCAGCCACCCTCCTTCCATCGCATGGCAAACGGTCGATAAATTCTCACCGCGTGAGGGCATTCAAGTGGTTGCCTCGGAGACCAGGTCTCGCCCTCCCGAGTGGCACTCGGAGCATCTCAGTTGTCATCTTATCAGTATCACTCTGCCACTGCTCATAGGCTGTTCAAAGCCTCTTTGGTCAAACGTTATAATTAAGCAATAAGGCACGAGTGGGTGTGGTATATAACCACGGCTAAAGGGTGTTCTTAAGCACGGATAGTGCCTGGATACAGCCCTTAAAAGCAGTATATTGGCCATATATCACAAACCCCCGAGGTGCCTTATTGCTATTATAACTGGTTACCAATGTAATTAGAGTAGTAAAAATAAATGTTTTGTCATACCCGTGGTATAAGGTCTGATATACCACGGTTGTCATACAATCAGCATTCAGGGCTCGAACCACCCAGTTTATAATAACCATCATTCAGTATGAATCAACATTGGACTGTTTGAGGTGGTTCTTCAACCTCACAAGTTATTACACAACATCCAGACAAATTGGTTTAATCAAAACCGCACTATCACTGGTGTTTCACTTGATGTTCCTAATGAGAGTGTTCCATCTCCCGTAGGAACAGAGGAAGAGGACATTGATCGAGCAGCCAGCCAACAGACAGACATCTTGAGGAGAGCAGAAGGGGGACCTGCAGTCCTGCGTGGTGGAGATCAGATCCCAAGACTAGCAGCCCAGTAGACTGTGAAAGAGGCTCCACATTACATTTCACCGTAATTTAACCAGGAAAGACCCTTGAGGTTCTAAACTTTGTTGCAGAGAGGCAGTCATGGGGAAACAGAACAGCAAACTGCGTCCCGAAGTGCTGAACGACCTGCGCGAGAACACAGAGTTTTCTGACTACGAGCTTCAGGAATGGTACAGAGGCTTCCTCAAAGACTGCCCCACGGGCCACCTGACCGTCGAAGAGTTCAAGAAGATCTACGCCAACTTCTTCCCGTATGGCGACGCTTCCAAGTTCGCCGAGCACGTCTTCCGGACATTCGACACCAACGGCGACGCCACCATTGACTTCCGGGAGTTCATCATTGCGCTGAGCGTTACGTCGCGCGGAGGCCTGGAGCAGAAGCTGCGCTGGGCCTTCAGTATGTATGACCTGGATGGGAACGGTTACATCAGCCGGGCTGAGATGCTGGAGATTGTACAGGTGAGATGTAGTCTACCAATGAGGTGAGGTGGTTCTGATGGCTCAGTGAACCTTTTTCAATAAACCTCTGAGGGTTTTCCATTGAGTGTCCCAACAGGAATAACCAAATAACTATTTATAGTTCTAGGAAGCACCTTTTATTCTAACAGTACATGGTGCTAGCAGTACATGGTGCTAGCAGTACATGGTGCTAGCAGTACATGGTGCTAGCAGTACCAGGGTTGTGGGTGTGACTCCTGCATGCACCACATATTCTGAATATGTGTCATTGTCAATGTTGATAGTTCTGTCCGTTGCTTTGGATAAAAATGACTGATAGATGGCCATATTAATGGTAGACTCAGCGATATGATGTTGCATGCACGAAGTAAGGACAATATCCGGTCAATTTTCGCAATAACTAATGATGAGGCCAAACTTCTTTGATGTTTTGATCCCATAGCTTGAAAAAGAAAAGGAGAGCCTCACTCTAGGAGCTCAGATGCAATAATTTAATAACCAAGGTTTTGACAGACAAGCTGTCTGGATCTGAGCTTATTTTCTTAATCAAGTGTTCTACTCTGCTAGCCAGCACCTCGCCTAAACAGGCGTGTGTTTCTTTCGCCTCCAGATTAATCCCATAGCTACCACACTGTAGCGTGAAGCGCACCCGTGCACATGTGCAGATACTGTGTGTGACCATGTGAGAGACAAAGTCTTGCATCGCGCTCATCTCAATATCTGCGGTGCTGCTCGTTGCAACGTCATCTTGCTGAGTCTACCTTTAAAATTGCCATAGTTTTCACTGTGGATTCTAAAGACCTCCGACAGGATCTGTCTCTCCTATTTACGACTTTTCTTTTACTGTATATATCTGCGTGATATGTTCTTTATTACTCACAGCCGTGATGTCATAAACATATTTTTACCACAAGTCATGAACATCGGCTGCGATTTGTTCTCCTTTTATTCTCCTTTATCAACATGGTGATATTTGCTCTCCCCACCATCGTGGCCTGAGCAGCCTGTTCCGTATCAGTGTTGGCTCAGGCGATTGTGTGTGTGGTGCTGATACAAATGAACCTGAATAAACAAATTCCCTTGTTAAAGTGTCCTCAGACCATATGCTCCTGTCTCAGTGATGTTTTTATAAAGCTAGAGACCCCGTGAGGATTTTTCCAGGTGGTAACCTGACTGCAGAATAGTTCCATTCTGACAGAGAACATTGAATACTTTTTTAAAGGCACTATTTGCGATTTACCCTGTTGTTTAATGGTCAAACTGTGTACACATTGATTCTTGAAGAATGTAACTTTTTAATACCTTACGAGCTTAATGAAACTGTTTTGCCCAAGATACATTGCTCTTCCTTCCGCAGGCGATCTACAAGATGGTGTCCTCAGTGATGAAGATGCCAGAAGATGAGTCGACGCCAGAGAAACGGACAGATAAAATCTTCAGACAGATGGACGTAGACAAAGACGGTGAGTTTTTCTTTGCTTTTAAACATCTCGTTCTTCGACTTGTTCTAGCGACAATCATTTACAGTGCAAACTTGAGTCCACAAAACCTGAGCCTACATTATGTCTTGAATGGGTATTTCACTTGAGCTCTTATGTGCTATGTCTGTGTATTGAAACAGTATGGATTTCTGGTGACCTCGTTCAGAGGTTTCCCCCCCCCCCTGCTGTGCAAATAATGTGATTTTTGGTGTTTACAGTGTAGTGTGTGTTGCTAACCTGGGGTTTCTTCTGGACTATAGGTAAACTCTCTCTGGAGGAGTTCATCAAAGGTGCCAAGAGTGACCCTTCCATCGTCCGGCTCCTGCAATCTGACCAGGGGACCGCTCGCCAGTTCTGAAGACAGATACACACACACACTTCTGAAGAAAGGAAAGTGGAGAGATCGCTGTATCATCCCCCATCCAACACACACGAGAAAGAGGTGGAAGAGGCACAGTTGTCATTACAACATCCATATCAGGCAGCCATTTTATATTCTCTCATTCCATGTCTTGTTTACATCATCAGTAGTTCCCTAGCCTGATCCCAGATCTGTTTGTTCTCTCTATTGCATGGAGTTGGCAAGACAGCACAAACAGATCTGGGACCAGGATAGCAGTTTCCAATATCCCAATGCAGCGGTTTCAAAATGCATTCTACAGCGATATATGTTTTGCATCATGAAACATCAAATTCTACACCCACAGTACCACTGATAGACTCTTATGACATTTCCTTGCAAATGTTTTACTTAATGTTTTATTTTTGCTTGCCTTACTTTAGTCAAAGTGAAGTGCCATATCTTAATATTTGTACTGAATGTATTATTACACTAGTAAGTATTATCACTTTTTCCCCTGACGTGTCACGGTAAGAAGAAATCAACCAAAACCAATATTTTGTACGTCAACCGGGGCGGCAGGTAGCCTAACAATTAAGAGCGTTGGGACAGTAACTGAAGGGTTGCTGGTTTGAATCCCTGAGCTGACTAGGTGAAAAATCTGTTGATGTACCCTTGAGCAAGACACTTAACCCTAATTATCTACTAAATTACTAACACGTAAAAACCATGGGTCGTCTCATTGCGACCTTTGCTCTAAATGTAATATTAGTTAGGCATTCAAAAATGTTTTTCACTTTAACTATATACTGTTTCTGCAGCACAGGAATTTTGAAAATTTGTTTTAATACCCAACTGTACAGAAAGTTCCAGTGATGTATTAAAACCAGTATATTGTAATCTTTTGCAGTCACTGGTTTGTTTAGCTCCACAGGGCTTGCCAACAGAGTGGATTTTCTCAGTTCCCAATAAGAACACACTTTGGGGACCCTGACCCCGAAAACTACGTCGCAAACGTGTGTTCCCTTAACGTTGTTTTTAGCCTGCTGCTCCAGAAGTACATCAGAAAAAAATTTATAAATGCAACTTTCAGTTGTTTATTTCAGACTTCTTTATGGTAAAAAAAAAAAAAAAAAGTTCTACAACACAAGCCTTGCTTCACTAATATGCTGCTTTTACAGTTTGTGTAGCTAGGATATGAGTACAGTGGGTTGGTTCCAATTGCGGGTGACAAAGATTAAAAATACAGATACACGCTTGCAGTCCAGTGAAAGGGTTAGAGGTTCCCTAGTCCAATTAGAGGTCATAGCTGTGCCTGAGCTCTGCTTGTCATTCTCAGCAGTTTACATGAATAATGAAACAGTGACTTTTTATTCTCTTTATTTATTTTTAACAAAAATGTCATTGTGTGAAAACAATCAAAATAAAGTTGTGTAAGAAGAATCTACACAAGAAGTCCCACATTCCCCTTTGTCCTGCACAGACAATTTAAAATCACTGATGTTCTCAACGAGAACAAAAAAAAAGACTAAATCAGAAAATATAATGTTCAGCAGGTCTGTAAGGCGAAGTCATAGAGTACGAGGATTCTAGATGGATATGACCGGTTTTGGCATGGACATTGAGGGCTTCCACCATTTTAAAGTAGTCAACTGGGTGGGGATTCCTATGGGATAAGGAAGGATCCCATGATTCCATCCGGATCATCAGGAGGGATCAGCCAATGAATGACACTCTTGAGCAAACATTCCATAACTGCAGTTGCCAGTAAATCACCAACTTTGGCTTTTTACCGGTTCAAACATAACACTAGGTGGCAGTGCACCTTTTCAGTTTGCTTGCCAACTTCTAGAAGAAAATGGACTACTTCAAAATGAAGATTGCCTCAATGGCGCTGCCTGTGCACTCAGACGCCATAATGGGACATATATAAAAGATAATATCTCTATCATTCTCAATGGGCGAAGTCTACTGCAGGCCACGCCTCCCCACTTGACAGACAGACGGAGATGATGTGTGAAGCTGCATTTCTCTCTGGCCCTGTTCAAATACTTCAGAAATGTATACTTATTTCCTTCCCTTCTACCTTCCTTTAAATGATCACAGATCTGAATTGGTTGGATTGGTCAAATTGTCTGGTAACCTTGCTTGCACCTCTCCTATCCTTATAGACCTCTCCTTATAGATCTGTGCTCTATCAAGGTAACAAAGGAAGGATACTTTTCTAAATTATTCAAACAGGGCTATGCTCTTAATTTCTTTCCTCTTCTGGAGTACTTCAATAACTGGGCGACCCAATCTACACATTGTTCCATGGGAGAGAAGAGACGGGTCGCGCCAAGTTAGACCAGACAGACAAGATGGCGCCCAACCGTATCCGTCTGGATCGGCCTGCCCGGAAAGCTGGGCTCTCACAACTCTTCCTTCCCAATGTCGTCGTCCAAGTCCACGTCACTCAGGTCGTAGTCATCCTCCACGGGAAGCTGAGGATAAAAGATGTTAGAACTGGCCAGACAATACAAAATATGGGTCATAGTCATTAGTGTAAACCGTTGCAAACTACAGCAAAACATTTTGCAACAGAAAAAGTTTTTGAAAGAAAACAATATCAGATGATGCCATTTCAGTCCGTTTGGTTTCTAGTCAATACTGCCCTGTGATGTATTCAATGAGTCTATTCTCCCTGACATCTGTTCTACACTGTACATTTATATCTGGAAGTTTGGTAATGTTCTGTAACGTTACATCCTCCTGAACAGGCCCCAGGCAAGACTTGTCCAAAGCCATTCTTCACCATTTCAAAAGAAGCTCAAGTCACCTCGTTCAGCCAAAACTGTATTATGGTAGGAAAACGTCCGCATCCCATCCACCCCGTGACCTTTGACCCTTCTCACTCACCTCTCCATCTTTGCCGTCCCAGGCATCAACTGAGTTGATCTTAGGCAAAGCCCCGCCCCCAACGGTAGCAGTGGAGCCGCGGCCAACAGATAGATCCCTAGGAGAGACAGAAGATACACCTCAGAATGCTACTGTGGACATACTGTATACTGATTGGCTGTTCACAAGGACTTTAAAATCATCTTGGAGCAGAAGCATTCAGATCCAGTATCTCACCAGGAAGAGAGTTGGGCATGGGTAGGTCCCAAATGGCACCCTATTCCCTTTATAATGCACTACTTTTGACCAGGGGGAATAAAGTGCAATTGGGATGCATCCATGAGCTACTCTATACTGTGTAAAGCACAAAATGAGCAGACATCACCCCCCCTACCTGAGGAACTCGTGAATGCCGGTCTCGCTGAAAGAGCCCTTGAGCAGGGCGAACTTCATCTTGCGGGCGTTGATGGCTGTCATGGCGGGGTAGCCGAACCCTCCGATGCCCAGCGACGCCTCCAGCTCCATCTGAGCACCAGCCTCAGTCCACAGCCAGCTAGAGAGAGAGAATCAAATTACACTAAATAAATTCTATTGGGTTGAATTGATCCATCCACAGTCTGAGATCAAATTCATTCAGCCAGACAGTTTGAAATCGACTGCACTGAATAATCTACAAATCCTATTGAGTACTTCTTTAGGATACAATTATTTGTAAAATCAGTCATTCTGCTGAGTCGGTGATGCGCTCAAACACAGCCTCTTTCTATATACTGACCCCCACATTTTCTTCTTGTACTTCTCTGCCATCTTCATCATCACCTCCAGGTAGCTGTTCCTGCCTGCTGCACCTGTAACAAGGCAAGAGGAAGGAAAGGGACAGGTCAGTCTTGTACAGATCCAAAATGGCCGATCAATGCACCATCATGAGGTACAATGACTAAATGCCATATCAAATAGCCTGAGAATATAAGCATAAATTGATATAATAGAAGTTAGCATAGTAAACTGGTCAGAACTGGTCCAAACTGGCATAGAGTAGTTCCATCTAACCTGTGTCCAGGATGTGGGGCAGCACAGCGATGACACAGAGCTGGTAGTCATCGCAGGTCTTCTTCAGGACATCTGCGTTAAGGATCTGAGAGTCACACACACACCATTCAGAATCAAACAGTCTGTCTTAAGAGGAACACTAAACTTCAAAAGGAAGATTATCTTCTAGTTCAAATATATATATTTTTATTATGATTAACTTTGATGGAGAGCATAAAAATGATATCTTGGAACCTTGTGGGTTACAATTTCATTGTTTTAATGCTCTCAAACACCCAGACCGACACACACACACACCCAGACCCACACCCACACACAGACCCAGACCGACACACACACACACACCCAGACCGACACACACACACACACACACACCCAGACCGACACACACACACACACACACACACACACACACACCCCCAGACCGACACACACACACACACACACACCCCCAGACCGACACACACACACACACACACACACACACACCCCCAGACCGACACACACCCAGACCGACACACACACACACACACACACACACACACACACACACACACACACCCAGACCGACACACACACACACACACACACACACCCAGACCGACACACACACACACACACACACCCAGACCGACACACACACACACACACCCAGACCGACACCCAGACCGACACACACACACACACCCACCCAGACCGACACCCAGACCGACACACACACCCACCCAGACCGACACCCAGACCGACACACACACCACACCCAGACCGACACACACACACACACACACCCACACACACACCCAGACCGACACACACACACACACCCATACCGACACACACACACACCCCCCCCAGACCGACACACACCCACACCGACACACACACACACACACACACCCAGACCGACACACACACACACACACCCAGACCGACACACACACACACACACCCACCCAGACCGACACACACACACCCACCCACCCAGACCGACACACACACACCCACCCACCCATACCGACACACACACACACACACACCCACCCATACCGACACACACACACACACACACACACCCACCCATACCGACACACACACACACACACACCCACCCATACCGACACACACACACACACACACCCACCCATACCGACACACACCCACACACACACACCCACCCATACCGACACACACCCACCCATACCGACACACACCCACCCATACACACCCACCCATACCGACACACACCCACCCATACCGACACACACCCACCCATACCGACACACACCCACCCATACCGACACACACCCACCCATACCGACACACACCCACCCATACCGACACACACACACACACACACACACACACACACACCCACCCATACCGACACACACCCACACCCACCCATACCGACACACACACACACACACACACCCACCCATACCGACACACACACACACACCCACCCATACCGACACACACCCACACCCACCCATACCGACACACACACACACACCCACACCCACCCATACCGACACACACCCACCCATACCGACACACACCCACCCATACCGACACACACACACACACACACACCCACCCATACCGACACACACACACACCCACCCATACCGACACACACCCACCCATACCGACACACACACACACCAGACCGACACACACCCACCCAGACCGACACACACACCCACCCAGACCGACACACACACCACACCCAGACCGACACACACACACACACACACCCAGACCGACACACACACACACACACACACACCCAGACCGACACACACACACACACACACACCCAGACCGACACACACACACACACACACACACCCAGACCGACACACACACACACACACACACACCCAGACCGACACACACACACACACACACACCCAGACCGACACACACACACACACACACACCCAGACCGACACACACACACACACACACCCAGACCGACACACACACACACACACACCCAGACCGACACACACACACACACACACCCAGACCGACACACACACACACACACACACCCAGACCGACACACACACACACACACCCAGACCGACACACACACACACACACACCCAGACCGACACACACACACACACACACCCAGACCGACACACACACACACACACACCCAGACCGACACACACACACACAACACACCCAGACCGACACACACACACCACACACACCCAGACCGACACACACACACACACACACCCAGACCGACACACCACACCACACCCAGACCGACACACACACACACAACACCCAGACCGACACACACACACACACACACCCAGACCGACCCACACACACACACACACCCAGACCGACACACACAACACACCAGACACCAGCACACACACACACACACACACACCCAGAACCGACACCCACACACACACACCAGACCGACACACACACACACACACACACCCAGACCGACACACACACACACACACACCAGACCGACACACACACCACACCACACACCCAACCGACACAGCACACACACACACACACAGACCGACACACACACACACACACACACAACACCCAGACACACACACACACACACCCAGACCGACACACACACACACACACCCAGACCGACACACACACACACACACACCCAGACCGACACACACACACCGACACACACACACACACACCGACACACACACACACACACACACACCCAGACCGACACACACACACCGACACACACACACACACAGACACACACACACACACCCAGACCGACACACACACACACACCCAGACCGACACACACACACACACCCAGACCGACACACACACACACACCCAGACCGACACACACACACACACCCAGACCGACACACACACACACACCCAGACCGACACACACACACACACCCAGACCGACACACACACACACACCCAGACCGACACACACACACACACCCAGACCGACACACACACACACACCCAGACCGACACACACACACACACCCAGACCGACACACACACACCCAGACCGACACCTACACACCCAGACCGACACCTACACACCCAGACCGACACCTACACACCCAGACCGACACCTACCTCAAGCAGTTCCGGAGGAGCGGCATTGTCAGAGAACAGGTCCAGAGCACGGGCGATGATGTCACCTCGGGTCCTCCCCCCCTGGTAGTCCTCAGGCTCCTCCCCCTTCTTGAAGATCTTAATTGTGGGGAATCCACGGACCTGCAGACACGGGAAGAGAAACGGGAAAAACCTCAGCCCTCGGCCACACTCGGTAGGCAAATGTTGTGGAACGTTGCTGGTAGAAATGTCCTGAATAGAGCAGACGCGATTCCTGTATTTCTATATAAATCAGAATGTTAGAAATATATAATGTAGAACAATCTGAATGTTCTGCTGTTGTGTGCAGGCAGACAGACATCAGTGGTGATGCTACACTGATAGTATCTGACTGGTGGGTGTTCCTGCTCACCCCGTAGCGGCTGGCCAGACCCTGGTGCACAGTGGCGTCCACGGCTCCCAGGTGGACCTTGTCCTTGGTCTGCTCCTTGACGGCCGAGGCTGCAGCCGCCCACTCAGGCTCCAGGCTCTTGCAGTGGCCACACCAGGGGGCGAAGAACTCCACCAACCACACTTCACCACTGTCCAGAACCAGCCGGTCAAAGTTGTCATCAGTCAGCTCCACAACATTCTTCTTACTTCCACCACCACCACCACTCTGGAGAAAGAGTATGTTTAATTAGACGTACCACTTACACTCTGCGCAAAATGTTTAAACAAGAAGACTTGACAGGATTCTGAAAACCCTGGGATTTTATTTCATTATTTCAACACGTTGCTAAATCTGGCTAAATTTATGTTGTAGGACACAGGACTTATGTTCAGTAGGGTACAACGTAGCAAAACATTTTGTGACGGAAAATAACTAGTGTTCTTGTTGGACAGGTAGTACCTCCATATTTCACTTTAAACGTTTTGTCCATACTGAACATGACCCAGCCAAGGCGTCAGTAGTAGTTACCTGTCTGCTGTAGTCAGAACCACCTGACCTGCCACTCATCCTGTCCTTCACTAGAGTACGGAGAGTATTCAGGGCTGCGTCCACTATGGCCTGGCTACTACGCCCACCTGAGGGAGGGAGATTATTAACACCATTAAAGCCCAGCAATCCGAACACATTGATGTATTGTTGTCTTGACCTTTTTATCCTTTGTGCTGTTGCCTGTGCCTAAATGTTTGTACCATGTTTGTGCTCCTACCATGTTGTGCTACTGCCATGTTGTGTTGTGTTGCTACCATGCTGTGTTGTCATGTGTTGCTGCCATGTGTTGTCATGTGTTGCTGCCATGTTGTGTTGTTGTCTTAGATCTCTATGTAGTGTTGTGATGCTTCTTGTCGTGATGGTTGTTTTGTCCTACATTTCTTTTTTTTAATCCCCATCCCCGCAGGAAGCCTTTTGCCTCTTGGTAGGCCATCATTGTAAATAAGAATCTGTTCTGAATTGTCTTGCCTAGTTAGATAAAGGTTCAATAAATACAAAATATTGCCAGAAAGTCACATGGGTTGTATTCACTAAACACCAAACAGAAGAAAACTAACCAAAAAATAGAAAGGGATAACCTGAATGTGTCAAATTAGAAATGCTTGTTTTTGTTTTCCATTGCAAAAATGTTTTGCTGTGGGTGTGCACTAATGAATACGACCCATTGTTGTGTTTATTAGGCACCAAGAGAAGAAAATGGACTGAAACAGGGAGGGACTACCTGATCCAATAAGAAACGCTGATTTTCCTTTTCAATTGAAAAGCATTTTAAAAATGTTTCCCATTGCGTGCCCTAATGAACACAACCCTGGTCCATGTTAAAGGTAACTTCAATATGACATCATAATACAGTATATGCCATTCAGCAGACGGCTCTACATGTGGTAGGAATTGAGCCTGAGGATGACGCTGTTTGCTTTACAATGTCATATCTCTGAGTCTCCCTTTAAAGTCAGGGAAAGGCCCAGCTACTAGACGTACCTTGGTAATCATCAGGCTTGCTCTTATTGGCCCCAAAGATCTTGATGGAAGGGAAGCCTCTGACACCGTACTGACCGCCCAGGGACTTGTGCTGGTCGGCGTCCACCGCGCCGACCTTAACGATGCCCTGAGGGGGGAGAGAACAGCGAGAGGTTACAGTCAATGTCACCACTATCATCATTACTGTTGCCAGAAATAATCATTGCATCCCTCATTAGTATAGCTCATAGAGTGCTGATGATCTCTATTTGTTTTGTACTAGAAAGATATACACCCAGGACATGACACTGATAAGCAGTAAAAGATGCAGCTGCTTATAGTGAACGCGGTATAGTGATCAGCTGCTTATAGTGAACGCGGTATAGTGATCAGCTGCTTATAGTGAACGCGGTATAGTGATCAGCTGCTTATAGTGAACGCGGTATAGTGATCAGCTGCTTATAGTGAACGCGGTATAGTGATCAGCTGCTTATAGTGAACGCGGTATAGTGATCAGCTGCTTATAGTGAACGCGGTATAGTGATCAGCTGCTTATAGTGAACGCGGTATAGTGATCAGCTGCTTATAGTGAACGCGGTATAGTGATCAGCTGCTTATAGTGAACGCGGTATAGTGATCAGCTGCTTATAGTGAACGCGGTATAGTGATCAGCTGCTTATAGTGAACGCGGTATAGTGATCAGCTGCTTATAGTGAACGCGGTATAGTGATCAGCTGCTTATAGTGAACGCGGTATAGTGATCAGCTGCTTATAGTGAACGCAGTATAGTGATCAGCTGCTTATAGTGAACGCGGTATAGTGATCAGCTGCTTATAGTGAACGCGGTATAGTGATCAGCTGCTTATAGTGATCAGCTGCTTATAGTGAACGCGGTATAGTGATCAGCTGCTTATAGTGATCAGCTGCTTATAGTTATCCAATTATCCTGCAGGGATGTGATGGCTACATGGGGAGTGCACTGTAGTAATGTGCACTTTATGTAGCTAGTGACATAATGCTTTAATAAAACTGAAGTTGAATTACAACATCTTAAGTTGAATTAATATTGGTGTGTAATATAAGTGACATAACACTAGTTGTAGAGTTGTAGAGATTTACCTTCAAGGCTGTGGCTGTTTTCTTCCAGTCAGCAGTCAGGCTCTGGCAGTGTCCACACCTGTGGAGACAAACAGTTAGTCTTCCTGTTCCAGGCAGCAGACGACACACAGCCTTACATCCATCTGCATTAGCAGAGTGGAGGCTACACAAATACAATCACTGAGTGATAATGAGCAACTCTGGGTTTGCATAGACCTGCCACAGATGTTTTTCAGTCAGGATGCGTGCATTTGCTTCAACTTTATGCCAAAGCGACGATGTGTTTACTAGCTACTATTTGAACTTCTATATCAATGTGTATTCAGTGATTAGAACACTGCAGAAATGTTGACAACTTCCTATTCTTCTTGACAGACAATGTTTTCTGTTCTTCACAATACATCTCTATCCGAACTTTCTGTAACGCTACAACCTCCTGAATGCGCCCCAGGTCTACAAACTATTTTGTGTCCCCCTCCTTGGCAGGTTATTGGGATAAAGAGATTTCATACAACGCTAGCTGCTTGGTGGCAATTTAACCCTTGTGGGTAAGTTCTCAGTATCTCATTGGGCCCCCATCAGATTCAACCACTCACCAAGGAGCGTAAAACTCGATGATCCAGAGGCTGTCGCTCTGAAGAACCTCCCGGTTGAAGTTGGAGGGGTTGAGTTCAACGACATCATCATTAGCAGAGTAGAAGCCCTGGGCCATCAACACCAGGGAATAACCCAGAACACCTGGTGGGAAAGAGGCAAACAAACACTGTCCAAGACCATGTTCGTAGCTTGAAATGATACATAGCTGTTAGCTTGATAACACATACAAACGTTCAATTATGTAGGGAATAGGCTACAGTTCAGCAGAATAATATATTTTTTTTTTAAGTTGGCACATCAAGCCAAACTCCAGATAACCATTTTAACCATAAGTAGCTAACTAGTTTACAATCCAGAACCTACTTCATCAGGTTTGAATTCAGCTTGTCGCCTTTTAGCCATCTTGTCGTTGTCACTAGTTAACTAGTCTAGGTCACGAATTATTAATATTGCCAGAGTGAATCAAAATACAATCTGATTCAGTAGCATTAACTTCAGATAGCTAGCAATCTTGGATCCATCTTATGGCCACCATGACCGAACCTTAGCTAAATAGCTCTGTCCTTTTTTACAACGGCATTAACTACAAACCAATATAATACTAGTACATCTGAACAAGCTGTTTAGACTTTCTTACCAAGTAAAAGCCCTCTCATGATTCCAGTGGATCTCTGTGCACCAGTCCAATGTAATTGTCCTGAGCAGCTCTGTTGCAGAAAAGACCAGCGCTACAAAAAGAGAGGGCGAAATGTTTTACCGTGGCCCACGCTGATTGGCTCCCTGCCGGCGGTGCCGCGCGACGTCCAATCAGAACTCGACGTGTAGTTTCCCCAGCCAGTACAGGATGGCGTGTAAAAGAATCACAGGAAGATGTGTGGAGAGTTAAAGCTATGGTGGAGAGCCAAGACGCTTTCAGTCACGACCGGCCCGCTCATTACGCAGGATTAGGCGACCGCCTATGGCGAAAGATTGACGAGGGCGGAATTTTCTGAGCTAAACTGACCGAGACGCACCTCCAACAACAACACATAACACCTTACATAATTCTGCTCCAAAATAATGACCATTTCTGTCAACCAGTGCCATATGGGATTTTTTAGGTGAGCGCTGATGCCGCCCTTTCATAAGCAGTGCCCACTTTGTCAAAGGCAGGACACAAAATACTTTGCTTGCCCATTCCCAGCGCACTTCTCCAGGGGTCTGTTGGAGAGATCCACCAACGTTCCATCAAAAAAATGATCTAATAGAAATCATGTAGCAGATATAGGATATGGTAGAAAGAGTATGTGGCATTTTCTGTAGCCTACAGGCTAGAGATACAATGTATGACAATGTAATGAGACGGACACTTTTTACATCGTGCAAGTTTCTCCAATCAAGCCTAACCTAAATTGCGCTCTATTAAATAAAAAATGCAGCTGTCATGTTAACAAACAACATATCCAAAAAAAACAGGATAGGTCAATGTAAAATGGACAATATGGAATAGACAATCACATCTGTTGTCCAGGAGTTTCACCCCATTGTCATGATCAGTGGTTTCAAGTTTGTATCTGTCAATTATTGACAAGCTGATCATAGCAAAAATAAAATACTTCTGCATTTCCCACTGTGTAAACACATTGCAACTAGGCCTCGCTATAACTCCTGATGAAGTTGGGTAGCTGATATTCAGAGCTTAAATAGCCAAATTGATTAGTCACAGGAATCAGGACTAATAAAGCCAATACAATGACCTGTTTAAAAAAGGTGGGTCTACCAGATGGATGGGCATTCATAAAATTCCATTGTGGCCGACATCGTAGGCTACACCCCAGTAAGCACGAGCCGACATCTGCTGGACATCTTTTTTTGGTCTTGTCCAGACGTCGTTTTTGGGTGTTTTACAAACGGTAGGCTTGCCACAGATAGCATTCATAAAAGTCAATGTCAGGCAACACTGTAGGCTACACCTCAGTAAGCACGGACCGACGCCTTTTTTGGTGCAGTTCCCCACCGGCCCTGATTTCCACAGCCACGGACATTGATTTTTGGTCCAAACATAGACTTCTATCAATTACTTATGTTGAACTTTCATTGAGAACCAAAAACGAGCCTGATTTCAACACCCGGAAAACACGTATTTTCAGCATCTGTAAAATACGTATTTTCAACATCTGGAAAATAAATATTTTCAACTTTGGTTCAGAACCAAAAATTAACTTGATTTCAACATCCAGAAAATCTGTGTTTTTTTACGTCCCGAAAATATGTGTTTTTTTACGTCCCGAAAAAATGCCTTTTCAACATCCTGGAAAATATGTATTTTAAACATAAACGGAAAATACCTTTTCACCTTCCATTCAGAACCTAAATTGAACTTAACTTCAACCTCTGGAAAATACGTCTTTTAGACGTATTTTCAACTTAATTTTGCGGGCCGCATTTTTGAGGGGGCCGTATTTTTTGGTTTTGCCTACCGCCAAGGACCGACCCTGCTTTCACTCCAAGGTTTTTTTCTATGACCACAATGAAGTTCATTAGTCTTAACACCATAGATTAAAATCTAAAAGTGATTTTTTTTCATGTGATTTCTTACAATGATTTTGCTTTGTTTGATGCATATGCTTAAGGTTCCCATATGGCAAAAATTATCCAATATTTGGATGTGTTCATAAGAAAACCCTCCACTTGAGTTCTTATGATGTGGAATGATTGATTGCCTAAAATGTGTAGGTTATGCTATTCAAGTTGAAATAGGGCTGCTTGTCTGTAACCTACACATTTCTTAGTGTAAAATAACTGGCCAGAGGGCATTTCTAGATGAGCCAAAGTTTTGCAGTTAGGCCTATAGTAGGTTGGACTTTGTTTGTTGCTTAAATCAATAAATTATACAGTGTTGGGGAAGCTACTCTGAAAATATAGTTGACCAAACTACCAATTACTTCACACTGGAAGAACTTAAGCTACACTAAAGCTACCCTTAAGAAAAATATAGTTTACTTCACTAAAGTTACTATGGAAAAGCACATCATTCACTACATCCAAACTACTTAGTAAAAATTGTCATGTCTAAATCTGAAATGTCATAGACTACAAATTGCAAGAACAGATCACTCTGGAGTCAGGTGTTAACAGAATTTGTAATTTAGCCTACACAAAAACAATAGTTCAAGTGATAATTAGGCCAGTCTGATGCTGGAACAAATGAAATTCTTGCCTACACCCGTTTTATTTTTGCAAAACCGTAGTTTGGAGTTCGAGTAGTTAGCTATATGCTACATGTCAAAAAAAGTAAATAACTACTGAAAACACCACCAATATTTGAATTTAGTTCAACTACCACCAAGCTACTGCAAAATCTAGTTTAGTTGAACTACGTGTAGTTTATTACTTCCCAACACTGAGAATATATAGGCTAATATTGATTCAGCAAACCAATTTATGTGGTTTTTGATTGCAACGTGAACTCATTGTCGCTAGATGGAGATACTAGGCAAGACTGTTGCCTTATGCCTCTGCGCAATTACGCACACTTGGGTAACCTAACATCGTTCCATAATATGGCCATTAAAGATCTCCTTTTTCACTACAACATATCTTGTTGAAATTTATTCGTTGACAACAGAGATTTACCTTTCTTGACAGGCAACATATTTATTTTCTGTTTCGGCTTGTGCACACAAAGCGAAACATTTTTCAAGAGCTAGCCTGAGACAGATTTGCTTGTTGTTTTACCCTTGTGGTAGGCTACCTCCACGAGGAAATAGACAAATGGTGTTAGACTGGTAGTGGGGACAATATTTTCTGCCATGTGATATATGTCCGTTTCCTGGCTAATGTCGTCTCTTTACCATAAAACACAATTTATTACAGCTCTCCTCCCACACTTCCCTGTCGGTCTCTGCCTCTAGTTACTCCACTATTCATTAGCAGCCTCACATATTTATTCATTGTTGTGACGCGTATTCTGCAAGACTGCGCACTGATGCACAGTAGTCCAACTTTTAACAGCAGGCGCAGAGGCGCTCTCTTATTTTCTGGTGACGGACTAGTGGGAGAAGAGAAGCCTGTTCATTCCTCATTGCTTGCTACAGCTCTACGTGAAAGATACATGTGGATTTTTTTTCCAGGTTCGAATGAAATTTAGCCTATAGGCCTATACATTTGTGTCAAACATTTAAGAAGATCTGAAAACGTGTTGTTTTCCTTTGATGTTCTGCAGTCTTTTACGCACGCAGTTTCCTACGCAAGTATCCCAGCGTAGACTAGTTGCATTAATACTGGCCAACTATATTCATTCAGATTTTCTTGGAGTAAATCAACAATATAGGCTACACGGACAAGTATGTGGGGAATAACGAGGACGCGATACGCTGATTGCAATGGCTCGGAGGCCAGTGAGGAGACCGGGATTGTCCTGAACATCGGTGGAGTAAAACAGGTGTTATGTGGGGATGTGCTGAACCGTTTTCCAGAGACCCGACTAGCGGAACTGTGGAACACCTCCAAGGGGTGTTTGGAGGACTTATCCTCGCATTGTGACGACTATGACTCCGGGAAAGGTGAATTTTATTTTGACAGAGACCCGGTCGCGTTTAAGTGTATAATTGAGCTGTATTACTACGGGGAGATACACATTAAACGGGGCATCTGTCCAATTTGTTTCGTAAAGGAGATGGAGTTCTGGAAAATCGACTTATATTTCCTGGACGATTGCTGTAAAGGCGACCTACAGGAGGCGGAGGACGAGCTTGCAGAGATTGCCGAGAAGGTTCAAACTATTCTGGTCGACCGGGAAGGGGACCCCTCTGCCAGGGGCTGGCAATGTTTCCAAATGTGCTTGTGGAAGCTTATGGAGAAGCCGGAGTCGTCGCTGTCCGCGCGCGTCATCGCCATAGTGTCTTTCCTCTTCATCCTCATCTCCTCGGTGGTGATGTGCGTAGGCACCATCCCTGACCTGCAGGTGGAGGACGCTGAGGGCAATCACATGGAACACCCGATCTTGGAGGCCATCGAGACCGCGTGTATCGGCTGGTTCACCGTTGAATACGTCCTGCGCTTGATATCGTCCCCAAATAAAGTGAAATTCGTCCTGTCCTTCATGAACATCATAGATTTCATGGCCATCATGCCCTTTTACGTGGTGCTGACTTTGACGTCTCTGGGCACGGCTATGATGGAGCTGGCTAATGTGCAGCAGGCGGTGCAGGCGCTGCGCATCATGCGCATTGCGCGCATCTTCAAGCTGGCGCGCCACTCCTCTGGGCTGCAGACTCTCACCTCCGCCCTGAAAAGTAGCTTCAGCGAGCTGGGGATGCTGCTCATGTACATGGGCGTGGGCGTCTTCTTGTTCTCGGCACTGGCCTACACCTTGGAGCAGAGCCATCCGGAGACCATGTTCACCAGCATCCCGCAGTCCTTTTGGTGGGCTGTCATCACCATGACCACCGTGGGCTATGGAGACATCTACCCTAAGACCACGCTGGGTCGGTGCAACGCGGCCGTCAGCTTCCTCTGCGGGGTGATTGCCATCGCGCTGCCCATACACCCTATCATCAACAACTTCGTCATATTCTACAATAAGCAGCAGGTGCTGGAGACCGCGGCCAAACACGAGATCGAACTGATGGCGCTGCGTTCCAGCGAGGCAGGTGCAGAGGAGAGCGGGCCCCAGATACAGCGCAGATCAGTCGGTGTCGCGGCCGGAGTGTGGGACAATGCCATGCGCTCCTGTCACAGTGACACCGACATTCCCCTGCTGAAAGACCCCAAAGCAGGAGTACAAACCCCATGCTTGGACAGAAGCTTTGACAGTTGATAGCTGAGTCAAATCAACCCTCTTCACAGCACACTGCTTTAGTGCCCAAAAACATCCGAGATCACAGAAGATAATAAAATCACCATAAAAAACGTAGTGACCCGTTGTAAAATGTCTCAAAATATAAGTTCATTAGTGTAATAATGTCACTTTCCAAAATACATGAACACTTAATTTGAAAAAACATAGAAAGAAAAGACAATACAAATATATGGGTGATGGCATAGTGTAAATAATATAGTAGGAACTTTTACAATGTGGTTATTGTAAATGTAGACCAAAGTGGTTGGTTCATGTTCACGCTGGACCATTGGTGTAGGCCAGGAGTCTCCAACCGGGAGTCTCCAACCTTTTCTAGCTTGAGACCTACTTTAAAAAAACGAAACATGTGGCTAGTTACAGATTTTTTTCTAGCTTTCAAATAGGCACATTCTTCTCTTCTCCTCTCCCCTGCATCTCTTCCTCTGGTGCTTGAAGAGAAAGTATTGCACTGTTTTCACTCTCAGTATACCTGGTCAAATATTTTTAATTAACAACTCTAAGGGGAGCCCTATAAAATCTGTGATTTCTTCCCCAAACTCCTAAATTATGTATTCTCAGTTAGATTTTTCCTGGTTTTAGATATTATTATTTTTCGTTCACTCTCAAAAATACAATTGTTCATGGAGAAACAACGAAATTGGATGTTCTGAGTCCATGTCAATGCTTAAATCACATCAAAATATTTTCTTTTTTAGGTCTGGAAGATAACGAACACATTTCGATTTTTGAGTCTATTTCCCCTTTAATTGCTCATCTGCAAGTGAGGAATGTGCTGGTCTAGTGATGGTTCTGTACTGCTTCTGCTCATTTCATGGCAAAGTAAGAAAATAACAAATAATAGATACAAATTATATACTTACTCATGATATACTTCTGCCAGGTACTTTCATTTGCAGTTAACATTTAATTGATAAGGTTTTGGGGAAAGTATTTCTGTCAACCACGAAGTGGGATAATGTCAGTGTTGCTTTCATTGCGTAGTAGCTGGGAGCTTACGATGTCTGATAATTGTGAGATTTATTTTTGACAGTTTGCGGTGGAACACTTCAAAATTGCATGTACTTTCAGAATTGTTTGGTGAGCTACTCATAGGTGTATTAAAAGTGATTTAACTATGAATGTCTCTTCTCTATTGCATTTTTTTCTATAGGCACTAGATGCTCCTATCTCTACAGATATACATGTATATATCCCACTGGGCACAGACGTCAGTTCACCATCTAGTTTTGATTTACATTTGGTTGACATTTCATTGAACTCATCACATTACATTTTTGGGGGGATGAAATGACTTGGAAACAATGTTGATTGAACACATTTTTGCTCAGTGGGATGTTATAATGTGTAGCCTAATACAATGCGATACAGTAAGAGCAGACTTGTCATCTGTGACTCTGAACTCATCTAACTAAAGTCATCATGCCTCAAAGAAAATAGCATGCAGGGTATCCCACCACTTCATCTGCATTGGTTTGCAAGCAGGCTTTGGTACAACTTTACCCATTCAATTTAAGTTTATGTTTAGTTCATTAAATCTTCTCAAGTTCAGTTTTCCTGTAAATTCTTCATTCATTTCAGCCTGAGATACTTACAGGCAAACACTGTCTTTATACACTGTGTCTATTTAAAGTGGGGTGAGGTCAACCTTCCAATGCCAGATAGAGAACATTCCTTGGCTCTAGGACATTTCAGTAATGGGTTTAAATTTTGCAGCAGCCCCCGAGGCCTCCTCTGAGGGTGTGTGGCATCAGGGGTGCAACTTTCACTGGGGACGGAGGGGACATGTCCCCCCTCACATTCTGAAATTGCATTTTTGTCCCCCCCAGTTTTATAATTGGAATGTGATACAAAATGAGGCAACGGTGAGCTTTAGGACCATGTGGACGCCTCCGAGCGGTCGGATAGGCTGTTTTCAGTGTTTATCCCCTCCAAATTATAATCATACAAATAAAAAATACATTAAGTCCCCCTCAACTTCTAAAACCAAAGTTGCTCCCCTGTGTGGCATACTTGATCGCTGAGTAAAGGCGTCCACATGCTTCCCAGCCGAAACAGTTCGGAAATATTTGTGCATATATTATGACACATTTTGTGACGTTTTTGTTAGTTTTGGACTTCGGTGAGGGTTTTTTCAGCTGTTAGGGCATGTTAATTTTTTTTCTTGAGACAAGCCAATGTTCAGAGCCGAAGTCTAAGCCCCTTCATCGGTGATTGGTCAACAGTAGGGATTCTTCAATAAAGTCTGTTGTCATTCAACGAGAGAGGACACGTTTTCATGCACATTTTTTCATTGAGATATACTGAACTTTTGCAAAAACGACAAAATGAATGACAGATTTCTTGAGTTTTAGTAGATGAATTCTGTCTATTCTGAGGAAGTGTATACTGGCTATGGCATCTCAAAATTGACAAAGGGTAGGCCTACTATTGTCACTTTTTTCTTGTTTTTCAAGTGAGTCTTTTAAGGGAGCATGGGAGCACATTCGTTTGATTCAGCTAGCCGACTTTGGCTAGGTACTAGCCGAACTGAAGGAACTGACCGCATGCTGATGCTTTTAAGCTGCTGTGGGTAGGGAGAGAATAGGGGGAGGACAGGGGTGGATGCAAGTTAGCAACAGCTCATCAGGCTGTCCACCCACCCACCCACACACACACACACACACACACACACACACACACACACACACACACACACACACACACACACACACACACACACACGTGTCACATGCAGCTGACTCACTGAGTCTGAATGTTTTCTTTTGAAGCAATTACATGGATCAGTGTTGAGTTAAACATCAGCAACCATTGTGATTATAAACAAATAGAGATACCATTCCTGTCCCAGCCAACTCTCTTTCCCTCTGTCATTTTAGGATTTGGATTTTTGACTAATGTCCCTGTCTAAAAATAGAACTAAAGGAAGAACGAGACCTAGACTGACCCACGTGTTCAGTGTCATCAATTCAGATGTGTAACTGATATTATATTTGACCTTGAACTGAATACTTCATTGCAAATCAATTTTGCTAAACGGATCCAATACTATTCAAGAATCTTAAAAGATTACTCAAAAACTAGTGGACAAAAGAACATAATACTAAATGATAGCTTGAGTGAACTATCCCATTAAGTAAAACAAATTTCAGGTGACATGTAAAATAATTGAAATTGAACAGCTTCTTTAAAACAATCCCTCAGCAATGCTGGTGATGACTGCTGCCATTGATGAGCTCTGGATAGGAGTTAGAAATGTATCTATTCCCTAAGGGCAGACCGAGGGTGGTATGTGGTATATGCAAACAGGGGCGCAAAATTCACTGGGGATGGGGACGGGGGACATGTCGTCACCCCCACACATTCTGAAATTGCATTTTTGTTTCCTCCAGTTTTATAATTGGAATGTGATACAAAACGAGGCATTGGTGTGCTTTAGGACCATGCAGACGCCTCCGAGCAGTCGGGTAGGCTGTTTGGAGTGTTTATCTCACTGGATATTTTAAATAAAAATGATGTCCCCCCCACTTCTAAAACCAAAGTCGTGCCCCTGCATGTAAATGATGTCGAGGTATTGAATTCTGCATGAAATAGTCAGTAGTAGCGTTAATTTGAATGAGGATGCTGGAAGGTAAAGCCAAGGCTGAAAGAGACATATTCCCCACCTGGTGGGAGAGATATTTTCAGATGCGGGGAATGGGTAAGGTAATCTCCTAAATGACTGCAGATTTCGGAGGAATGGAAACCGTCTACAAAACCATTATAATTTTCAGAAAATGTATATTTTTTTCCTGAACAGAAAAGTTGAAAAGCACGCATATGTGCACTCAGAAGGCAGGTTGATTCATAGAGATCCGGGAAAATGCAACAAAAAAATCATCACGAAGATTAAATCGGACCTTTCTCTAAGCGAAAAGATTAAAATGGATATGACTTCTGAAAAACAACTAGACACAATTTTGTACTTTTTTGAAATCTCTCCATCTCCCACACCCTCCGCTCTCCCTCTCTCTCTCTCTCTCTCTCTCTATGTCTCTCTCTGTTAATTTCTCTATAGTAAAGAGAAATTTCCCCCTCAAACACACTGTATGGGGCCCCAGGGCCCTGTTGGGCAAATGTTCAATATGACGCCGATGGAATGTAGCCTACAGAACAAGCACAATTCCATTTCACGAAGAATGATAAGGAATGACTCATTTACCCAGGCCTATAGCTTATATACTATAATTTCCAACAACATCAACAACTGATTAAACCCCAGGGGCCACAGAAATTAGACTAAATGCAAAATCTTCATCAGATATAAATCAATCAATATAATGAGGGCCCATAACAATTAAAACCTTTTTCTGTAATTAACACGGAGAGAGAATATAAAGAATATAAATATAAATCTCTTGATGTATTTTCTTATAGGGCTCGTTGAAACTTTATGATTGCATGCACACAATAACCTTTCAGCAGCATTGGAGATGGTAGAGCTAATGGGAACATGGCGTCATGCCACGTCTTTGCTCCTGGCCCCGGGGGAAAAACACACGTGTTTCGCGGGTGTCCGGGACAACAGTGCGGGAGGAGGAGAGGACGGTGGTTGGTGTGTGAAGGAGAATATCAATAAATGCTAGCTGAAGGACGTTGTAATATAATCGCATACCCTCCGGTTGAAGGTTAAACAGGCCAAGCCATATGGCAATGTCTTGGCTATGAGCAGGCCTAGGGTGGACTGCTTGGAGGGATGGTTTCCCAGACCCAGGTTCATCTTCTAACAATGATGCAAATTACATTCATTGCTGGTCAAATAATCTCTTGTGGACAGACTATGAAAATGAGCGTCTGACCAAAATAAATGACTGAGCACATGACAAGACAGTATTTACCCACACACCCTCCCCCCGTCTCTCTGAGGCCCCCGTCTCTCTGAGGCACGTTCCCCTCTCTAGCAGTGTCTCAGTTCGTGCCCTTTGCTGACAGACGGGCCAGGCGCAAAAATGTTTTACGGAGGGCACACAGCGCCAGCCATGTTATTTTAGCTCTATCTCATTTCAGTTGATAAATTTACAGGCTACTCATTAAGAAAATTGGTCACAAGAGACCGAGACCATAGATAGAAGTGACTTTACAAGAGGTTGAGACTATAGAGATAGATAGAAGTGACTTCACAAGAGGTTGAGACTATAGAGATAGATAGGGGCGGCAGGTTGCCTAGTGGATAGCGTTGGGCCAGTAACCTAAAAGGTTGCTCGATCGAATCCCCGAGCTGACAAGGTAAAAATCTGTTGTTCTGCCCCTGAACAAGGCAGTTAACCCACTGTTCCTAGGCCGTCATTGTAAATAAAAATGTGTTCTTAATTGAGTTGTCTAATTAAATAAAGGTAAAATAAATAAAAAAATAAGTGGTTCCACAAGAGGCTGAGACCATAGAGATAGATAGAAGTGGTTTCACAAGAGGCTGAGACCATAGAGATAGATAGAAGTGGTTTCACAAGAGGCTGAGACCATAGAGATAGATAGAAGTGGTTTCACAAGAGGCTGAGACCATAGAGATAGATAGAAGTGGTTTCACAAGAGGCTGAGACCATAGAGATAGATAGAAGTGGTTTCACAAGAGGTTGAGACCATAGAGATAGATAGAAGTGGTTTCACAAGAGACTGAGACCATAGAGATAGATAGCAGTGGTTTCACAAGAGGTTGAGACCATAGTGATAGATAGCAGTGGTTTCACAAGAGGCTGAGACCATAGAGATAGATAGAAGTGGTTTCACAAGATGCTGAGACCATAAAGATAGATAGAAGTGGTTTCACAAGAGGCTGAGACCATAGAGATAGATAGAAGTGGTTTCACAAGAGGCTGAGACCATAAAGATAGATAGAAGTGCTTCAGGCAAGTTGCTGGTGATTCCCTCCACGACTGATTTTCTCATCGCGAGAGACAATTATATTTTATGAACCGGAACAACCTTCTTCTCAAGTGGTCTCGTCCAATGATCACAAATGATTTGGTGTTGAAGTAAAAAAACAAAAACATTATTGAGTGACTGTTTCGTTAAGCGTAGTAGGCCCATGGTTCCTCTGGGGCTTAATATTTATTTCACACGTTAGATTTACTCAGATATGCATTTACCATGAATCATTATGTGACAGCAAAGTCTGCATAATGACAATGAATGCGCCTAGACTAATACCTTGGGGTAATGTAACACTCCCACTTGTGCGATGTTGATGGAAATACTGTGCAAATAGCAATAAAACAAGCACAAATGTACATGGACGGATGGACCTAAAGTTGTCAATTCAGATGGATGAAGTGCTTCAGTCTACAAGCATAGATGTAAATACTGTACATGAATCTGTACGTTGAGTAAGCAAGTACTTACTATACAGCTCATGATAAATTCCCGAATTCCTGTCTGAATTCTTGTCCATTGGGGGGCATCCCAGGAAAGTCCAAACCTCTCGGACACTCCAAGGTCCTTTAGAAAGTTCTGATGTCATCACCTTGAGCCTGTTCTGATGTCATCACCTTGACCCTGTTCTGATGTCATCACCTTGAGCCTATTCTGATGTCATCACCTTGACCCTGTTCTGATGTCATCACCTGGACCTTGTTCTGATGTCATCACCTTGACCCTGTTCTGTTGTCATCACCTTGACCCTGTTCTGATGTCATCACCTGGAACCTGTTCTGATGTCATCACCTGGACCCTGTTCTGATGTCATCACCTTGACCCTGTTCTGATGTCACCACCTTGACCCTGTGTCTCCCGATTCTTTGAAGCTCATGCTTCAAAACAAACAGGGTTGAAGAGCAGTACACACGTCAGTGAGGGGCCCAGAACCGGACCCCACTAAACCTGTATCAACAACAGCTGAGCGCTCCGTAATAGACGACAGGTTAAATCCCACCAGGATAGACGGAGCCATAAAAAAATCTTCCAGTCACACACACAACCGCCCTCCACACGCACGCACACACACACACACACACACACACACCACACACCACACACCACACACCACACACCACACACACACACACCACACACACCACACACACACACACACACACACACACACACACACACACACACACACACACACACACACACACACACACACACATCATCTCTGTAGTATATATTTAGATGGCAGCTTAGACGAGAGGACAAAGATATCTTAACAAAAAGCCACAGCACGAAGGTGTGTGGTCTAATTGCATTGCGCATGGTCAGGGAGGAGGAAAAGGTTAGCCAGTATTTCCCCCATTGCAGGCAGACTTCAGAGTGCCAAAGGGAGAAAGTGAGACCTGCCAGTCTATAACTATAGCCACTCTCTAACTAGCTTCCACCTGTCCAAACAGCTCAGATCTACAGGAGGGACTAAAGAGGCTTGGGGCCAACAGCACTACTGTTTAGTACTTCAACAGAAAGGTGAAACCTGCCAGTTTCCCTCCCTACTACTCTCTCTCATTAGCCAAAGCACGTCTCTGCCTGGTTGCGCCGGTGTTCAATTCTTAGTCTGTCATCTCTTGTCTCGTCTGGTGATTGTTTTGGCTGCGTTTAGTTCTGCAAGGTCAATGAGATGGATGCCTGGGCTGTACTGCTCTCTATCATGGCTCGAAGAGAAATGTAAACCAACGGTGTGCTCAATTTAAGCTGTCCCAACATTCGCACTCAGACTTTCTTGTTTTGTGTGAGCAATAGAGTTTGGATGATAGTCAAAGTTGGCTAGGGTCAATTAGGTTTTCAATTGAGCCAATTCCAGGAAGTAAGTTGAAATAGAATTTAATGACGTGAAAATGGCAACAACAAAAAATCTGTTGTTTTCAATTAGGGGGGAATTCTGACCCGAGTTAAGCGTGTGTAAATGGAACGTAAATCCCTTTTTATTCACTTTTCTCTCTATGCTTATTCTGACCTTGAACTTAAGCAGGAGAATAGCATCCTATTCACCCTCTATTCCTTTGGGGTGGAGCACAAATAAATGAAGGTCTGTGTACAGATACACCGTATTCCGACATTGACCTTATTCCCTAATAATTCCATCATGAATAAAGTCTAACGAACCTACCGGTTCCAAGTGGAAAAAGCATCTACTTTATTTTTTAAGACAGAAATAACACCATTCTCCATGCACTGTAATATACAACTTGATAAGAGCTATTGTTAACAGCTAGATGAGTAATCTGTTTGCAGAAGGGGATTGTAAATATAAATGACACTTGTTTTAGATCTAGTTTACCTTATAATCGCTGGAGACAAATGTGAAACCAGTCATATGGCAACAATCTGAAGCATATCAACTTATCAACTTTCCCACAGAAATATTTATGAAATGCTTTGCCGTTATGCTGAATTTTTCATGTACAGACTTTTAATTTTCAGGGATGGGCACTCTCGAATGTCTTAATTATAGGCTACCCCGGCTTTCTCTGTTTCCCATTTCTATCATGTTAAATATTAGTCACTATCAGTATCGACCGTCAGTAGACCTAATAACCACACATATTACACTGACAATTTAGTTCCCTTCAGTTGGTATAGTCTGCATTATCATTCCATTTATTTACATTGTTTTTCGTTTACCTTCATACCCCACTGGGCACTGACGTCAATTCATGATCTATTTCACGTTGGTTCAACGTAATGTCATTGAAATGAAGTGGAAACAATGTTGATTCAACCAGTGTGTGCACAGTGGGTTGCTTCCTTTGTAAACGCTGTCACGGCTGTGTGGTTTTTGCTGAGGATCATTAGTAACATTTGATTATATATATTTTTTAAAGACCTGTCGGCTCATTAAATCGTTATGGAGCGGAGCGCAGACCAAGCCATAACAGCTTGAACGCGACGCATGGTGCAATACTTGGCCGCTTCATCACACAGTTCCATGGTTAGTGCAGGCAAAAGCCGAGGGTATAGACTACTATTATAAACTATTCTCCCTATTATAATTCTATATAATTAACAGCTCCGCACCCCCCACAGCTACTTGCCCAAGCCTCCCCAGCTTCTCCTTCACCAAAATCCAGATAGCAGATGTTCTGAAAGAGCTGCAAAACCTGGACCCGTACAAATCAGCTGGGCTAGACAATCTGGATCCTCTCTTTCTAAAATTATCCGCCGCCATTGTTGCAACCCCTATTACCAGTCTGTTCAACCTCTCTTTCGTGTGTCAAATCTGAGGGCCTGTTGTCCGGACCTCTGGCAGTTTCTATGGGGGTACCACAGGGTTAAATTCTCGGGCTGACTCTTTTTTCTGTAGATATCAACGATGTCGCTCTTGCTGCGGGTGATTCCCTGATCCACCTCTACGCAGACAACACCATTCTGTATACATCTGGCCCTTCTTTGGACACTGTGTTAACTAACCTCCAAACGAGCTTCAATGCCATACAACACTCCTTCCGTGGCCTCCAACTGCTCTTAAACGCTAGTAAAACTAAATGCATGCTTTTCAACCGTTCGCTGCCCGCACCCGCCCGCCCGTCTAGCATCACTACTCTGGACGGTTCTGACTTAGAATATGTGGACAACTACAAATACCTAGGTGTCTGGCTAGACTGTAAACTCTCCTTCCAGACTCATATTAAACATCTCCAATCCAAAATGAAATCTACAATCGGCTTCCTATTTCGCAACAAAGCATCCTTCACCATCCTACTGATCCACGACTTAGGCGATGTCATTTACAAAATAGCCTCCAACACTCTACTCAGCAAACTAGATGCAGTCTATCACAGTGCCATCCGTTTTGTCACCAAAGCCCCATATACCACCCACCACTGCGACCTGTATGCTCTCGTCGGCTGGCCCTCGCTACATATTTGTCACCAGACCCACTGGCTCCAGGTCATCTATAAGTCTTTGCTAGGTAAAGCTCCGCCTTATCTCAGCTCACTGGTCATGATAACAACACCCACCCATAGCACGCGCTCCAGCAGGTATATCTCACTGGTCATCCCCAAAGCCAACACCTCCTTTGGCCGCCTTTCCTTCCAGTTCTCTGCTGCCAATGATTGGAACGAATAGAAAAAATCTCTGAAGTTGAAGACTTATATCTCCCTCACTAACTTTAAAAATCAGCTATCTGAGCAGCTAACCGATCACTGCAGCTGTACACAACTCATCTGTAAATAGCCCATTCAATCAACCTCATCCCCATATTGTTTTTATTTACTTTTTTGCTCTTTTGCCCACCAGTATTTCTACTTGCACATCATCATCTGCACATCTATCACTCCGGAGTGAATCTGCTAAATTGTAATTACTTTGCTACTATGGCCTATTTATTGCCTTACCTCCTCACGCCATTTGCACACACTGTTTATATATACTTTTTTTTCTATTGTGTTATTGACTGTACGCTTGTTTATTCCATGTGTAACTCTGTTGTTGTTTGTGTCGCACTGCTTTGCTTTATCTTGGTCAGGTTGCAGTTGTAAATGAGAACTTGTTCTCAACTAGCCACCTGGTTAAATAAAGGTGAAATAAATAAATGTACATTCATCTTTTTCACCGTTTTCTTTCTGTCATGCACAAAGACGCTCCAAACCTGTTTTTTGAATGATTTATAAATACTTTCCTAAACCTATATAATCTAGAATTGATGCTGAACTGGAGACAAATATGCATTTATTTAGATGGCTCCCGAGTGGTGCAGCGGTCTAAGGCACTACATCTCAGTGCTTGAGGCGTCGCTGGTTCAATTCCAGGCTGTATCACAACTGGCCGTGATTGGGAGTCCCATAGAGCGGCGCACAATTGTCCCAGAGTCGTCTGGGTTTGGCCGTCATTGTAAATAAGAGTTTGTTCTTAACTGACATGCCTAGTTAAATAAAGGTTAAATTAAAAAATAAAATGTAAATGTATCCCTAATATTCTAAACCCGTTCTCTCAATATATTCTAGTGAGTCTGTCGATAAAATTCTAACTTAAAGGTACACCCTTTTTAAGGGATGGCTTAAGATACTGTACATGTACTGAAAACCCTATTGAATGAAAACTCAATGAGAAAATCTGTTGGAAGGGCAAGTGGGAGGGTTTTCAACTGTTGAATGAAATCTATTCAGAGCACGCAAAGTAGCCACACCTGCAGAGTTGGTGACTGAATAAATTAAGTCTGAATACAAAATACTGAGAACTGCGTAGGAAAGGTGTACATTTCCTAAGTATGAATCGGCCCCTTAATGAACTGAATGTCCATTCACTCCCTGGATTGAAAACAGAATTGACCCCAACCCTGAGTCAGACAGCAATGGCCATTAATTATAATCCACATAATAATTCACATTTCCGATTGCTACAGGACTATTTTCATGCTGTAGCAAATTAAGATCCTACAATTTATGCTATCATTGAAGTATGATGAGTAGGTTCACCCTTACAATTTATGCTTGATCTGAAAATGTAGTCAGACGCCACATATGGAGGGTGTGACGCAATTGCCTTAGCCTCCAGAGGCCACATTTTGTAACCGTGAGGAGGTATAGATCTACATTGACAAGATTTGTTGACGGTAGGTGGGGGTGGAAGGTCCTGTATAAACACAAACTCTCTTCCTTGACGACTTCCTTCACAACAACTCTGCGCTGTCCCGCAAAGCGCAAGAAGTATGAATTCCCTAGCTTCTGCAGCAGCCGTATCACCATAAGTGCTGCACGGCCAACGCAGACGGCAGATTGACCATGTAGCGCCTTTAAACCAGCTCTCTGTGTGTGTGTGTGTGTGCGTAAGCGTCGCTATCTCCTAGCATAGTAATGCAGCAAAGCTCCTGAAGTCAGCTGCGATTCCTCTCACACGGCTGCAGGTAGGTATTTAAGGAGCATGTCTCTTCCTCCTCTCACCCAACTGCAGGTAGGTATTTAAGGAGCATGTCTCTTCCTCCTCTCACCCAGCTGCAGGTAGGTATTTAAGGAGCATGTCTCTTCCTCCTCTCACCCAGCTGCAGGTAGGTATTTAAGGAGCATGTCTCTTCCTCCTCTCACCCAGCTGCAGGTAGGTATTTAAGGAGCATGTCTCTTCCTCCTCTCACCCAGCTGCAGGTAGGTATTTAAGGAGCATGTCTCTTCCTCCTCTCACCCAGCTGCAGGTAGGTATTTAAGGAGCACGTCTCTTCCTCCTCTCACCCAGCTGCAGTTAGGTATTTAAGGAGCATGTCTCTTCCTCCTCTCACCCAGCTGCAGGTAGGTATTTAAGGAGCACGTCGCTACCTCCTCTCACTTTTGATAGAGCTTTGAACATCTACAACAAATAAAATGACCATGAACTGTGGGATTTCAAGGGCGCTGACGTAAGAAATCTGACCTGTGGGGTCCAGTGGAGGTTCTAGACCATTTCAACTGGGGGGCCAGTTGTACTGTTAGAGGGGCCAGTTACATTAGACGTTACTGTTGTCATATCGTTTTGCATGTGGTACGATACTGTTGTGTTCCGCCTAAAGCCGTCCCTCTAGAAAATGTGTGGGTTAAATTAGTGTTCCGCGTTGCCACTTTCTAATAACGGATGTAAAAAAAGAACGATAGCAAAAATTAGTTATGTACTCCACATTTAGGGGGGCCACAAGGGGGTCCAAAATTGTTGTCACAGGGGCAGTAGCCCCCCTCCCCCCCCCGAGCCGCTAGTGGTGGGGTCTATTGAAAATAAACTGTTCAATGCTTTGAGTAAAGAAAAATTAAGTCTTCAGTACATTGATAGGCCGTCATTGTAAATAAGAATTTGTTCTTACTAGTTAAATAAAAAAATTATAGTGGGAAACAATACTGTTTTCCTTTCCCAAATTGCACCCTATTCCCTTTATAGTGCACTACTTTTTACTAGGACCAATATGGCTCTGATCAAAAGTAGGGCACTATGTAGGGAATAGGATGCCATTTGGGAGGCTGACTCAGTAATTCCTGGGCCATATACAGAAAGAGTCTGAGTGCTGATCTAGGATCAGTTTGGCCCTTTAGATATTTTTATTTTATTTTGTGCAGTGTCTTACAGGATTGGGATAAATTCCATTTACATTTAGTCAGTTCAGGAATTAAATTGAAATTCCAATTCCCAAATATCTATGTAAAAAAACATCACACATTTTTTGGGGGAATTTCAGTTAACTTTCTGAATTGGCTGAATTGAAATAGAATTGACCTTACACTGCTCTCTCGTAACAGCAGGGTTAAGGTCCATAGTTGTGAGCCATGATCATTGCTTTACCACAATGGCACATGTTATCAAAAGGGTGCCAGGAATCAGACAAGACCTTAATGGAGAGAGTATTTATATAAGGCACTGTAGTTCAGAGATGGAAGATGATAACCTCTTTATCAGGTGCTATGAATCATGATGGGGTGTATATCAATCAAACATTTCATGTGTCCCAAATGGCACCTTATTCCCTTTATAGTGCCCATAGGGCTCTGGTGAAAAGTACTGCACTATATAGGGAATAGGCTGCCATTTTGGATGAACACAATGTTCTATTCAATCAAACACTGTAAATCACAGCAATTCCATAAAGCATTTTTAGCCACAACTTGTTTCAGTCTATTACTATAAAGCACTATAGCATTCACACTATAGCATTCACATTTTGAGATGCCATTTTCTATCCAAATGATTTTGACTGAAATATTTAGGTTGGCAATACGTTTCATAAAAAAAAAAATACATTTCAGTTTTTCAAATGTAGAATATTAAGTTATTATTAGTATTTATTTTATAGGGCAGTTATTGAGCACCTACTAGTCATACTCATATCACATCACCCTCATTTGGAAGATGAATTACATTTTAACTCTTCATCTTGTAATGAACCATGTTTGTTTGGTGGAAAATCAAGATGGCCAAAATTATTTACAAATGCATGAAAAGCCCTGCCGAAAATCAAGATGGCCAAAATTATTTACAAATGCATGAAAAGCCCTGCCAATAACATTTTAAAAGCCTTGCCAATAACCTTTTAAAAGCCATGTTAATAACCTTTTAAAAGCCCTGCCAATAACCTTTTAAAAGCCCTTCCAATAACCTTTTAAAAGCCCTGCTAATAACCTTTTAAAAGCCCTGCCAATAACCTTTTAAAAGCCCTGCCAATAACCTTTTAAAAGCCCTGCCAATAACCTTTTAAAAGCCTTGCCAAAAACCTTTTTTTGAATCACTGTCAGTCAGTCATTACAGTGCGGCGCGATGCCAGAACACAGACTCTGTCTCGTCCATCCCGATCAGAGAGAAAGGTCACCTGTTTGTCGGCAGAACGAGCGAGGATGAGTAGGGCGCATAAAGATGCACTAGAGATCTCTTATCTTTGCAATCTTTATCTGTGACAGCATGGGCGGAGCTATTGAGGGCTTTTTCTCTTTTAAAGTGGTCCATTTCTTCTCCTACTATGATTGTCTTGGCAGTACATAGGTGCGTACCACCACCTACTGTGCTGGAGTGTGTATAGTCGCAACAAGTCAAAGTTGGTGATTTAATTATGGAATGTATAATTCATCGGCTGACCCCTCCTGCTGATGTGGATGGAATTATTTAATCCTTAACCGATAGCAAGTCCCACCCAGTTGGCTACTTCATAATTGTTAAAGCCCTCAATGGCGCTGTCCATGTTAAAACGGGCTTTGGCGCCCTCTATCCAACTCTATCGTACGATGCCGGGGGTAAACGCTCCGACGTCCGCTGCCGTTTCAGGAAGCCATGTTTTCTTCCGCTCTTCAGCAAATATTTATGATCAGGGTTTAATTTTCATAAGTAACCACCTCTGGAGACGCGGGTGCTGCTTTACAAGAGTCATAAATTATTGGGTCTCTCACTTACTGTGATCAAGGCCTCCTGAGGACAGAGAGGCCTGTGCCACATCCACAGAGGACAAACTCACTGATTCTCTCTCTCTCTCTCTATCACACACACACCCCATTGATTCCAATGCCATTAAAAAACAGGAGAAGAAGAATGAAGTGCATATCAAAGTGAGACACTGCAGAGAGGGGAAACCACAAAGTTCTGAAAATAATGAGGTTATATTAGTATTAACACCACCAGAGCCTAGATCGACCAGGCTGATTGACCTGTAGAAAAGCAGCTGTCACAAAGACATCCTGTCACAAAGGTGTCCATTTTCTATTCATGCATTGTTGTCAACCATGTATTATACATTATAACAACTGTTCAGGACAGGTCCCTCAATAATCTACTAGGGAGTTTATCGTGCAAAAACATTGAATATGATGCCACCTAGTGCCAGTGGATCTTCTAAGACCGTCCTAAGAGTATCCACAAATATACAGAAGCCTTAATTGAAATGCAAGAGGTTTTTGTCTCAAATATACAGTGTTTGTGTACATACATACATACATACATACATACAGAGAGAGACCTTTTAGCCAATCAAAACACAGAATAATTTGCAGTTGTTACCTGAACAGTGGGCCTGTTTTATTTGTCAGTTTTGAGGCCTAGCTCTTTCTCTGTCAGAGACACAACCGCCTGGTCCTTAACAACCAGGGCTGGCACATTTCACCTCCTCCAGAAAGAACACTCTCCCCTGGGTCATACTGAGACACCTCCACAGCTCCCCCACCGTCTTATTGTTTAAGTGAAAAATATTAAATAAATCAGAGACCTAGCTCACTGTCAGTTAGCGACATAACTGATCGTTCCTTCAGAGACTCAGGGCTGGCACACCTGATGTCATCGGCCAGGAAAGCTTTCTTCTGGTTCTTCTGCAGCCACCTCCACAGATCCTCCACCTTCTTATCACACACCCAGGGGTTCTGGCTGAAGGCCACCCAGAGATGGTTGCTTGTCTGTGGGGAGGAGAGCTGCTCCAGCAGGGTGTTGGAGATGTGACCAAGCCGGTTGGAGTTGAGAAACAGGAAATCGAGGCGATGGAGCCCCTGGAGGAGAGTCGGGGGAAGCCTCTCCAGTTGGTTCTCCTGGAGGAAGAGGTGCGTCAGGTTTGGGGTGTTCCTGAAGGCGGAAGGGTCCAGGGCGCTGAGTTGGTTCCCCTCCAAGTTGAGCCTCTCTAGGCTGCTCAGAGGATTCAGTGCCCCTGCCAGGAGCTTCTCCAGGTGGTTATGGGAGAGGTCAAGGTTCTTCAGGTGGCGTAGTTTCTGGAACAGGGCTGTGGGTACGCCCGTCAAACGGTTCCCTGATAGGTCCAGCCAGGTGAGGTTACTGTTGTCAGGGAGCCAATCAGCATCCACATCGCTGATCAGGTTGTTCTTCAGCACCAGGTCACGCAGCGGAGCGTGGCTGAAGACATATGGTGGCAGGATGTGCAGGTGGTTCCCTGTGAGATCCAACGTGTGCAGGTGAGGAACAGCTCTGAGGAGATATGAAGGAAGTGTGCTCAGGTTGTTGTAATACAGTTGGAGCTCTTTCAGAAGGGGCGTGGCCTGTAAGTGGTTGGCAGTAATCGTGCTGAGGTTGGTGGATTGGATGGACAGGAAGGTAGTGTTGCCTGGGAGACCATCGCAGGGGAATTGGGAGAGGGAGGCTTCGCTGCAGACCACCTTGGTGTCGCTGAAAGAGAAATGGCAGGTGCACATGTCTGGGCAAGAGAGGGCGCCATTGCTGCGTCCGCAACAACAGGTCAGCACACACAGAGAAAGGAGGAACCAGGTGCTCATCTTTCTAAAACTGTGAAACAAAGAGATAGTTGGGCCTCAAAACATACATGATTTAATATTTGCAGAAGTGTTTGTTAACGCAAAAGACATAGGTGACTCATATATCATAAGGAATTCCTTAATCCTCTGTAACGTCAAGTCCATCATACATGCAATTTTTTTTAATGGATGCAACTATTATGATCGGTATCTTTCAATGTTCGATATAAACATGTCATAAATAATACATAACAAATAACTTGAGTTATAGTTTTTTTCAGATAGAGATAAAAGTATTGTTTGTCAAGAGGATTAAGACACAGTAATTAAATCAAAGTCATTTAGTTCACCTTACCTGAAGTCTTGCTGTCATTCGTGTTGTGTTGCCTTCATTGGCTTGCTTGTTTCATCTGCTCTTACGACTATTTCAATGCTCCTTATATGGAATGTGTGTGTGTGTGTGTGTGTGTGTGTGGGTCAAGCTATGCACCAGACAGAGTAAATAATGAGTGGGTTTAGATAAAGTCCACAACCTGTTTTTGTGGATTTATTGCAAAAGGTAAACAAAGAAATAGAAACCTGGGCAACTGGGGAATTTCCATTCTTAGTCATTCATCATACGCTTAGTCATTCATCATACGCTTAGTCATTCATCGTACGCTTAGTCATTCATCGTACGCTTAGTCATTCATCGTACGCTTAGTCATTCATCGTACGCTTAGTCATTCATCGTACGCTTAGTCATTCATCGTACGCTTAGTCATTCATCGTACGCTTAGTCATTCATCGTACGCTTAGTCATTCATCGTACGCTTAGTCATTCATCTTACGCTTAGTCATTCATCATACGCTTAGTCATTCATCATACGCTTAGTCATTCATCATACGCTTAGTCATTCATCATACGCTTAGTCATTCATCATACGCTTATTGTTTTGCTGTAACCATTCTTAGTCATTCATCATACGCTTATTGTTTTGCTGTAACCATTCTTAGTCATTCATCGTACGCTTATTGTTTTGCTGTAACCATTTTTGGGGCAGTTGAAAACATGACATGGACACTCTACACAACAACGACAAAATGCCATGTACAGTAGCAGTTGAATTACAGCTATTTCTGTCATTTTTTTAGAGGTCAATATAAATCTTTGATGTGTACAAAGAGACTGCGGTGGCCTGTTGTTTGCATTTCCTTCAGTTATGTTCAGAGATTAATATCAGCACGTGTTTAAGCCTTTAACATCTGACTACTTTTACCAAATTTGACTTAATACATAATTACTTAATAGGTATATTATTCAGTCAAGATATGGGGCCAGTTGGCGGGGTATTTATACCCCTCTCTGACAGACTAAGGTGCTAGAAAGCAAGGATAGGACACCAAGATAACTCATTTAAAATTCCAATTCAGGTCACTTTTTTATTTACGTGGATGTGTGTATAATTAGGATGAAAATACACAACATGCAATAGACTAACATTACCTTAGATTCATTTGAGATAGGAGTTCAATAGACCACAGTATGAGATAGGTTACTGTGATAATTCAGAATCTGAGTGAAAAAGGTTGGATGGATCAGAGTCCTAGCTCACTGTCAGTTAGCGACATCACTGACCGTTGCTTCAGAGACTCAGGGCTGGCACACATGATGTCATTGACCAGGAAGACTTTTTTCTGGTTCTTCTGCAGCCACCTCCACAGGTACTCCACCTTGCCATCGCATACCCAGGGGTTCACCGTGAGGTCCAACCCCTGCTCATCAATGGAGTGAAGCTGGTCCAACAGACCAGGAGGGATGTGGCTCAGCAGGTTATCATTCAGACTCAGGTGCGCCAGGTTCGGGAGGCCATGGAACAGGGTTGGGGGCAGTTGTCCAAGCCGGTTCTCCAGAAGAAACAGGTGTGTCAGGTTGACGTTGTTACTGAAGGTAGACACGTCCAGGGTGCTGAGTTTGTTCCCCTCCAGCGTCAGCCTCTCCAGTTTGGTCAGAGGGTGTAACGAATTTGGCGAGAGCTTCTCCAGGTGGTTATGGGAGAGGTCAAGGTTCTTCAGGTGGCGTAGTTTCTGGAACAGGGCTGTGGGTACGGCCGTCAAACGGTTCCCTGACAGGTCCAGCCAGGTGAGGTTACTGTTGTCAGGGAGCCAATCAGCATCCACACCGCTGATCAGGTTGTTCTTCAGCACCAGGTCACGCAGCGGAGCGTGGCTGAAGACATTGGCGGGAAGCTGATCCAACGTGTTATCCGAGAGAGCCACCGAGAACAGGTGAGGGACGCCCCTGAAGAGATCTGAGGGAAGGGTGCTCAGGTTGTTGTTGTACAGGTAGAGCTCCTGTAGAAGGGGTGTAGCTGTCAGGTGCTGTTCTGAGATGGAGCTGATGTTGGTGAACTGGATGGTGAGGGAGGTGGTGTTGCTAGGAAGACCGTAGGAGGGGAACTGGGTGAGGGGGACTTCATTACAGACCACCTCTGTTTTTCTTGGGGATATGTAGCATTTGCAAAGGGCTGGGCAAGAGAAGGTGCCATGGCAACAACATGCCAGAAACAGGAGAGGAAGGAGAAACCAGCTCTTCATCACTAAGGCACTGAGCAAGGGAAAAGAAAGAGGAATGCTCATAAATGTTAGTTATTCTCCTTTCTGAAACAAAAATCGCTTTGCAATTAAAATGCAATTGCTAAAGTGCTGTGCCTATAATGTTATTACCAGCGTAAATAACTGATTTGATTACATTAAATGTGGATATTTTCAACTACAGTAGGCTACATTTCTCAGCGCTTAGATCTCTAGTATAGGCTAAAGACATATCCTTAGGTTTCTGTCCAAAACTATGAGCATTTTGATCAATAAAAAGATCTTTGAAATTTCACTTACCCTGGTTTTACAATATGTCTAAAATGATGCTGTAAATTATACCAGCTCCTGTTTTGTATCGTCCAGTCAGAATGGTTGCAACATTGTAGACAGGAATTAGGAAGGTGGATAGCCTGCCCTACAATCATTCATCATTGAGTAAATAATGAGCGATCAGCACCTGGCGGGAACAAACAGTTCCAAAAGTGTATGACGAACCTCTGGGGAAATAGGCCTACTCTGTGTCATATTTCTCCCACGTTCTTCAAACTCGTTGATCACCATATAGGCAGGCACAACTACAACTAAACATACAGTAGATAGGCTACTGTTGTTGTAACTGTATAGTTTGTCATCAATGTAATGTAATATAACGCTTCTTTGAAATACAAGCCATGCAAATTCGGGGGCGCACTTCCTAGCTCACTTTGAGATGACCAAAAGGTTATTGCTTGAAGTAATATACTGGAAAAATGCTCAGCCACCTGTCCAATTCTCAAGGGTAGACTGACTACACGCTGTCAAGTCAATCCGGCAACTAACGGGAGTGATTGGAGACTACAAGTATCATTATTTTTTTCCCAATACCAAGACAATATGCTAACGTCACCCGTAGACGACTCGAACATTTTGTTACACTTGTTAAATTATAGTACATTCTGCTTGTGCTTAGTGTCTAAAATCCCGTCGATTGTTCTCGTAGCAAGAGCGAAGTCTTCCAAGGGATTCAGCCTGAAGGGCTTGCTGTTGGAGTTAACTGGGTAAGTTCAGGGACATCTCCATAGCTGTGTTTCAGACTAGCCTATTGGTACATTTATGTAAAACGTAAGCATACATAGTCTAATTTGCACGGATAAATTGAGACATAAAAACAACGGGTTTTATTTTTGTTGGGGGGGGGGGGGGGGTTCTAGTACATTTCGAGGTTTTTGTAATAACTAGGAAGCATTAATGATGGCTGTTTTGCTATTAATCAAGTAGAAAACAGGTTACACCATCAACTACTAAATGAATGTCAAGTGGTTTGAAACATCTCATCTCCCCTGAGTAGGAACAGCATATGACATTCAATGTATTTAGTATTTCATCTAAAGCATACTTCATGAGATAGGCCTATAACCCATCAAAGAGGCATTTCCGATAACGTTTCCGGATGCTATACCTACAGTCCTGTCTACCTTCTGAAATAACTTTGATCAACCCTGAACTCTTTCTCAGCTTTCATCAACTTTGAAGCGACATGTAGGGGAAGAGGGGCTTAAACTAGGCATTCTATACTGTACTGGTCTCAGTATAGCTCGGCTGCAGCTGTGGTGCCCCATTACACTGTCACTCGACCCACTGGTAAATGTCAACTGGAAATGGATGGGGTACAGACTGATGGGCCGTCTGACTTTGGGAGGAAGGGGTGTGGGGAACCAGAGTGTCAGTTGGCAGCATGGTAAAGGCAAGGGGAAAGGCAAGGGCGACTCCTAACCCAACAGCTAGCTACCTCGTCAAGAGATTCGGATTCAGATGTAATAGTTAAGGTGTTGGGTTGACAGTCTAAATGTCCCGGGTTCAAGGCCAGGTCGGGACTACCTCCTGACTTGACTACAGTACAACATACTGCTCTACAGAAATCGGACTCCCCTAATTCCCTGCAGTACAGTTTTGTGATTTAGTGTGTTGGCATACAGGCAGCCTGTGTGTCTGGTCACTCTGCTGGTACTGGCATCTAAACGAATCCACTGTCTGCCCGTCTGTCTTTCTGTGTCTGTCTGTCTGTCCTGTCTCTGTCTGTCTGTTTCTCCCTCCCTCCGTCTGTCTGCATGTCCTTCCATTCCAGATATGTCGTGTTTGTCACCTACCAGATTCACCATGCTGCACCATCTTCCACGTTCCTGGAGTACCCGATACTCATTGCCCAAGGTGATGTTGCACAAGATGATGCTATCATGTCCAATGACTCGTGCTATGTCCCCATCATGGCATGAGTCATGAAAGGGTGTTCTTCCTTGTGTGTGTGTGTGTGTGTGTGTGTGTGTGTGTGTGTGTGTGTGTGTGTGTGTGTGTTCTGAGTGAAATATATAAAAATAGAGCATTGTGTGTGTGACAGAGAAGAAGATCCTTAAAGGTGAACTTCAGTATTTTACAACTTGATGTTAGATGTTTCTTCATCTTGAAAGTATATGGACCAGGAGAAACTGTAATCCATGGTTAGTTTTTCTTTAACCTCTACAGGACCCCCCCCCGCGGGACGGTTGAGCTAATGTGCACTAATGTGATTAGCATGCGGTTGTAAGTAACAAGAACATTTCCTAGGACATAGACATATCTGATATGGGCAGAAGCTTAAATTGTTGTTAATCTAATTGCACTGTCAAATTTACAGTATCTATTACAGTGAAATAATACCATGCTATTGTTTGAGGAGAGTGCACAGTTATGAACTTGAAAATATATTAATAAACCAATTAGGCACATTTGGGCAGACTCGACACAACATTTTGAACAGAAATGCAATGGTTCATTGGAACAGTCTACAACTTTGCACATACACTGCTGCCATCTAGTTGCCAAAATCTAACTGCGCCTAAACTGGAATAATACATTGTGACCTTTCTCTTGCATTTCAAAGATTATGAAAAAAAAGCATGTTTTTTTCTTTGTATTATCTTTTACCAGATCTAATGTGTTATATTATCCATACATTAATTTCACATTTCCACAAACTTATCAAGAATATCCATATCCTTGCTTCAGGTCCTGAGCTACAGGCAGTTAGATTTGGGTATGTCATTTTAGTCAAAAATGGAAAAAAAGGGTCCGATCCTTAACAGCCAATACAAACTTAAGCTAACTTTAGCCACAGCTAGCTAAACCTCTATGGGAGTAATACGGGCAACTGTGCAACGTTACAAACATAGTTAAATCATCTTTAAGTAATGTCAAATAATTCAGTTGGTTTGGCCATTATATTTAGAAAATTGTCATGGTTGACACTACACCATTGATAGCCAGCTAGAAGTGGCTAAAGTTAGCAGAAGTTTGTAGTGGCAGTTTAATGAAATCTGAACCATGGATTACTTTTTATCCTTCCCATAGACTACTTACAGGGTGAAGAATCATCTAACATTAACTACTGAAATCCCCCTTTAACAAGTCTGTTGCATTAACTAAGAGGTGTAAATTGAAGCACACTGTATTTTTGTTTTAGACACCGTCCTGCTTCTGCTCATCCTCTATTACAATGGGAAAGCCAAGCACAGCTTGATCTACATTGCACTGTATCCTCCACCCAATCAGAATGCAGATGCCCAGGTAGATTTGACCGATTACAATCTTTCACAGACACAATTATACATGAAAGACCACTGAGAGGGGTGAGCTATGTGAGAGCGTGTATGCTGTGTGTGTTGATGAGGGTAACTGCGTTTTAATCGAAGGGGAGGGAGTCAGTACAAGGGTCTGACTCTCATGACAACCGTAACCAATCACTGAGTACAAGGGTCTGACTCTCATGACAACCGTAACCAATCACTGAGTACAAGCGGCTGACTCGCATGACAACCGTAACCAATCACTGAGTACAAGCGGCTGACTCGCATGACAACCCTGACCAATCACTGAGTACAAGCGGCTGACTCTCATGACAACCGTAACCAATCACTGAGTACAAGCGGCTGACTCGCATGACAACCCTGACCAATCACTGAGTACAAGCGGCTGACTCTCATGACAACCCTGACCAATCACTGAGTACAAGCGGCTGACTCTCATGACAACCCTGACCAATCACTGAGTACAAGCGGCTGACTTTGACAATCCTAACCAATCACTTTGAAATGACAAATAGTGAGAAATGCTCACTGTCAGCTGTTGTAGTCTTTAATGTTCCCACTCTAGATTTGTAGGGGGATGGAAACTTGTCACACTACAAGATTGGATCATTGATCTGGCTATGGTAAGTACAGCATGTTAGGTCCCACTTTAAACAAACTACAACTTGTAAGGCTTAGTGAAGGATTCATAAACTGTTTATAAGGCCTATATAGATGCCCCAGAAATCATTCAGCTGTTAGGTGACTTGTGTATAGGCCTTAATCCTGTTTCTGAGGGCCCACAGTGGGTGTGCAGGCTTTTGTTCCAGACCAACACACTTGAATCATCCAATCATCAAGCCCTTAGTTGAATCAGGTGCGTTAGTACGGATCTGCCCTCCGTTCTTACCCAGTGGGGCTTAAATCAGCCTGTCATTGTAAATACAAATTTGTTCTTAATTGACCTGCCTGGTAAAATAAAGGTAAAACAAATCAAATAATCTTCATGTCTGTTCCTTTTCCTGTTTCTACCCCTTCAGAGCCTCTGTACCTTAATCAGTGCCAGCAGTAAGTTTGCCTCCGCACAGTGCCTGTACCAGTCCAAGGACTCCTCCGGGGTCAGTGCCCTCGCCTGGAGCATATCCTGCTACACCTGCTTGGGTGAGTACCAAGCCAAGGGAGGGGGAGAGACTGTGGTCCAATTCCTCTACCATTCAAAGTGTGCACTTGTTCACACCCCTTCATGTATTTACAAAGAATGGATTGGTGTAAGGAAATGGAAACTCCCAGTACTTACATCCAATCCACTGTTTTTAAATCCATAAGGAGGAGTGAACAGGAGTACACTTCAGGATGAAGAGAATCTGACCACCAGTTTGGTACTAGAACAGTAGGCCTCTTCCCTTGGTCATTTTGTATTGTGGGGGTCTGAATGCTTAAAGGGATAGTTCACCCTTTTGTAATTTGGGTGAACTGTCCCTTTAATACAGTAATGGAGATATCGTTGACTGTTTTGAGGTTTTGTTTGTGCATCTGTGTTTTTACACTCAAATCCTCCATGTTTCAGCGAGGATGTTCACTACAATCATGACAACAGCAGACATACAAGGTCAGTATCTACTGCCTACCTTGTAGACTTGGCAATCACCATGTGATCTTAGTCCATAGAGATGTACTAGAGCTCATCTCATACTTTTGCTGAAACAGGGTTTTGGACCAAGTGCATCCTCTACCCAACTCTATGGCTTAGTCTGATCAATGCAATAGATCACTTTCTGAAAGTTCAACAGAAGTTATAAACATT
This sequence comes from Salmo trutta, assembly GCF_901001165.1. NCBI lineage: Eukaryota > Metazoa > Chordata > Actinopteri > Salmoniformes > Salmonidae > Salmo > Salmo trutta. Next base: position 30,230,303 of record NC_042991.1, read on the forward strand.
AGGAAGTGAGCTCACAGTGATCAGTTTGTGGCCTTTGGTTCTTTGATTCTTCCAGTTCTCACCCGGTTCGCGGTCTTGTCATCGCTCAATGGATTTGTGCTGGCCATGATATTCCACTACAGAAGAGATGTCAAAAAGGTGGAATGAGCTTTGGAGATAAGTCTGTCAGTCACCTGAGTCATGTTCTTCAGGCAGCAAACAGAAGAACACAGAATGACACATGGAGGGACTAACTGGACTTAAAACTGGACTGTCCAATAAAGAAAACTAGCATTTTAACTTCCACTGGTCTTTTGGTCCCAGAACATGGTATTCAAGCAACCCTTAGAAAAAAAGTCTTCACTTTTCCAAAATGATGAGCAATACAAGTAAAACACACAATAAAGAATATTCTCCGTCTTATCGAGTACAGTATTTATTCAGATTTTTTTCCCACAAGCCATGTAGTAGTCAGGCAGTGATACAGAACAGAAATATGAAATATTGTTCCAGTTCTGTCTGATGGTCAGCATTGTTTACTGAAGCCTGATGGCGAGAAACTCCAGGGGTGAAGTCTCCTCTAGGTACAGATCTAGGATCAGCTTCCCCAATCCTTAACCATTAGTGGGGTAAATACAAAACTGACCCAGGATCAGCGTCCATTGGGGCGACTGCGGAAGAATATTCCCATATTGTACTTCATGGTTCACCTTATTCGGTCATAAAGACAAACACTGTAGCCTGTTTCCAGATCCGTTTGTGCCGTTTTGCCCCTTTGGTTGGTGTTGTTGACAAGGCAGCACAAACAGACCTGGGACTAGGCTACAAACACTTTACTCTGATAATGTAACATGATTTGAATGAAGTAATACACTCATCTAAGTATCAATTGTAGACTAAACTCAGATTTCACACTTTAAAATTATATTTTTTATACATAGCCTATCTTGTAACATTACAGGGAAAAATATGTGCAGTGAAATATTTAGTTTTCGTAAAAATAAAACTATCACATACAGTACAGTACCAGTCAAAAGTTTGGACACACCTACTCATTCAAGGGTTTTAATTCATATTAAAAATGCTCATACATTGTAGAATAATAGTGAAGACATCAAAACTATGAAATAACACATGGAATCATGTAGTAACCAAGAAAGTGTTAAACAAATGAAAAGATATTTTATATTTGAGATTCTTCAAAGTAGCCACCCTTTGCCTTGATGACAGCTTTGCACACTCTTGGCATTCTCTCAACCAGCTTCATGAGGTAGTCACCTGGAATGCATTTCAATTAACAGGTGTGCCTTGTTAAAAGTTAATTTGTGGAATGTCTTTCCTTAATGCGTTTGAGCCAATCAGTTGTGTTGTGACAAGGTAGGGGTGGTATACAAAAGATAGCCCTATTTAGTAAAAGACCAAGTCCATATTATGGCAAGTCCATATTAACAGCTCAAATAAGCAAAGAGAAATGACAGTCCATCATTACTTTAAGACATGAAGGTCAGTCAATGCAGAACATTTCAAGAACTTTGAAAGAATCTTCAAGTGCAGTCGCAAAAACTTTTTTTTTTTTTACATTTTAGTCATTTAGCAGACACTCTTAGCGACTGCATACATTTCATACATTTTTTTTTTTGTACTGGCACCCCGTGGGAATCGAACCCACAACCCTGGCGTTGCACACACCATGCTGGCGTTGCAAACACCATGCTCTACCAACTGAGCCACAGGGAAGGCCTAACCATCAAGCGCTATGATGAAACAGGCTCTCATGAGGACCGCCACAGGAAAGGAAGACCCAGAGTTACCTGGTAACTAAGTTCCTTAGAGTTACCAGCCTCAGAAATTGCAGCCCAAATAAATGCTTCAGAGTTCAAGTAACAGACACATCTCAACATCAACTGTTCAGAGGAGACTACGTGAATCAGACCTTCATGGTTGAATTGCTGCAAATAAATCACTACTAAAGGACAACAATAATAATAAGAAACTTGCCTGGGCCAAGAAACACGAGCAATGGACATTAGACCAGTGGAAATCTGTCCTTTGGTCTGATAAATCCAAATTTTGCAATCTCCGCATGTGTGGTTCCCACCACGAAGCATGGAGGAGGTGGTGTGATGGTGCTTTGCTGGTGACACTGTCAGTGATTTATTTAGAATTCAAGGCACATTTAACCAGCATGGCTACCACAGCATTCTGCAGTGATGCGCCATCCCATCCGGTTTGCGCTTAGTGGGATTATGATTTTTTTCCCAACAGAACAATGACCCAACACACCTCCAGGTTGTGTAAGGTCTATTTGACCAAGAAGGAGAGTGATGGAGTGCTGCATCAGATGATCTGGGTTCCACAATTACCCGACCTCAACCCAATTGAGATGGTGTGGGATGAGTTGGACCGCAGAAGTGCTCAGATTGTGGGAACTCCTTCAAGACTGTTGGAAAAGCATTCCAGGTGAAACTGGTTGAGAGAATGCCCAAGAGTGTGCAAAGCTGTCATTAAGGCAAAGTGTGGCTACTTTGAAGAATCTTAAATATTTTTCGATTTTTCCTGACACTTTTTTGGTTACTACATGATTCCATGTGTTATTTCATAGTTTTGATGTCTTCACTATTATTCTACAATGTAGAAAATAGTAAAAAATAAATTAAAACCCTTGAATAAGTAGGTGTGTCCAAACTTTTGACTGGTACTGTATCTTTGTGGCAATAATACACTGACAGAACATGTATTCCTATATATACACATACACTAACATACCTAATACAGACCCATCTAATTATATAGCTTATGAGGATCACCCAGGCATATAAAGACACAGGAAAATATATGGCTAGGTCTGTATGTATTTCATCATGACATTTATAAAATAAGGCAGTTTTAGAGTGACCGGCAAAGTATTTCATTTTCTCGATCCATGAAATCATGGAATTGTACAAACTTGCACACGCATAGTGTATGAAGCCTGGTGCCAGATCTGTTTGTGCCGTCTTGCCATTGGCATGACAACAGCACAGCAATGGAGTTGGCAAGACGGCACAAACGGATCCAGGACCAGGCTATACTGTAGAAGGCAGAAGGTGAAACCATTTGGTTTACTGAGACATATGCAAGTCCGACTGCAGTCCTTACATGAATGCAACGTTAACCTGACCCTCTTTCCTAGAATATATGGCGTTTTGCAGTCTTTGGTTTCATCCAAAATGGCACCTTATTCTCTATATAGTGCAACTACTTTTGACCAGAACCCTATGCGCCCTGGTCAAAAGTTGTGCACTATATAGGGAATAGGGCCCCATTTGAGACACTGCTTTGTCTCTGAAAAGGCAAAGTAGATGTATAGGTTCCACTGTGTTCAGGCTCCAGTCAAAGTCCATATGATGTGAGAGGAGTCAGCACATCTTTGTATCATAGAGGTAAACTGTGAAGAGAGAAAATAAATTAATTCATATGGCATTTTGCTAGATGAAGTCGGATTATTCACATAAGAGTGCGTGTAAAAACAAATTAAAAACAGCTAACAAAACACCAGCCATCAACACCACACACACACCAAACAGCTAACAAAACACCAGCCATCAACACCACAAACTAGCAGCACACAGCATGCAACTAAACAAAGATTTGTTGAGAACTCTGACAACTCAAACACACATTAACACTGACTGTGGTGGGTTCTACAGCAGAACACTGACTGTGGTGGGTTCTACAGCAGGACACTGACTGTGGTGGCTTCTACAGCAGAACACTGACTGTGGTGGCTTCTACAGCAGAACACTGACTGTGGTGGGTTCTACAGCAGAACACTGACTGTGGTGGGTTCTACAGCAGAACACTGACTGTGGTGGGTTCTACAGCAGAACACTGACTGTGGTGGGTTCTACAGCAGAACACTGACTGTGGTGGGTTCTACAGCAGAACACTGACTGTGGTGGGTTCTACAGCAGAACACTGACTGTGGTGGGTTCTACAGCAGAACACTGACTGTGGTGGGTTCTACAGCAGAACACTGACTGTGGTGGGTTCTACAGCAGAACACTGACTGTGGTGGGTTCTACAGCAGAACACTGACTGTGGTGGGTTCTACAGCAGAACACTGACTGTGGTGGGTTCTACAGCAGATATCATATAACAGTGAATGTCCAACTCAGTGACTGCCATCAGAAAGCTCTACACAACCTAACCATTACTGGCAATCTATTCTGTATAATGCTCCTATTGAAATCACACAAAACATGCATATCAGTGATAATACCGGTATGACATTTAGTAGACACTTGTATCCAAAGCAACTTACAGTACAGTGAGTGCATACATTTTTAGTCTGTTATCCCTCCCAGAACTGAACCTACGACTGAGGTGCCATGCTCTTACCAATGGAGCCACACATGCATCAGGCCTCAAGGCCTCCAACAAAAACTCTATTTCCCAGCAGCCACTGCTGAAGTTACCCCTCACTTCCTCAGAAGCCGAACATATCATCATCATCATCATCATCATCATCATCATCATCGACATCCTCCAACGACCAACTCCAGTCCTTCAGGCTTTCAAAATCAACAAGCAATCTGAAACGGTAGAGGGAGTCCCCCTGGTGTCAGCCCATGGCCTGGAAGGGACTTTGCAGTCCATGGCAGCATTGAGGCACCATGTTTTAGTCAGACACTACAGTGAGCAATTCCTGATTCTCTACCTTTCTGCCCTAACTGTACACTTTCATGGATTGAAAAAGACTGGTAAGAAATATGGTCCAAACTCCCTAGTCCAGCCCATACACACACCAATCCAGTTCACTCCTAGATAGAGAACGGTAGAGAATTGGGACATGGGGTCAGCCCTGTACAGTTACTTGAGATGCATGACATGAGGCAGAGGGTGGAGGAGCGGCTGAGAGAGGTAGTGGTTAGTAGAGGTGACATGAGGCAGAGGGTGGAGGAGCGGCTGAGAGAGGTAGTGGTTAGTAGAGGTGACATGAGGCAGAGGGTGGAGGAGCGGCTGAGAGAGGTAGTGGTTAGTAGAGGTGACATGAGGCAGAGGGTGGAGGAGCGGCTGAGAGAGGTAGTGGTTAGTAGAGGTGACATGAGGCAGAGGGTGGAGGAGCGGCTGAGAGAGGTAGTGGTTAGTAGAGATAACATGGATGAGTGGTTGGGAGAGGTAGTGGTTAGAGATAACATGGATGAGTGGTTGAGAGAGGTAGTGGTTAGTAGAGATAACATGGATGAGTGGTTGAGAGAGGTAGTGGTTAGTAGAGATAACATGGATGAGTGGTTAAGAGAGGTAGTGGTTAGTAGAGATAACATGGATGAGTGGCTGGGAGAGGTAGTGGTTAGTAGAGAACATGGATGAGTGGTTGGGAGAGGTAGTGGTTAGAGATAACATGGATGAGTGGTTGGGAGAGGTAGTGGTTAGAGATAACATGGATGAGTGGTTGAGAGAGGTAGTGGTTAGTAGAGACGACATGGATGAGTGGTTGAGAGAGGTAGTGGTTAGAGATAACATGGATGAGTGGTTGAGAGAGGTAGTGGTTAGTAGAGACGACATGGATGAGTGGCTGGGAGAGGTAGTGGTTAGTAGAGATAACATGGATGAGTGGTTGAGAGAGGTAGTGGTTAGTAGAGATAACATGGATGAGTGGCTGGGAGAGGTAGTGGTTAGTAGAGAACATGGATGAGTGGCTGGGAGAGGTAGTGGTTAGTAGAGATAACATGGATGAGTGGTTGAGAGAGGTAGTGGTTAGTAGAGATAACATGGATGAGTGGCTGGGAGAGGTAGTGGTTAGTAGAGATAACATGGATGAGTGGCTGGGAGAGGTAGTGGTTAGTAGAGAACATGGATGAGTGGTTGAGAGAGGTAGTGGTTAGTAGAGATAACATGACAGGCAGTGCAGCAGACAGACAGTCACACAATACTGCCTGGGGTCTGCTACTTACAGTCTAGCAGAGTGATTAGCACTAGTATGATGGGGGTTCAAAGGTGAGGAGTCAAGTGTCAGTGGAGGATGATTCTGAGCATGGGGCCAGCACTAAGGGAAGTGGCCAGTGGAAGAGAGTGAGTTAGGAGCTAGCTGAGCATGTGAGTAAATGACTTTTCCAGCATTCTGAAGCTTTCTACACCCTTCGTTTTCATCGCTAAGGTGAATGATGGACCTCACACTGATGACACCAACTTGGCTTTGGTTGTTTGTGATGGTATAGTGTTGACATTCTCCATTGAAAGTGTGTGTAAGTCCAGGACTAGGCATAATCTTTGTCTGGGAAACCGGCACATATGTGACAGTTTGGAATAAGTATTGTCCATAAAAGACTCAAGCAACAGCAAGAACATTATGCCATGATTGCAGATTCGTTTATAAGATAAGTTACTTATTAGCTCATAAACTGGCATGAAGCTAAGCAAGATAACTCTGGTCTAAAAGACAAGTAACATAAACCATTATGTGATTACTGTGGAAAGTTCCTAGAATGAAGAGTCTGACAAGTACACTCCTACACTACACAACACTTGAAAGATTTCCAGTTCCTAGTCAAACCCCACCCATAGTCTCACCTGGGCTTCCCTTCAAGCTGAGTCTTCTGGCGGCTGGGCTGGACCTTGATGGCTCCACGGTAGGAAAGGCTCGGGGAGTTGCGGGGGGGGGAGCGTTGTGGGATGTTGCGGGGGGAGGCTTGTGGGGAGGCTTGTGGAGAGGAGCGAGAGGGTGGCTCGGGGGCTTGGGCAGCGGAGGCTGCAGTGGGGGCGGGGCTAGGGGTGGGGTATTTCCGGGGGATGCGTTTGATTAGCTGGCTGACCCATCTCTTCTGCTCTGTCTGAGAGCCGGCCAATAGGAGTAGGTCTTTGGCAGTGGACATGTCATAGTTTACTGAGGAGGGACGAGGGTTAAGGTTAGTCAATACACTCTAAAACAGGTAGAAAATCCATAAAAATAGGTACCATTATGAACTGTGCTGTACATTGGTTAACAATACAAGCGGGGACTAACATTCTAAAGACTGTTTTTCAAAAATTCCTGTGACATGAAATTCAACCCTTCCCTCTAAACCTAGCAGACCAGGGTTAAAATAATATTTGAAATCATTGTTTTATTGAGCTTGCCTGGCGGTATGGGACCAATGGAATTGTCCCAAAAGTGTAAACTCCACCCATCTGGCCCTCAAAGCAGGATAGGGCAAATGATTAAGATTTTTTTATTGTTGAAAGATTTCAAACAGTATTTGAACCACGGCCCTACAAGATGTGACCTTTGCCCTCTACTGACCCCTGCAGGGGGCGATGACCTCCTCCTTCCGGTCTAGGTGGTCCTTATGGCACTTGGTGTGGCAGCGGCGGCACTCCAGCGCGGGCGGCGGCTTGAACACGTTCCACAGGGGCCGCGTGCACGCCTCGCAGCTCGACGGCAGGTGGTAGAACGTGGGGATGAACTCGTGACCCTTGTGCTTGACGAAGGACGAGCGCTCGCCTGTCAGCGTCAGGGGATCCGCCGCAAACTCTTGCTCCCGCTTGCTCTCACCCTCGTTGGCGTACAGAATCTGTGAGGGGGAAGAAAGGGAAGAGAGAAAAGAGAGGGATGAGAGAAGTGAAATTCCCCATTAACAGTTTTTCTACTGCTCAAAACAGAGGAATGTAAAACCAGTCCAGGACAGCTTGGCTCAACTTTGTGTCGGAGTTATGTTACCTGGAATATCCGGGGGATTTCTTTGACGTCAGCGCGGTACACGTCTGTCTGAGTGACCGGTCGGATGTGGAACAGCTTACTGCAAGGAGGAAAGAACAAGGTTATGAACAATACAATGATCTCAATACAACAAGGTTATGATCTCAATACAAGCAGTTGGTCTTTATCAGCGGAGGCCATAGGAATTCATGGGACGAAAACAGAGAGGCTTCGTCTCAAATAGCACCCTATTAGCTACATAGGGCTCTGGTTAAAACTAGTGCACTATGGGCCCTAGTTGAAAGTAGTTCAATATATAGGGAATAGGGTACCATTTGGGAGCAGACAGAGCCACATAAGAATGTGGATGTCTTCACTCACTCGATGTCTAGGATCATGAAGGGGTTGGACTGCTCTCGGTCCATCTCACTGTTGTAGAACAGAATCTTCTTACTGCTCACTACCACATACTGTCAGAGAGAGAGAGAGAACAGCCACACTTTATCATCTCAATGGCTGGGGAAATATCATGTCTGTAGACATGGGTTCAACTAGTATTTGTTTTCTTTTGAATACTTTGGAGTGTTTGATTGAGTGCTAAATGGGCATTGTTTACACTTTTGGGACTATTCCACTTGTTCCCATTGAGCCAGGGGAGCTCAATCGATCGCAGATAAAGCATTTCAAATACTATTAGTACCCAGGACTGCATTAGCAGAAGGATAGGCGGAGCCAGAGGGAGCACCATACCTTTCTATCCCATCCAAACCTCTTGGTATTCTTGGCAGGAAGTGACAGCCAGCCCTCCAGCCTGGTATCTGTTTTGCATACAGGAAAAAGGAATTACATTAGCAGATAGCCTAGTGGTTAGAGTGTTGGGCTAGTAACCGAAAGGTTGCAAGTTCGAATCCCTGAGCTGACAAGGTAAAAATCTGTCGTTCTGCTCCTGAACAAGGCAGTTCCTAGGCTGTCATTGAAAATAAGAATTTGTTCTTAACTGACTTGCCTAGTTAAATAAAGGTAAAAAATAAATAAAATACAAATAAAAAATAATAAAAAATAGACTATTCCAGTAGATTCCATCCTGCAGAGAAGTAGCGGAGGTTAGGAACCAATCCACACGGCACACTTCATTGTCAAAACAAACACATTGCGTGCATCATATTATGCCCTTTAGCCAATTCATTTATCTCTATAAACATTTTTTACATGACTTCCTTGCAATTGTATTTTGGTATCATCTACCAATTGTGCTTGAAACAAAGCAGGGCTGCTTCGAAATGACACCCCATATATTGTGCACTCATTATGGGTGAAAGAAGTGCACTATATAAGGAATAGAGGGCCATTTCAGATACCACTCAGGAACCCTACACTGGATCCATTCCAACAGAAAAAAAGTCTGGACAGTCCTCATACTATAGTTTGAGTCAACTCAAGGTTAATAGGGGCCACAAAATGTTAGGCTGCGACTTTCCGCACACAGCTACAAAACACCAGGCAGTATTAGTAGCACTGTAAAGCCACTGTCAGTAGTGTTAGTGGCTTTACGTCTGTCAGTAGTGTTAGACAGATGAGTCGGGAGAGAGAAGGTGCGTATCTTCAGCTACTAGCTGCATTGTGTTTGAACTTTGAACCAGCATGCGGGTTCACCTGCACCACTGCGGTCAGGCTCTGGGGGCGGCTGCTCATAGGTGAGGGCCAAAGGTTGGCAGCCATGTTCTAACAGCCCGTCATTTCCTTCATACTCTTCTTCATCCTCCTCCTCAAAGAGAGGGTGAGATACTCTGAAGGAGGGCCGGGTCGCAACGCTGACAGATTTCTGCGTGCGCTGGTAGTGGAAGGACATGGACTCAGAGGTCTGGGAGTGAGTGATGTGCACTACGCAGCCACAACACAGAGAGAGAGATAGAGAGAGGTAGAGAAAAAGGATGAAGGGAAAACAGGCAGGAATAAGGAATAACAGGTGTATCTTAAAGCAGAGGTTTAGGAATAGTGAAACAAGGGGTGGGAAAGGCCATAAAGGAGTGATGGGGGAAAATAAACGTGTGAGGGACATTGTGCTGAGACAGAGAGATAGGGGAGGATAGAGGAGAAGAAATACTGTGGAAAGAGACAGCACAGAGATGGGGGATGATTGACTAACAATGTGTTAAATTACTACGTGCTCAGTGTTTTGACTCGAGTGCTCAGTGTTTTGACTCGAGTGCTCAGTGTTTTGACTGGAGTGTTAAAGTGAGGGGTGTTGAAAGTGTTGTTACCTGGGTAACCACTGTCGTCCACGTCCAGGTCGTTACCACTGCTGATACTGGTGGAGTCCATGGAGGTGACGCTCAGAGAGATTAGCTGACAGCGCAGCTGCTCGATGTCACTGTCCTTACTGTCCAAGGCCATCTGCAGCTCCATGTGCACCTGGCTCTCGTCCAATATCACCTGGAGGTGGAAACACACTTGAATTTAGCCGAAAGAATGTCAGTTAGCTTGGATTTCCTGGTGTCTTCATGTGGATGTAATTGTGGGAGGCCATTACAGCAAACTGGCCTCATTCCCCACAGAATTACCTAGTAATAATAACATGTGAGATGCTCTCATTGTGAAATGTTCACAGCAGCAAGTGGTTGTGTGATGCTGAGTTTAACGTTGTGATTGCGTTTTGGTCGGACTAGTACTGAGCGATTAGTGCTTTTTCAGGTGGTTTCCATTATTAAAAAAGTATCACGGTTTTCGTGATAAAAAAAAACATTAAATGCATTTCAAATAATGACATGACAATGATTTTAGAGCTTTGTAATGGAAATTCCAAAGCCACAAATAGTGAACATTCAATTGCCAAAACATTGAAAATATTCCATTGTCTCCATCAGGTCCACATTGAGTAGACATCAATAGAAAAATAGGAAATGACTATGAAATAATAAAACAGTTCAGTTGTGTATATTACTATATTAACAACTTGATTATTTTTAATTCCTCAGTCATCATCTCATCGATACTCAGACAGTAGCAGTCAGCCAGTTATCTGTGTTCCCCATACTGTACTGTCTTTAGCTAGCCTGCCAAAGCATGCTGCTGTCTGACCAAATCATTTGACCAGTTCTTCAAAGTAGACACGACATACTTTCACAAACTGTCTCTGTCCCTCTCGTTGTTGTGTTGTGTACATTCCTCCCTCATTTGTGTGTATCTAACCTAATGTTGCAGGCGTAAAAGTGTATCCGTCCAGAGATCTGTATATAATGATGACATGCTCATGTTTCCACCGTAACAATGGGAGTCGTTGTCCCAAAGGCAGGAAGGCAGGCGACAAGCTTAGGTCCAAATTAAACCCATGGAAACACATTGGGTTTATTTTGGACATTTGTCTCTTGTCCGAGACGGAAAAAAATAGGCAGATTATCGTCATTGTAGTTAATTACCATGTTTCTGCGCTGAACTAGATTGAATATTTGGCTTAATAAAAACTACAACTCCCTTCGGCTCAGCGTCTCATAAAGTTCTTGACTTGATTTCTCTCGTGAATTATATTGAATTCTCTCTAGACGAACGCTGCTTTGGACTCAAAAAAACAAAACATTGCTCAGCACTAGGTTAGACTGACTGACTGCCTGTTAAAGTGGTTGTGTGATGGTTAGTATAAGTATAGTTAAACTAAATGCTCCTCAACCGATCGCTGCCCACACCTACCCGCCCATCCAGCATCACTACTCTGGACGGTTCTGACTTAGGTATTTGTAGATATCCACATATTCTAGGTGTCTGGTTAGACTGTAAACTCTCCTTCCAGACTCACATTAAGCATCTCCAATCCAAAATTAAATCTAGAATCGGCTTCCTATATCGCAACAAAGCATTCTACACTCATTGCTGCCAAACATACCCTTGTATAACTGACCATCCTACCGATCCTCGACTTCGGTGATGTCATCTATAAAATAGCCTCCAACACTCTACTCAACAAATTGGATACAGTCTATCACAGTGCCATCCGTTTTGTCACCAAAGCCCCATATACCACCCACCACTGCGACCTGTATGCTCTCGTTGGCTGGCCCTCGCTTCATACTCGTCGCCAAACCCACTGGCTCCAGGTCATCTATAAGTCTTTGCTAGGTAAAGCCCCGCCTTATCTCAGCTCACTGGTCACCATAGCAGCACCCACCCGTAGCACACACTCCAGCAGGTATACCTCACTGGTCACCCCAAAATCCAATTCCTCCTTCGGCTGCCTTTCCTTCCAGTTCTCTGCTGCCAATGACTGGAACGAACTGGAAAAATGGAGACTCATATCTCCCTCACTAGCTTTAAGCACCAGCTGTCAGAGCAGCTCATAGATCACTGCACCTGTACATAGCCCATCTGTAAATAGCCCATCCAACTACCTCATTCCCATACTGTTATTTATTTTATTTTGTTCCTTTGCACCCCAGTATCTCTACTTGCACACATCTTCTGCACATCTATCACTCCAGTGTTTAATTGCTATATTGTAATTATTTCACCACTATGGCCTATTTATTGCCTTACCTCCCTTATCCTACCTCATTTGCAGACACTGTATATAGACTTTTTCTATTGTATGTTTTTTTATTCCATGTGTAACTCTGTGTTCTTGTTTGTGTCGCACTGCTTTGCTTTATGTTGGCCAGGTCGCAGTTGTAAATGAGAACTTGTTCTCAACTAGCCTACCTGGTTATGGTTAGTATAAGGTTGTGGTTTGGTTAGTATAAAGTTGTGGTTGTACTGACTGCCTGTTAAAGTGGTTGTGTGATGGTTAGTGTAAGGTTGTGGTTTGGTTGTACTGACTGCCTGTCAGTGGTTGTGTGATGGTTAGCATAAGGTTGTGTTTTAGACTAACCGCCTGCATGTCGTTGATCTCTTTCTGGTACTTGATGATGGTGGAGTTGAGTTTCTCCTTCTCTGACCTCAGCTCCAGCTGCAGCTTCCTGTTCTCCTTCTCCTTCCTGCGCACGTCCAGCGTGTCGTCGCGGTTGTGACCGGTACGCAACGTCTCCCTGCGGTTCATGATCTCAGACAGCTTGTTGATCGCCTGGTGGACATGTACATATACAGTCCACAATATATTATGGAAATGGACAGCACACTGCAATATATATTCTCAATTAAAAACACGTTATGGGCTGGTTTCTCTGACACACAATTCAGCCTAGTTCTGGAACAAAACAAATCGCATTTAATGGAGATTCTCTATTGAGTATCCCTTTTAGTCCGGGACTAGGCATCTGACCCTATATATTAAATCAACCGATGGATGCATACTATGTAACATTGGAGTTTTGTCGCTGTCCTGCTGATCCCAGGACATAAACACAACCATAATTTGTATTCCAGGTGCTAGTGTTTTATGCTAACCAATACCCTACCAATAACATGGGCAGTGTTCAAATACCTATACTTTCTGTCTAAATAGTAAGCATTTTGGGTATGTGAAAATGTAACATTTTATAGAAAGTGACATTGAGAAAAGATGATGCTTTAAAATGCCAGGATGTCATATACTCATTTTCATCTAGTAGAATTCACTGCACACTATTGAGGACAAACAGCTGATAATCAGATATGCACCCAAATTAACTATTGGCGGGAATCAATGTAATTGCGCATTCTCAGTATGGATGAGCCTAGTATGTTGATATTTGTTGCATACCTCATCTGTTTCTACTAAACAGTACATCCTAAATAGTATGTAGTACTATTAGTACACAGTATGTAACTTACTACTGTAACGCGCTCTGGATAAGATCGTCTGCTAAATGACTAACATGTACAGATGTAGTTTTAGTAAGTAGTAGACAAGACAGACTTCAAACACAGCCATCGTCTTAGTAGGGTAGGGTGGCGCTACTCCAGGTCTCAGGGCAGGCGATGTCACCGCAAGATGGCTGCTAGCGCTCACTAGCCAGCTAGGTCACACGTGACACAGTTCAGTCTCATCCGTCCATTCTGTCACCTGAATCTTGAGCGTTCTCTCCGTCTGCAGCTGCTTCTCGAAGGACATCTTTACACAGTTCATCTGTCTCTCCTCCTCTCTGGCCTTCTGCAGCTCTGTGGACCAAACCAATACCAAACATTCTCACAACATCCCTGGAACGTTTTGGACAACACACAGCATCACCAAACCAATACCAAACATTCTCATAACATCTCTGTTACATTCTGGCCACTGTGAACCGGGGCTCAGAGCACAAGGGGCGAGGGCTCTAGCCAATGAGAGGAGGGGCAAGGGGTCTAGGCAATGAGAGGAGGGGCGAGGGGTCTAGCCAATGAGAGGAGGGGCGAGGGGTCTAGCCAATGAGAGGAGGGGCAAGGGGTCTAGGCAATGAGAGGAGGGGCGAGGGGTCTAGCCAATGAGAGGAGGGGCGAGGGGTCTAGCCAATGAGAGGAGGGGCGAGGGCTCTAGCCAATGAGAGGAGGGGCGAGGGCTCTAGCCAATGAGAGGAGGGGCGAGGGCTCTAGCCAATGAGGAGGGGCGAGGGGTCTAGCCAATGAGGAGGGGCGAGGGGTCTAGCCAATGAGGAGGGGCGAGGGGTCTAGCCAATGAGGAGGGGCGAGGGGTCTAGACAATGAGAGGAGGGGCGAGGGGTCTAGACAATGAGAGGAGGGGCGAGGGGTCTAGCCAATGAGAGGAGGGGTGACTCACGTTGCTGCATCTCCTTCAGTTGGTTATTGAGCTCCTCCTTCTCATTGGCCAGGTTGGCCACGTCCACTGTCAGGGTGCGGTTGGACTCCTCCAGCTGTAGGAGGCAGCAGAGGACAGGTCGGCGTTACAGACACTCCAAGTACTGTGTGTGTGTGTGTGTGTGTGTGTGTGTGTAGGTCTTTTCATGCGAGTAAAGTACATGCCGGATAGAAAAGTCACAACAAGCCTGATGGAAGAAGCACATTTTCCGGTAAACTTTCCAAATGTCATCAAAATCTAAATACACAAGACAAAGTGGGATCTCCCTCCCTTCCTCCCTCTCTCTCTCTGTCAGTCTCCCTCCCTCCCTCCCTGTCAGTCTCCCTCCCTCCCTCCCAGTCAGTCTCTCTTCCCCCCCTCCCTCTCGGTCCCTCTCTCTTCCTCCCTCCCCCCCTCTAGCCAGTCTCTCTCACTCTCTGTCAGTCTCTCTTCCTCCCGCTCTCTATCTCCCCTCAGTCAGTCTGTCCCTCTTCCTCACTCTCCCCTCAGTCAGTCTGTCCCTCTTCCTCACTCTCCCCTCAGTCAGTCAGTCTCTCTTCCCCCCTCCCTCTCGGTCAGTCTCTCTTCCTCACTCTCCCCTTAGTCAGTCTGTCCCTCTTCCTCACTCTCCCCTCAGTCAGTCTGTCCCTCTTCCTCACTCTCCCCTCAGTCAGTCTGTCCCTCTTCCTCACTCTCCCCTCAGTCAGTCTGTCCCTCTTCCTCACTCTCCCCTCAGTCAGTCTGTCCCACTTCCTCACTCTCCCCTCAGTCAGTCTGTCCCTCTTCCTCACTCTCCCCTCAGTCAGTCTGTCCCTCTTCCTCACTCTCCCCTCAGTCAGTCAGTCAGTCTCTCTTCCCCCCTCCCTCTCGGTCCCTCTCTCTTCCTCCCTCCCCCCCTCTAGCCAGTCTCTCTCCCCTCTCTGTCAGTCTCTCTTCCTCCCGCTCTCTATCTCCCCTCAGTCAGTCTGTCCCTCTTCCTCACTCTCCCCTCAGCCAGTCTGTCCCTCTTCCTCACTCTCCCCTCAGTCAGTCAGTCTCTCTTCCCCCCCTCCCTCTCGGTCAGTCTCTCTTCCTCACTCTCCCCTTAGTCAGTCTGTCCCTCTTCCTCACTCTCCCCTCAGTCAGTCTGTCCCTCTTCCTCACTCTCCCTCAGTCAGTCTGTCCCTCTTCCTCACTCTCCCCTCAGTCAGTCTGTCCCTCTTCCTCACTCTCCCCTCAGTCAGTCTGTCCCTCTTCCTCACTCTCCCCTCAGTCAGTCTGTCCCTCTTCCTCACTCTCCCCTCAGTCAGTCTGTCCCTCTTCCTCACTCTCCCCTCAGTCAGTCTGTCCCTCTTCCTCACTCTCCCCTCAGTCAGTCAGTCTCTCTTCCCCCCTCCCTCTCGGTCAGTCTCTCTTCCTCACTCTCCCCTTAGTCAGTCTCTCTTCCTCACTCTCCCCCGAGCCGGTCAGTCCCTCTCTCTTCCTCCCTCTAGCCAGTCTCTCTTCCTCCCCCCCTCTCTGTCAGTCTCCCTCCCTCGCTCCGTCAGTCTCCCTCCCTCCCTCCCTCCGTCAGTCTCCCTCCCTCCCTCCGTCAGTCTCTCTCCCTCCGTCAGTCTCTCTCCCTCCCTCCCTCGCTCTGTCAGTCTCCCTCCCTCCCTCGCTCTGTCAGTCTCCCTCCCTCCCTCCCTCTGTCAGTCTCTCCCTCCCTCCCTGTCAGTCTCTCTCCCTCTCTCCCTCCCTCGCTCTGTCACTCTCTCTCCCTCCCTCCCTCCCTCGCTCTGTCAGTCTACCTCCCTCCCTGTCAGTCTCTCCCTCCCTCGCTCGCTCGCTCTGTCAGTCTCCCTCCCTCCCTCCCTCCCTCGCTCTGTCAGTCTCTCTCCCTCCCACCCTCCCTCGCTCTGTCAGTCTCCCTCCCTCCCTTCCTCCCTCGTTCCCTCAGTCTCTCTCCCACCCTCCCTCGCTTTGTCATTCTCCCTCCCTCCCTCCCTCGCTCTGTCAGTCTCTCCCCCTCCCTCTCTTTTTCCCTCCCTCCCTCGCCTGTCAGTCTCTTCCCCTCCCTTGGTCTGTCAGTCTCTCCCCCTCCCTCGCTCTGTCAGTCTCTCCCCCTCCCTCGCTCGCTCTGTCAGTCTCTTCCCCTCGCTCTGTCAGTCTCTTCCCCTCCCTCGCTCTGTCAGTCTCAGTCTCTCCCTCGCTCTGTCAGTCTCTCTCCCTCGCTCTGTCAGTCTTTCCCCCTCCCTCGCTCTGTCAGTCTCTCTCCCTCCCTCACTCTGTCAGTCTCTCTCCCTCCCTCACTCTGTCAGTCTCTCTCCCTCCCTCCCTCCCTCCCTCCCTCCCTCCCTCGCTCTGTCAGTCTCTCTCCCTCCCTCCCTCGCTCTGTCAGTCTCTCTCCCTCCCTCCCTCCCTCCCTCGCTCTGTCAGTCTCTCTCCCTCCCTCGGTCAGTCTCTCTCCCTCCCTCGCTCTGTCAGTCTCTCGCCCTCCCTCGCTCTGTCAGTCTCTCGCCCTCCCTCGCTCTGTCAGTCTCTCTTCCTCCTTCGCTCTGTCAGTCTCTCTTCCTCCCTCGCTCTGTCAGTCTCTCTTCCTCCCTCGCTCTGTCAGTCTCTCTCTCTCCCTCGCTCTGTCAGTCTCCCTCCCTCCCTCGCTCTGTCAGTCTCTCTCCCTCCCTCGCTCTGTCAGTCTCTCTCCCTCCCTCGCTCTGTCAGTCTCTCTCCCTCCCTCGCTCTGTCAGTCTCTCTCCCTCCCTCGCTCTGTCAGTCTCTCTCCCTCCCTCGCTCTGTCAGTCTCTCTTCCTCCCTCGCTCTGTCAGTCTCTCTTCCTCCCTCTGTCTCTCTCTATCCCCTCCCTGTTGTCTACTAGCTCCTGCCTGTGTTGGGCCATCATGTCTCCTCTCCCTCCTCCCCCTCCGTTTCTGTCCCACTCATTCCCTCTCTCTCTGCCCCCCTCTCCATCTCCCCCCTCTCACCGAGCCGATGGTAGCCTCCTTGTCTCCTAGCTCCTGCCTGTGTCTGGCCATCACGTCTCCTCTCCCTCCTCCCCCTCCGTTTCTGTCCCACTCCTTCCCTCTCTCTGCCCCCCTCTCCATCTCCCCCCTCTCACCGAGCCGATGGTAGCCTCCTTGTCTCCTAGCTCCTGCCTGTGTCTGGCCATCATGTCCTTCACCTCCAGCTCCTTCATGATCTTCTCCTTCTCCAGGTCGGAGTACTGCTCTTCGGCGATGGAGCGCGCCAGCTGCTCCGAGTCCGCCTTGGTCAGGCTCACCTCCAGCTGGGCCGCCAGGGAATCCCTGAGGGAAAGAAGATCCAGAATGTCAGGGAATGTGGGAACATTGGGGAATTGGACACTATAACCTGGGAAATGTTAACGAGACCAAATCTGTGCCCAGTACTGTCACAGCCGTCAGAGAATCCCTGGGTAGGGAAGTAGAAACCCCTGGAAATTAGGAATGTGGGGAAATTCTCACACTACTGTATGGGAAAATAAAGTTAATGAAACCTAATCTAGTCCAGTACTGTATGTCAGAGCAGTCACTGGAAGGCCGGAAAGGAAATCCTGTAATACCAGGAAAATCAGTGTGTGGGATTTTCCACTACAATAGGGGAAAGAGGAACAGATAACATTAGTGTCATGTTTGTCAGGGCATTCACACGACCAAGGCCTACATTCATCTCTCAAAGTCAGTAAATGTTATGTTCAGGCCAATCAATGAGCTCCATAGCCATTTCTATGACACTTACCCATAGTCCTACGGGCTTGTTGTTACAGGAGTCTACACATTAAAAGTCTGTCTGTGCGGCTTTACAGTGCGTGTTAATCTCGGTTAACTCAGAACTAAAATCTTGCGTCCTTTTGTCAGATGCTCAAAGCTTATTGTGTTGGTGATATGGTGATTGATGGCACATCACCTGTAGACTACATGCTGATCATGTTACCTGCAGCATTGTCAGGCTATCATCTCGCAATTGACTGAGTGCTAAGGGTGGAAAGCATGTTGAGGTTAGGCTACAGATCATCTTTCAGGGACAGACAGTCCTAGAGAGACTAAGTGTGCTCATGACTCTAATCTCCAACTGTTTGTTAGAGGTGCTCAGAGGGTCAAGATGATATTTTCCTTTCAAAATGGTCCGGTCCAGCACCTACAGTAGATACGTAACCAGGCCAGCACAGTACAGCTCGGCTCAGTTTGGCTTGGCTCAGTAGTGTGAACAAATAGTGTCAGGTAGGGTTGCAAAATTCTGTTAACTTTCCCCAAAGTTCCCAGGTTTTCCAGAAATCCTGGTTGTAAGATTACTGGAAGATTTCTGGAAAACATGGGAATTTGGGGAAAAGTTACCAGAATGTTACAACCTTAGTGTCAAGGAACAGTTCCTGGTTGGAACTAATGTTCCAGTACCTCTCCTCCTGGTACTCCTCCAGTCTCTGCTGAATGTCCTTATTCAGCTTGTTCCTCTCGTCACACTCCTCCTTCAGCTCCCGGTTCTGGGTCTTGTACAGGGTCTGGCACAGAGGAAACGGTCAACACACAACAACTATGGGACATCCCAAATGGCACCATATTCCATATGTAGTGCACTACTTTTGACCAAAGTCCATAGGGATCTGGCCAAAAGTAGTGCGCTACATAGGGGATAGCGTGCCATTTGGGACAACACACTACACTGGTAAGCAGAATGAATAGACAAAATTCCAGTCACTTTCCCAAAATACCCAGGAGTATTCCAACCAGGATTTCTGGAAAACCTGGGAATTTTGGGAAAATTGCAAGAATTTTGCAACCCAGTCTTCCACACGCTGGGAGTGTCTAGAAATCAACAGTACCGTGAAATACTGCTCCGCCTCCAGCTGGTCCTTCAACTCCTTCAGCTGTCCTTCAGCCTCCTGTCTCTCCCTGTGATTGGGCAAAATCACTGTCAAATCACATGTCAATCTGAAACAAGTGACACACACCTCCCACCACTTAGGGTATGGGAAAGGCAGACATGATCTCTAACATCCATTGGTCATCACATCCTCTCTCTCACACACTCATGTCCAAGCCAGCCGCACTGTGCACGCGTGTGTGTGCGCGTGTGTGTCCCTCTACCTGCGTAGCTCCTGGTTCTGTTTCTCCAGGCTCTGCTTCATGTCTAGCAGGTGTGTGTGTGTGTGTGTGTGTGTGTGTGTGTGTCCCTCTACCTGCGTAGCTCCTGGTTCTGTTTCTCCAGGCTTTGCTTCATGTCCAGCAGGTGTGTGTGTGTGTGTGTGTCCCTCTACCTGCGTAGCTCCTGGTTCTGTTTCTCCAGGCTTTGCTTCATGTCCAGCAGGTGTGTGTGTGTGTGTGTGTGTGTGTGTGTGTGTGTGTGTGTGTGTCTCTACCTGCGTAGCTCCTGGTTCTGTTTCTCCAGGCTTTGCTTCATGTCTAGCAGGTGGTGTGTGTGTGTGTGTGTGTGTGTGTGTGTGTGTGTGTGTGTCTCTACCTGCATAGCTCCTGGTTCTGTTTCTCCAGGCTTTGCTTCATGTCCAGCAGGTGTGTGTGTGTGTGTGTGTGTGTGTCTCTACCTGCGTAGCTCCCCGTTCTGTTTCTCCAGGCTCTGCTTCACGTCTAGCAGGTGGTTGAGCTCCTGCTTCAGTTGCTTCTCTGAGGAACGCAGGGCGGTCACCTGCTGGGTCTGGGCCTTCAGGTCGTTCTTGCTCAGCCTGCGCTTCTGCTCCTCCTGCTCCATGCCCAGGCTCAGGTTCTTCACCTAGAGGGGGAAGGAAGGAGGGGAGATAGAGGGAGAGAGCGAAAGAGAGCAAGATGGTGAGGTTAGTCAGGGTAAAGACAGCACCAAGACCTACAGCTAACTGCCAAAAGAAGTAAATGAGGGATACAAAGTATATTGAAAGCAGGTGCTTCCACACAGGTGAGGTTCCCGAGGTCATTAAGCAATTAACATCCCATCATGCTTAGGGTCATGTATAGAAATGCTGGGCAGGCCATTATTTTGGCTGTTATGGCTATACCCCCATAGAATGACAATGCCCCCATCCACAGGGCACGAGTGGTCACTGAATGGTTTGATGAGCACGAAAACGATGTAAACCATGTGTCATGGTCGTCTCAGTGGCTATGACCTCAACCAAATAGAACACTTATGGGAGATTCTGGAGCGGCGGCTGAGACAGCGTTTTCCACCACCAACAACAAAACACCAAATGGTGGATTTTCTGGTGGAAGAATGGAGCATCCCTCCAATAGAGTTCCAGACACTTGTAGAATCTATGCCAGAGTGCATTGAAGCTGTTCTGGCTCATAGTGGCCCAACGCCCTATTAAGACACTATGTTGGTGTTTCCTTTATTTTGGCTGGTTCCTGTATGTTTGCAGCTGATGAAACAGAGAGAAGTCTTCACGAAACACAAATCTTTACACACTCTCTCACACATTCAACTCCTTACACACACACACACGGCATGTAGACATGCACAGGCTTGTCCAGACACACATACACAAACCCCAACACACACCTCCTCGGCGAGTTTGTCCTTGTGCGTGTTCAGCTCATCCACTTTTTGTTGGGCCTGCTTGTAGTCACAGTCCAGCATGGAGTGCTCCTTCTCCAGCTGCAGCAGTCTGGACTCCAGCTGCAGCTTGGAGCTCCGCTCCTCCTGCAGCGTCCGCTCCATCCCTGACAAACACAAGGACACAATGCTACCATAACTATTAGAATAATAGACAATTGTATAATGTGGCCCATTAGCCAACACCTTTATCCAAACTGTCATTATTGACCTCTCTTTTATCCCCACATACATTTCTCTAATATGCTCCATTTCTATCCATCCCAGGTTGCTGGGTCGAATCCCCGAGCTGACAAGGTAAAAATCTGTCGTTCTGCCCCTGAGCAAGGCAGTTAACCCACTGTTCCCCGGGCGTCTAAGACAGGGATGTTGATTAAGGCAGCCCCCCACACCTCTCTGATTCAGAGGGGTTGGGTTAAATGCGGAAGACACATTTCAGTTGAAGACATTCTGTTGTACAACTGACTAGGTATCCCCCTTTCCCCTAATCACCTCTCCTTTTTCTTCCTCCCTCTCACCTTTCAGGGCCTCAGACTTGGCCTCCTCAATGGACTTATAGACCTGGTTCTTGTCAGCAAGGCGTGTCTTGGTGGCCTTGTGCTCGGCCTCCTCTATGTCAAAACTCTGTTGCAACGACTTGAGCTTGAACGTCAGGTCAATCTCCTGGTTGCTCTTCTCCTAATGGGCCCAACCAGAGGTCAAAGGTCAGCTGTGTGTTTGTTTATTTGTGGCTGTAATCTGTGTACATCCACAGGACAGAGGGGACATCTGCCCCTGTGAGACCTGAGAGGACTTGAGATGATTAAAGAAATAGAAGATATTTCTCCCTCTCTGATAGGGACATTTTTATCACATTGCTCACACCTATCCAATCCTCTCAGATCTCCACAAGAAAAGGGGAGGGGCTAGAGGCCAATTTGGGCTTGGGAAAATCCCATGGAGCCCGAGTGCCATCTACAGTAAGTCTTACCAGTGGAGTGGAGGGTTGCGTTCATCATGGCACATTTTAAAAAACAAACACTTGTTTTAGTCCGTTTTCTTCCATTTGGTGTCTAATGAACACCACCCAGGCCTCTTACCTTCTCCATGTCAGTGAGTCTCTGCTGTAGCTGCCTCTTCTCTGTCTGTGTTCCAGAGAGAAAACCCTTCGTCTGCTTCACCTCCTCCTCCAGGACCAGGATATGTCCTGACAGAGAGAAAAGAAGATGGAGAATGAGAGTGTGTGGAAAATAGATAGAAAGAGGTAGAGACCTTAGTACAGAGGTAGAGACCTTAGTACAGAGGTAGAGACCTTAGTACAGAGGTAGAGACCTTAGTACAGAGGTAGAGACCTTAGTACAGAGGTAGAGACCTTAGTACAGAGGTAGAGACCTTAGTATAGAGGTAGATACCTTAGTACAGAGGTAGAGACCTTAGTACAGAGGTAGAGACCTTAGTACAGAGGTAGAGACCTTAGTACAGAGGTAGAGACCTTAGTACAGAGGTAGATACCTTAGTACAGAGGTAGAGACCTTAGTACAGAGGTAGATACCTTAGTACAGAGGTAGAGACCTAGATACCTTAGTACAGAGGTAGAGACCTTAGTACAGAGGTAGATACCTTAGTACAGAGGTAGAGACCTTAGTACAGAGGTAGACCCCTTAGTACAGAGGTAGACCCCTTAGTACAGAGGTAGACCCCTTAGTACAGAGGTAGACCCCTTAGTACAGAGGTAGAGACCTTAGTACAGAGGTAGAGACCTTAGTACAGAGGTAAGGGTAGAGACCTTAGTACAGAGGTAGAGACCTTAGTACAGAGGTAGAGACCTTAGTACAGAGGTAGAGACCTTAGTACAGAGGTAGAGACCTTAGTACAGAGGTAGAGACCTTAGTACAGAGGTAGAGACCTAGAGACCTTAGTACAGAGGTAGAGACCTAGAGACCTTAGTACAGAGGTAGAGACCTTAGTATAGAGGTAGAGATATTAGTACAGAGGTAGAGACCTTAGTACAGAGGTAGAGACCTTAGTACAGAGGTAGAGACCGTAGTACAGAGGTAGAGACCTTAGTACAGAGGTAGAGACCTTAGTATAGAGGTAGAGATCTTAGTATAGAGGTAGAGACCTTAGTATAGAGGTAGAGACCTTAGTATAGAGGTAGAGACCTTAGTATAGAGGTAGAGACCTTAGTATAGAGGTAGAGACCTTAGTATAGAGGTAGAGACCTTAGTATAGAGGTAGAGACCTTAGTATAGAGGTAGAGATATTAGTATAGATGTAGAGACCTTAGTATAGAGGTAGAGATCTTAGTACAGAGGTAGAGACCTTAGTACAGAGGTAGAGACCTTAGTACAGAGGTAGAGACCTTAGTACAGAGGTAGAGACCTTAGTACAGAGGTAGAGACCTTAGTACAGAGGTAGAGACCTTAGTACAGAGGTAGAGACCTTAGTACAGAGGTAGAGACCTTAGTACAGAGGTAGAGACCTTAGTACAGAGGTAGAGACCTTAGTACAGAGGTAGAGACCTTAGTACAGAGGTAGAGACCTTAGTACAGAGGTAGAGACCTTAGTATAGAGGTAGAGACCTTAGTATAGAGGTAGAGATATTAGTATAGAGGTAGAGATATCTATGAGGGCACCAAGCTAAGGAGAACACACACCGGTTCAGTCATGGCTTCACACAGAGTACTAGGAGACATTACATAATCTACCTGTATTCACTCATTCCCTTCTTTAATGTGTAAAAATAACATATGTCAATGTTTATTTTCCTTGTTGCTCCTGACTCCACCCAAGTGGAGACTTTGAAAGAGGGAAAACTATGAGACATGTCCTGCCTGTTCCAAACTGTCCCGTCTGAACTGAATGGATGCAATGACCAATGTCCCAAAGTTTCCAAAACACAGGGTCTCTGTAAGAGTGACGTACTCTCAGGCAGACATGGGTCCTAGCTGTGCTTGGTTGAGCTTTCCTGGCACAATATAACTAATGAAATGGTTCCTAAAGTGCAAACCCTGCCCCTCTTGTCAATATGGAAACAATGGAATGGTTACAAACGTGCAAACTCACCCTGCAGGTCAACTATAGTCTCTGTCCCCAGACTGTGGTTCCTCCTCTCGGCCTCCAGGTCGGCCTGAAGGCTCATCAGCTGCTGCTCTATGCCCATCTTGGCGTTCTCCAGCTGGGTGCACTTGTCCACCATCTCCCTGAGGCTGAGCTCCAGGGCCTGGGCATGCTTCTGGGCCTCCACCTGGCTCCTCCGCAGTCGCCCTGCCGCCTCCTGCTCCTCTGCCAGCACCGCTGTCGCCTCATCCAGCTGAGAAGGAAGACATGTGGTGGTGGAGTGGTTGGAGTTTATCTTTCTTAGTCAACTCAGGAATGCAGAATTGGTGTGGAGTGAGCGAGAGCGCGACAGAGAAGGTAGAGAGATGGACTGTCCTTCCTCACCTGTCTCTGCAGGTGGATGTTCTTGTCACTGGACATCTGAGAGGTCTGGTTCCTCCTCTTCAGCTCTTCCAGCTGGTCCCGCAGGCTGTTCACTAGACAAGGACAATCAGGTGGACAGATCAATCAGTGTATCTGTGTTTAGGAGAGTGTGAACATGTACAGGTGACATAGATGGACAGGAGGATTTATTATGGATCCCCGAGGCAGCCGCTACTCTTCCTGTAAAGGTAACTGGAGTGTGTGTAGGGACAAAATCCTAACTTAATTGCTGAATTCCAAATCAACCCCTAGCCCTTACACCCTAGGCATTATAGATCTGAGAGGATTGGACAGATCTAAGCATTATAGTAAATAGATTCACATTGCCTTCTGATTGGCTGGGTGGAGAATGACGTCGAGGTGTTGCTTCCACCAAGCCAATCCTCTCAGATGTAAAGGAGTGGCTGGGGAGTAGGGGCCGGGGAGTAGGGGCCGGGGAGTAGGGGCCGGGGAGTAGGGGCCGGGGAGTAGGGGCCGGGGGTTGATTTGGGTTTCAGCAACTGTTTCATTGACATAATGTTGAGATGATTAGATAATGTTCCATACATAGACATAGCATCCATTGAAAAGGCTTGGAACCTCTAACCCAGTTTTCCCAAACTCTGTCCTTGGGACCTCAATGGGTGCACATTTCGTTTTTTGCACTACACAGCTGATTAAAATAATCAAGTAATCATCAAGCTTTGATCATTTGAATTAGCTGTGTAGCATTAGGGCAAAAAAAACAAACCGTGCCCTCCGTCGAGTCCCGAGGACAGAGTTTGGGAAACCCTGCTAACCCTTGAATGGGGAGATCTGTTCAAGGGATTCTATTTCTATGGTTCCATGTGTACACGTCACACAGCGTGGGCTTACGGTCGTTCTCCAGGCTGCGTTTCCTGTCCGCCTCCAGCTCCACCTTGCGGAGGTTCTCTGCACTCTGGTACTGCAGAAGGGCCCTCTCTCTCTCCAGCTGCCTCAGAGAAGACTCCACCCTCTGCCTGCTGCTCATCTACAGGGACAGGGTCATGTGTGATGTGCCAAAACATTACTGACCAACTCTACATACTGCACATCACCCAGTCTCACCTCTTCCTCCAGTTCTTTGACCAGCTTCTCTAGATGACTAGTGGTAGTCCTGGGGAGAGAGGAACATGTGGGAGTAAGAGTGTGTGTGTGTGTGTGTGTGTGTGTGTGTGTGTGTGTGTTCTGAGGTGAGCCCTACTTGTATTTGTTTTCCAGGTGGTCTTTGGCCTGCATCTCATGGTTGAGCTGCTCCTCAAGACAATGGAGCTTCTTCTGCAGCTGATCTGACTGAAGAAGACAGGGAAGGAGAGTTAACAGGTACGCACACTAACATGGAGCTCACCAGATGCACACTCAGGTATCAACATGTCTGACAGTTCTGTCTGGTAATCACACAGCTCTGAGTTCTGTCAGTTCTGTCTGGTAATCACACAGCTCTGAGTTCTGTCAGTTCTGTCTGGTAATCACACAGCTCTGAGCTCTGTCAGTTCTGTCTGGTAATCACACAGCTCTGAGTTCTGTCAGTTCTGTCTGGTAATCACACAGCTCTGAGTTCTGACAGTTCTGTCTGGTAATCACACAGCTCTGAGTTCTGTCAGTTCTGTCTGGTAATCACACAGCTCTGAGTTCTGTCAGTCTGACAGTTCTGTCTGGTAATCACACAGCTCTGAGTTCTGTCAGTTCTGTCTGGTAATCACACAGCTCTGAGTTCTGTCAGTTCTGTCTGGTAATCACACAGCTCTGAGTTCTGTCAGTCTGACAGTTCTGTCTGGTAATCACACAGCTCTGAGCTCTGTCAGTTCTGTCTGGTAATCACACAGCTCTGAGTTCTGTCAGTTCTGTCTGGTAATCACACAGCTCTGTGTTCTGTCAGTTCTGTCTGGTAATCACACAGCTCTGGGTTCTGTCAGTTCTGTCTGGTAATCACACAGCTCTGAGTTCTGTCAGTTCTGTCTGGTAATCACACAGCTCTGAGTTCTGTCAGTTCTGTCTGGTAATCACACAGCTCTGGGTTCTGACTGTTCTGTCTGGTAATCACACAGCTCTGGGTTCTGACAGTTCTGTCTGGTAATCACACAGCTCTGTCAGTTGTTGTATGTCTGTCAGATAGAATTCTATTGTGTCCGTCTGATAATTGAGGGTGCGTTCGTAAATTCGCTCTGGCTACTCTCGTCCGAGTGTGCCAGAGCGCAGAGTAACTGACGAATTGACGAACACTCAACACCTGTTCAATATGGCCGGTGTCGGTAAATGTCAGCAAAGAAGCGTAATTAAATTGTTGCCAGCAGCACAGTTACAGTCACCAACACTCTGGATAACATGAAAACAGCCTAACCAGCTCTGCTAGGGGGAGTAAAATGTTCAGAGTGAGGCGTTCTCTCATTATGTGTCTGGATGTAGCTAGCAAGCTAGCCAACTTTAGCCAATTAGCTTGGGTGTTTGACTGCTGTTGTGAGGCCAGAACACTGGGATCAACTCTACTCCTCAGTCAGAGTGTCCAGTGTGCGCTCTGAATGCTCCGTGAATGAAACGCTCTGAATTTAACAACGCCCAGAGGCCACTGGCACTCCAGATTCAATTTCCAAACACACCCTGAGTATGTCTGTGTTCTATTCAATCAGTCTGTCTAAGAGTTATGTCTGTCTATGCGAGTGTTCTATTTTACTGGTCAGTCTTCAGAGCTACTACATTGCATCGAACATTTCAATTTTACATTTGGGCTCAAATGTAGTCTTGTGCCATCTGAGTACACATCTTCCCCTCTGCTCCCAGCTGTGCTTTAAAAACAAGCAAACAAACCCAAACACATGTATGTATGCAACGATTCAACAACCTACCTCTCCTTTGATGCCGTCCTGTTTTTCCTCACAGCTATCCACACAGTCCTCAGATTCCTCCACAGAGATCACTTTATTCACACCGCTTAGCAATCTGGCAGAGGAGAGAGGACATGGGTCTTTAAACTGGCTTTACCTGAGGTGCCCTACCAACCATGCCAACCTCCATGCCAGTGTCCCGCCCCATAACACATCCTGCCCAACCCAGAACCCACCCACTTCCTACTCCAGCGCTACAATCCCCATTCACTGATCGTCATCATAAGATCAGACCTTTATCATGAGCCTAGTGGATTTTCTACAAGGGCTATTGGAACAAGGAGGCAGTGTAAAGCAGGAACAGACGCACAGTGTACGACTGGCTTAAAACTGTTTTACAGTTCTACACGTATGAAACACTCTCTCCCTCCATCCCTCCCTCCATCCCTCACCCTCTCTCCATCCCTCACCCTCCCTCCCTCCCTCCCTCACCCTCCCTCCATCCCTCACTCTCTCTCCATCCCTCACCCTCTCTCCATCCCTCACCCTCTCACCATCCCTCACCCTCCCTCCCTCCCTCCATCCATCCCTCACCCTCCCTCCCTCCCTCCCTCCATCCCTCACCCTCCCTCCATCCCTCACCCTCCCTCCATCCCTCTCTAGTTACAGGCAGAGCTGACTAAGCACATTTCCTGCAGAGCACAGAGAACCTGAATAAAGACAGACCGTTAAACACAAAAACTCCCTTAAAACATACAGTACATAAATTCATTCCAATTTAAGTGTAGTAAACCAAACCCGATTCCTGGATAATTGGCTAGCGTGCTGAAGCTAAATATAACAATAATAACTGAATACAGACACTGTATAGATGCCAAACTTCACTCTTAGTATAGGTAGAAAACAATTAGCCTTACTGGTCTTCTTTGAAGTAGGTGAAACCCACAAATGGCAGCTGGTTGCCCACAAAGGCCTTTGGTGTGGGAAAGGCCTCCACGTCGCCTTTTTCATCCTCGATCTCGTCAAAGTTACTGGTGTCTATGTCACTGCTCAACTCCGGCACTACTGGGGCCACGGCTGAACGAGGGACAGGCAGAGAGTGAGAGAGGGATGCAGAGCAGGAGTGGGAGAAGCAGAGAGGCAGAGGGGACAGAGAGGGAGGAGAGAGAGAGGCAGTGAGAGAGAGATGCAGTCAGAAAGAAGCAGAGTGTGAGAGCGAGCGAGAGAACAGGAAGGGGTTTGGGCAGAGGAAGGAGACAGACGGTTAAAATATGTCTAAAATCAATCAACTCAGTGCTAACATTGGTCTCAATCAAGAGACACCAACACAGAGATAACTGTTGGCTCCTCCGATTCTCAATAAGAGATACATTTGACACTATACGGTGATGTTCTAGGTGTGTGTAGTCTACGTGTGTGTGTAGTACACCGAGCCGCCCTGGGCACACGCGGTAGGAGCGAGCTGGCGTGGGGCGGACGCCAAACCCACCACTCCTCTCTCCCCCTACAGTGCCCTCTTTGTGCCCCAACACACACTGTTGCCTTTCACACACCTAAACACACTCTAGGAGAGAAAACAAACTCCCCTTCTGCTCTTTTAAAGGCCTCCATCTCTACAGTAGGCGGACAGAAATGTGTTAAGGGGCCAGGAGGCGAAAGCTGAGGCGAGCCCAGTTGCTCGACAACCTATAAAGATGTCACTACTGGCTAGGAAACGAGGTGGCCATGTTGGATCTTATTTCTTCAACGGGATCCATTCTGGCTCCAGGCAAAGAGAACCAAGTCAAGACAGAACCCTCAGTAGGGAGAGATCAATAGATGGTGGACAAATGTGAGAGAGAGAAAAATGAGAAAGCGAGCAATAAAAGAGGGAATGAAAGAAAAAGAAAAAGCGAAAAGCAAGAGCTGTGCGGTGAGACTGGAGAGAGACAGACACGGTCCCGGCTCCCGGGAGGCCATTGCGGCGCGGCTTTCCCAGCATGCTCCCTGATAGTGGGTAGGCTAATGACAGGCAGCTGTGGCCACAGTAAGAGTGGAGAGAGGAGGGAGCGACCGCCCTCAAATCTGATCTGGGGCTGGTGCAGTGGTTCTGGGGCGCCCCTCTCATTACTCCTGCAAGCCCATAGGGGGCTACCTCTGCCCCCTCCCTTGCTCCATCATAGGACAGGGTGCTTACTAGCACCCAGGCTGTGTCCCAAATGTCACTCCATTCCTATATAGGGCACTACCTTTGACCAGGACCAATAAGGAATCCCATAGTGCTCTGGTCAAAAGTAGTGCACTATGTAGGGAATAGAGTGCCATTTGAGAGGCTGACCCAGTCTCCCACATCCGAGAGTTTTACAGCTTTATTTCAGGCAACAGTCAGAAATGGGCCTTCAGCATGCTAGCTAATGAGCAGACTAGAGAGTGAGGCTGCCTTCCCATTCTCCACCCTTATCCACCTGCAAACTTTCTCCCATTGATTTGGCAAATGGTGGAAACTTTCCCCAGCCAATGCTTACACAAATCCTGCGCTTTTAAATCCATGATGGGGAGTGTGTAACTGCACACCTATGGTAACAAGAGACAATGGGCTGACTATAGCGTGGGGGAACCCAATAGAAGAACACTGATACTATAGCGTGGGGGAACCCAATAGAAGAACACTGATACTAT
This sequence comes from Salmo trutta, assembly GCF_901001165.1. Taxonomy (NCBI): domain Eukaryota; kingdom Metazoa; phylum Chordata; class Actinopteri; order Salmoniformes; family Salmonidae; genus Salmo; species Salmo trutta. The sequence goes on from NC_042991.1 coordinate 30,260,070, forward strand.
AGCGTGGGGGAACCCAATAGAAGAACACTGTGTGCTCAGTCCCCTCATGTACTCCCCGTTCACTCATGACTGCACGGCCAGGCACACTTCCAACACCATCATTAAGTTTGCCGATGACACAACAGTGTTAGGCCTGATCACTGACAACGACGAGACAACCTATAGGGAGGAGGTCAGAGACCTGGCCGTGTGGTGCCAGGATAACAACCTCTCCCTCAATGTGATCAAGGCAAAGGAGATGATTGTGGACTACAGGAAAAGTAGGACCGAGCACGCCCCCATTCTCATCGACGGGGGCTGTAGTGGAGCAGGTTCAGAGCTTCAAGTTCCTTGGTGTCCACATCACCAACAAACTATCATGGTCGAAACACACCAAGACAGTCGTGAAGAGGGCACGACAAAACCTATTCCCCCTCAGGAGACTGAAAAGATTGGCATGAGTCCTCAGATCCTCAAAAAGTTCTACAGCTGCCCCATCGAGAGCATCCTGACTGGTTGCATCACTGCTTGGTATGGCAACTGCTCGGCTTCCGACCGCAAGGCACTACAGAGGGTAGTGCGTACGGCCCAGTACATCACTGGGGTCAAGCTTCCTGCCATCCAGGACCTCTATATCAGAGAGTGTCAGAGGAAGGCCCTCTGCTACCGCACGGCAAGCGGTACCGGAGCACCAAGTCTAGGTCCAAGAGGCATCTAAACATCTAAACTTCTACCCCCAAGCCATAAGACTACTAAACATCTAGTCAAATGGCTACCCAGTCTATTCGCTTTGCCCCCCCCCCTCTCCACACCACTGCTACTCTCTGTTGTCATCTATGCATAGTCACTTTAATAACTCTACCTACATGTACATACTACCTCAACTAACCGGTGCCCCCGCACATTGACTCCGTATCGATACCCCCTGTATATAGTCTCTCCATTGTTATTTTACTGCTGCCCTTTAATTACTTGTTACTTTTATCTCTTATTTTTATCCGTTTTGTTTTTGTTTTGTATTCGGGCATGTGACTAATAAAGTTTGATACTATAGCATGGGGGAGCCCAACAGAAGAACACTGATCAGTGTGTCATGTGCTGTGGACGAAGCACCAATGGGTTGAATGGAGATCTTAGGCAAACAGTGGGGTTCCCACACCCCCCCCCTTTTGGTTGGGTAAGGAGGACACACACACACACACCCCCCCACCCTTTGGTTGGGTAAGGATGACACACACACACACACACACACACACACACACACCCACCCTTTGGTTGGGTAAGGATGAGAGACACGCACACACACACACACACACACACACCCCCCCTTTGGTTGGGTAAGGATGACACACACACACACACACACACACACACACACACACACACACACACACACACACACACACCCCCCCCTTTGGTTGGGTAAGGATGAGAGACACGCACACACAGCGGGTTCAGTAGTGCAGTAGTGTCTCGTTCTGGTTTCGTGTTACAGACTGCCTGGGCTATGATCAGGAGTTATGTCTCTGTTTAAATCAGAGCCAGATGAAACAGGCAGAACTGAATACAATTATAAAACAGAGACAGAAGCCATGATATGTACTAATATGCCTCCTTCCTTCCTTATTCCTTATTCCCTTCCTTCCTTATTCCCTTCCTTCCTTCCTTCCTTACTTAGTGACTTGTTTGATCTGGCGGCACTGGATAACTGCAAGCAGCCTTTCCAACATTTCTCTGTGTGTGTGTGTGTGTGTGAGATCCCACCGTAGTACTTCCAATAGATTTGTCACATGATATCAAATCAGTGAGGATGGAGGGTTGAGGACATTAAGTACATACTCCTGACCAAGCATGAATCTCTATGAGCGATTAGTAACAGTTCAGTATACATCAAGAGTAGGACTGCTGATCCAGGATCTGTTTTGACTTTTAGATGACAATGAATAAGATCCCATGGACAGCAGGAAAGAGCTGATCCTAGATCAACATTCCTACTCTGAGACGAGTGATAGTGAACACACAGCCTCTGGTCATGCAGGGTTGTGCTGCAGTGCTGATGATAGACACGTGACTGTTCTGCTCAGTCTCTGCTGATAGAGTAGAGATTCAGGCTCCCTACATGGGAATGAACTGTAGTGTCAAGTCATGACAATAAGTTGGGTGATGGAGATACAGAGAGACAGGGGCAGACAGGCACACACACCAATAACCACACACACGCAGTATGACTGAAGACATACACGCACAAATACACACGGTTTGACTGAACAAACACACACTTACTCTCGCGGATGGTGTTGAAGGTCCACTGGTCGTTCGTGAAGAAGGGGTGTCTCTTGATCTCCTCCACGCCGTTCCTCCCCAGACGCACCTCCCTGTACATAGCCAATGGGACGTAGCGGTCAGAGCGGTCACTCACTCAAACGTGCAAATTGACCGCAACATGAACACAAAGCAAAGCGCCACTTTCCTCCACACAGCTGGAGTGACCAGTAGCCCACTAGGCACTGACCACAGTCCACTGATTGGCCAGGCTGGAACGCCTCACGACCACTGCAGCGGTCAGTAACGGCCAGTAGAACAAGAGTCAGCACAGCCAGTAAGAGTAGTGATACGGAGAGAATGTAGATCCAGGAAGTTACACAGGAGCAAAGTAGGGACCAGACTAGTCAACAACACTACTGACATACCACTGCTATATCTACTGCTGCAATTCCCTCCCTCCCTCTTCCCCTCTGGCCTCCCTCCCTCTTCCCCTCTGGCCTCCCTCCCTCCTCTTCCCCTCTGGCCTCCCTCCCTCCCTCTTCCCCTCTGGCCTCCCTCCCTCCTCTTCCCCTCTGGCCTCCCTCCCTCCTCTGCCACAGGGTGCAGGGCCGGAGGGGTGCGGCAGTTTGGGCTGCCACGTGTGGGACATTCCAGACTCAGCCAAAAGGAACAGAGCAAGGGAGGGGCGTGCCCCACTAGAAAATATGATGGGGAAGACCATTAGACACACAGAGCATGTCCCGAAGCTCAGAATACTGAGGCGAGAGAGTGAGCATGAAAGAGATATAGGGTAATACAGAAAGAGAAATATGGAGAGAATATCAAAACAACAAGAGGGCCGAATGCCAAATAGAGAGAAAAATATAAATGTGGGAAAAAAAGAGAGATGGAGAGAGACAGGATTAAGAGAGAGAGAGTTGACTGACTGAGCTGGTGAGTAGAGAGAGTTGGTGGGACTGGTCTTTACTGACTGACTGACTGACTGACTGACTGACTGACTGACTGACTGACTGACTGACTGACTGACTGACTGACTGAGCTGGTGAGTAGAGAGAGTTGGTGGGACTGGTCTTTACTGACTGACTGACTGACTGACTGACTGACTGACTGACTGACTGACTGACTGACTGACTGACTGACTGACTGACTGACTGAGCTAGTGAGTAGAGAGAGTTGGTGGGACTGGTCTTTACTGACTGACTGACTGACTGAGCTGGTGAGTAGAGAGAGTTGGTGGGACTGGTCTTTACTGACTGACTGACTGACTGACTGACTGACTGACTGACTGACTGACTGAGCTGGTGAGAAGAGAGAGTTGGTGGGACTGGTCTTTACTGACTGACTGACTGACTGACTGACTGACTGACTGACTGACTGACTGACTGAGCTGGTGAGTAGAGGGAGTTGGTGGGACTGGTCTTTACTGACTGACTGACTGACTGAGCTGGTGAGTAGAGAGAGTTGATGGGACTGGTCTTTACTGACTGACTGACTGACTGACTGACTGAGCTGGTGAGAAGAGAGAGTTGATGGGACTGGTCTTTACTGACTGACTGACTGACTGAGCTGGTGAGTAGAGGGAGTTGGTGGGACTGGTCTTTACTGACTGACTGACTGACTGACTGAGCTGGTGAGAAGAGAGAGTTGGTGGGACTGGTCTTTACTGACTGACTGACTGACTGAGCTGGTGAGTAGAGGGAGTTGGTGGGACTGGTCTTTACTGACTGACTGACTGAGCTGGTGAGTAGAGAGAGTTGATGGGACTGGTCTTTACTGACTGACTGACTGACTGACTGACTGACTGACTGACTGACTGACTGACTGACTGACTGACTGACTGAGCTGGTGAGAAGAGAGAGTTGGTGGGACTGGTCTTTACTGACTGACTGACTGACTGACTGACTGAGCTGGTGAGTAGAGAGAGTTGATGGGACTGGTCTTTACTGACTGACTGACTGACTGACTGACTGAGCTGGTGAGAAGAGAGAGTTGATGGGACTGGTCTTTACTGACTGACTGACTGACTGAGCTGGTGAGTAGAGAGAGTTGGTGGGACTGGTCTTTACTGACTGACTGAGCTGGTGAGTAGAGAGAGTTGATGGGACTGGTCTTTACTGACTGACTGACTGACTGACTGAGCTGGTGAGTAGAGAGAGTTGGTGGGACTGGTCTTTACTGACTGACTGAGCTGGTGAGTAGAGAGAGTTGGTGGGACTGGTCTTTACTGACTGACTGACTGAATTGGTGAGTAGAGAAAGTTGGTGGGACTGGTCTTTACTGACTGACTGACTGAGCTGGTGAGTAGAGAGAGTTGGTGGGACTGGTCTTTACTGACTGACTGACTGAGCTGGTGAGTAGAGAGAGTTGGTGGGACTGGTCTTTACTGACTGACTGACTGAGCTGGTGAGTAGAGAGAGTTGGTGGGACTGGTCTTTACTGACTGACTGACTGACTGACTGAGCTGGTGAGTAGAGAGAGTTGGTGGGACTGGTCTTTACTGACTGACTGACTGACTGAGCTGGTGAGTAGAGAGAGTTGGTGGGACTGGTCTTTACTGACTGACTGACTGACTGACTGACTGACTGACTGACTGAGCTGGTGAGTAGAGAGAGTTGATGGGACTGGTCTTTACTGACTGATTGACTGACTGAGCTGGTGAGTAGAGAGAGTTGGTGGGACTGGTCTTTACTGACTGACTGACTGAGCTGGTGAGTAGAGAGAGTTGGTGGGACTGGTCTTTACTGACTGACTGACTGACTGACTGAGCTGGTGAGTAGAGAGAGTTGGTGGGACTGGTCTTTACTGACTGATGGAGTGAGTGAGTCAGTGAACCACAGTGTGTAACGGCCCTGCTACACTACAGCCATCGGGCGTTCAGCATTGCCATTAGCGATCAGCTGTTGAGGAAATGCTTCCTTTTGGTTGCATATGGCCTCAACTATACAACACTGGTTATTTAACTAACATTTACCAAGTCAAGAAGCTACACGTACTAGCTAGTACAACCATCAGCAACAATTTAATCAGCACAAAGCTATTGTACTTACACATAATGGATGAAAATGGTACAGTACAGTAGGGGCAAAGTACCCAAATGTCAAACAATCCTAATACGACTTGGATTTAAAGGACAAGCGCTGGTGGAAGAACTAAGGTGCAAGGAAACTCAACCATGTTTACATGAATCCAATGCTTTTTATTTTCTTTAGTAGTAGATGTAAGAACCAAGTACCTTTATCTGACACACACACACACAGAGAGAGAGACAGAGAGAGAGACAGAGAGAGAGACAGAGAGAGAGACAGAGAGAGAGACAGAGAGAGAGAGAGGTGTGTATGTGAGTGTGGTGTGAGAGAGAAAATAAACAGAGGGGAAGGGGAGTAGAAGACAGGCATTGTGCGGCAGCAGAAAGGGCTAGTGTTTCACGTCTACTATACCTCTAATGTCCCAGCCTCTCATTAACCTCTACGATGCTAAGTATAATCATTAACCTCTACTACTACTACTCTAAGTATAATCATTAACCTCTACTACTACTACTACTACGCTAAGTATAATCATTAACCTCTACTACTACTACTCTAAGTATAATCATTAACCTCTACTACTACTACTACTACGCTAAGTATAATCATTAACCTCTACTACTACTACGCTAAGTATAATCATTAACCTCTACTCCTATCAACTACTACGATGCTAAGTATAATCATTAACCTCTACTACTACGCTAAGTATAATCATTAACCTCTACTCCTATCAACTACTACGATGCTAAGTATAATCATTAACCTCTACTACTACGCTAAGTATAATCATTAACCTCTACTCCTATCAACTACTACGATGCTAAGTATAATCATTAACCTCTACTACTACGCTAAGTATAATCATTAACCTCTACTCCTATCAACTACTACGATGCTAAGCATAATCATTAACCTCTACTACTACTACTACTACTACGCTAAGTATAATCATTAACCTCTACTCCTATCAACTACTACGATGCTAAGTATAATCATTAACCTCTACTACTACGCTAAGTATAATCATTAACCTCTACTCCTATCAACTACTACGATGCTAAGCATAATCATTAACCTCTATTCCCATCAACTACTACTGCGATGCTAAGTATAATCATTAACTTCTACTACTACGATGCTAAGTATAATCATTAACTTCTACTACTACGATGCTAAGTATAATCATTAACTTCTACTACTACTACGCTAAGTATAATCATTAACCTCTACTCCCATCAACTACTACGATGCTAAGTATAATCATTAACCTCTACTCCCATCAACTACTACGATGCTAAGTATCTAATAGCCATTAACAAAGAATCGCTCACTCAGGTGTCATTCCCATCTTTTCTGGTCCCAGTTTAAACTAAGAACAACTTTGTTTGTTGTTCAAGGCTTAATAGCAATATTTAGTGTTCATAAGCACTACATTGATACTTCACAAATCATTTAAGCAAATTCATAATACAGTTGAAGTCGGAAGTTTACATACACTTAGGTTGGAGTCATTAAAACTTGTTTTTCAACGAGTTAACAAACTATAGTTTTGGCAAGTCGGTTAGGGCATCTACTTTGTGCATGACACAAGTCATTTTCCAAACAATTGTTTACAGACAGATTATTTCACTTATAATTCACTGTATCCCAATTCCTGTGGGTCAGAAGTTTACATACACTAAGTTGACTGTGCCTTTAAACAGCTTGGAAAATTCCAGAACATGATGTCATGGCTTTAGAAGCTTCTGATAGGCTAATTGACATCATTTGAGTCAATTGGAAGTGTACCTGTGGGTGTATTTCAAGGCCTACCTTCAAACACAGTGCCTCTTTGCTTGACATCATGGGAAAATCACGTTCTGTCTCCTAGAGATGAACGTACTTTGGTGTGAAAAGTGCAAATCAATCGCAGGACAACAGCAAAGGACCTTGTGAAGATGCTGGAGGAAACAGGTACAAAAGTATCTATAGCCACAGTAAAGAGTCCTATATCAACATAACCTGAAAGGCCACTCAGCAAGGAAGAAGCCATTTCTCCAAAACCGCCATAAAAAAATATTGTACTTTTTGGAGAAATGTCCTCTGGTCTGATGAAACAAAAACAGAACTGTTTGGCCATAATGACCATCGTTATGTTTGGAGGAAAAAGGGGGAGGCTTGCAAGCCGAAGAACACCATCCCAACCGTGAAGTACGGGGGTGGCAGCATCATGTTGTGGGGGTGCTTTGCTGCAGGAGGGACTGGTGCACTTCACAAAATAGATGGCATCATGAGGAGGAAAATTATGTGGATATATTGAAGCAATATCTCAAGACATCAGTCAGGAAGTTAAAGCTTGGTCGCAAATGGGTCTTCCAAATGGACAATGACCCCAAGCATACTTCCAAAGTTGTGGCAAAAAGGCTTAAGGACAACAAAGTCAAGGTATTGGAGTGGCCATCACAAAACCCTGACCTCAATCCTATAGAAAATGTGTGGACAGAACTGAAAAAGCGTGTGCGAGCAAGGAGGCTTACAAACCTGACTCAGTTACACCAGCTCTGTCAGGAGGAATGGGCCAAAATTCACCCAACTTATTGTGGGAAGCTTGTGGAAGGCTACCCGAAATGTTTGACCCAAGTTAAAAATTTAACGGCAATGCTACCAAATACTAATTGAGTGCATGTAAACTTTTGACCCACTGGGAATGTGATGAAAGAAATAAAAGCTGAAATAAATCATTCTCTCTATTATTATTCTGAAATTTAACATTCTGAAAATAAAGTGGTGATCCTAACTGACCTAAGACAGTGAAATGTTTACTAGGATTAAATGTCAGGAATTGTGAAAAACTGAGTTTAAATGTATTTGGCGAAGGTGTATGTAAACTTCCCACTTCAACTGTACATATTTTATTAATGAATTTTTTATCCTTCATTTAACTAGGCAAGTCAATTAAGAACAAATTCTTATTTACAATGACAGCCTTGTTCAGGGGCAGAATGACAGATTTTTACCTTGTCAGTTTGGGGATTAGATCTAGCAACCTTTCGGTTACTGGCCCAACGCTATCCACTAGGCTACCTGTCACACTAGGCTACATAACCTTACGTCTGGTGCGATGCAAAATGTGGCATGACCGGTTTGCCTCCCTTTATATGGCGTAGCACGACATTAGCTCAAGCTAAAGAGTGCTGAAGCATATAGGTCTTATTGAGGGATTATGAAGGTTTAGAGTGGGACAGCTTTTCTCCCACATACCTCTCTTCTCCCTCCTCACGCTCCTCTCATTTAAAAAGGCAGTAACAGCCTCCACAGGAAAGTGTGAGAGGTCAGACAGGTCATGGGGGCTTTGTTACGTAGGTCAAACATACTGTACCTGTCAGACAGGAAGGCACAGATGAGGTCCTTGGCATCATTGGACATCTGCACATCATCAGGGAAGTTGAGGTTATTCTTGTGATCCATGATCTTCCCATATGTTCCTACTAGTGACTCGGCATAAAATGGGGTGTCGCCTAAAAAGAGAGGTGAAATTTAAATGTTTTGGGGCTTTTGTTAGGCTTTACAGGGGAAGTTAAACTAGCTTCAATAAACACAAATAGCCTAGTAGTGTGACCACTGGATTTAAACCTAGGTGTACGGCATGCCACAAGACTGTTAGCCCGCTGAGCTAAATCCAAGACATTAGCTTAGGGAGCTAACACAAGTCTTGAGGTCTCAGGCAAGGTTACATATCACCCGAGCGGGATTTATCAAACCATCTTCCGTAGCTTTGCGCCAATCCATATGACAAAACTAAGAGAATTAACATTAGCATGTCAACGGTCCGATTGAGATCCTGCACACCGTTCTGATTCAGGATCAGACAAACTCACTCACCGACCAGCATCTCAAAGATGAACACCCCCACGGACCACCAGTCACACTCGCGGCCGTAGTTGCCATCCCCCCCCTGGGACTTGAGCACCTCAGGGGAGATGTAGTCCGGAGTCCCCACCGCTGTGTCACAGTGGACCATGCCCGTCTGGAATGAGAGAGACAGACAGACGGACGGAGAGGCAGGCGGGGAAACAGGCAGACAGAGACATCGTTAAAGCAGATAACCTAAACAGTGAAACATATTGGACCAGTGTGCCAGACACAGATTAAGCCTAGTCCTTGAGTAAGAAGCACTTTTAAATGGTGACTCTACATGATTTTTAGTCCAGGACTAAGCCCAATCTGTGTTTTATTTTTACTTATTTATTTCACCTTTATTTAACCAGGTAGGCCAGTTGAGAACAAGTTCTCATTTACAACTGCAACCTGGCCAAGATAAAGCAAAGCAGTGCGACACAAACAACAGAGTTACAGAAACAAACGTACAGTCAATAACACAAAAAGAAAAATAGAAAAATCTATGTACAGTGTGTGCAAATGTAGAAGAGTAGGGAGTTAAGGCAATAAATAGGCCCTAGAGGCAAAAATAATTACAATTTAGCATTAATACTGGAGTGATAGATGTGCAGATGATGATGTGCAAGTAGAGATACTTGGGTGCAAAAGAGCAAGAGTGTAAGTAATAATATGGGGATGAGGTAGTCGGGTGTTGGCTATGTACAGGTACAGGCAGAGAACTGGAAGGAAAGGCGGCCAAAGAGGTGTTGGCTGCAGGGGGTGCTTTGCTGCAGGGGGTGCTGAGATGTTGGCCAGGGTAGGGGTAGCCAGATGGAAAGCATGGCCATGGAAAAATGCTTATTGAAATTATCGATTATCATAGATTTATCAGTGGTGACAGTGATTCCTATCCTCAGTACAGTGGGCAGCTGGGAGGAGGTGCTCTTATTCTCCATGGACTTTACAGTGTCCCAAAACTTTTTGAAATTAGTGCTACAGGAAGCAAATTTCTGTATGAAAAAGCTAGTCTTAGCTTCCTAACTGACTGAGTATATTGGTTCCTGACAACCCTGAAAAGTTGCATATCACGGGGGCTATTTGATGCAAATGCAGAACGCCACAGGATGTTTTTGTGCTGGTCAAGGGAAGGGAAGTCTGGGGTGAACCAAGGGCTGTATCCGTTCTTAGTTCTAAATTTTTTGAATGGGGGATGCTTATTTAAGATGGAGAGGAAAGCACTTTTAAAGATTAGCCAGGCATCCTCTACTGACGGGATGAGGTCAATATCCTTCCAGGATACCAGGGCCAGGTCGATTAGAAAGGCCTGGTCGCTGAAGTGTTTTAGGGAGAGTTTGACAGTGATGAGGGGAGGTCGTTTGACCGCAGACCCAGTACGCACGCAGGCAATGAGGCAGATCACTGAGATCCTGGTTGAAGACAGCAGGGGTGTATTTAGAGGGAAGGTTGGTCAGGATGATATCTAAGAGGGTGCCCATGGTTACAGATTTTGAGGAAACTGTGTCTGGGAAACCGGCCCATTAAATTTGTCAAAGAGCTTTTTGGCACACCTTACCTGTCCTGTAAGTCATGATTCAGCAACTTAACCTGATGGACTTTCTACATGGAAATCGACACTAAACAATTCTAAATCTGACCACATGGTGGTGCACTGGAGCAGTGAAATTTCCCCAAACCCAGATTTTAGCAGTAGACAGTTCATCGCCTTGGAAATAGTCAAAAATTAGCTCATGTTAGCATTAAGTTACAGAAGAAAGCAGAAAAAAGTAAGGTCTAGGGCTTGAGTTTGGTGTTTCAGACAGAATTACCAGAACAAGACCATTTCAGATTAGGATGGAGTCTCACTCAGAAAACCGCCACAGCCCAGTCTAGGCCATGGACCAGTGCTTCCCAGTCCTGGTCCTGGGGACCCAAAGGGGTGCACATTTAGGTTTTTGCCTAACACACCTGATTCAAGAGAAGGCTTGATGACGAGTTGATTCTTGAACCAGCTGTGTTAGTCCAAAAAACTAAATGCGAACCCCTTTGGCTCCCCAGGACCAGGACTGGGTTGCACTGCCCTAGACCATCAGCCAATTCTCCAACTCCCCTGCAAACTCACAGAGTCCATCTTCATGCAGGTGCCAAAGTCAGCCAGCTTGAGGTGGCCATTTTGGTCCAGTAGTATGTTGTCCGGTTTCACATCGCGGTGGATGAAACCCATGGAGTGGATGGCATCTAGAGCCAGCACCACCTCGGCAGTGTAGAAACGGACCCACTTCTCTGGCATGTCGTAGTTCATGGTCAGGGTGACCAGATCTCCACCAGGCATATACTCCATCACCATGTAGAGGTGATGGTCGTCTTGGAAAGCACAGCACAGCTGGAAAACACACATCACAACAATAACAGCTTGATTGACATTTGGAGTCTGTGAGAGGTGTGTGTAGTGTACGTGTGAGAGGTGTGTGTAGTGTACGTGTGAGAGGTGTGTGTAGTGTACGTGTGAGAGGTGTGTGTAGTGTACGTGTGATAGGTGTGTGTAGTGTACGTGTGAGAGGTGTGTGTAGTGTACGTGTGAGAGGTGTGTGTAGTGTACGTGTGATAGGTGTGTGTAGTGTACGTGTGAGAGGTGTGTGTAGTGTACGTGTGAGAGGTGTGTGTAGTGTACGTGTGAGAGGTGTGTGTAGTGTACGTGTGAGAGGTGTGTGTAGTGTACGTGTGAGAGGTGTGTGTAGTGTACGTGTGAGAGGTGTGTGTAGTGTACGTGTGAGAGGTGTGTGTAGTGTACGTGTGAGAGGTGTGTGTAGTGTACGTGTGAGAGGTGTGTGTAGTGTACGTGTGAGTAGTGTACGTGTGATAGGTGTGTGTAGTGTACGTGTGAGAGGTGTGTGTAGTGTACGTGTGAGTAGTGTACGTGTGATAGGTGTGTGTAGTGTACGTGTGAGAGGTGTGTGTAGTGTACGTGTGAGAGGTGTGTGTAGTGTACGTGTGAGAGGTGTGTGTAGTGTACGTGTGAGAGGTGTGTGTAGTGTACGTGTGAGAGGTGTGTGTAGTGTACGTGTGAGAGGTGTGTGTAGTGTACGTGTGAGAGGTGTGTGTAGTGTACGTGTGAGAGGTGTGTGTAGTGTACGTGTGAGAGGTGTGTGTAGTGTACGTGTGAGTAGTGTACGTGTGATAGGTGTGTGTAGTGTACGTGTGAGAGGTGTGTGTAGTGTACGTGTGAGTAGTGTACGTGTGATAGGTGTGTGTAGTGTACGTGTGAGAGGTGTGTGTAGTGTACGTGTGAGAGGTGTGTGTAGTGTACGTGTGAGAGGTGTGTGTAGTGTACGTGTGAGAGGTGTGTGTAGTGTACGTGTGAGAGGTGTGTGTAGTGTACGTGTGAGTAGTGTACGTGTGATAGGTGTGTGTAGTGTACGTGTGAGAGGTGTGTGTAGTGTACGTGTGAGTAGTGTACGTGTGATAGGTGTGTGTAGTGTACGTGTGAGAGGTGTGTGTAGTGTACGTGTGAGAGGTGTGTGTAGTGTACGTGTGAGAGGTGTGTGTAGTGTACGTGTGAGAGGTGTGTGTAGTGTACGTGTGATAGGTGTGTGTACGTCTCCCTCCCTCTCACCTGGACGACCCAGGGGCTGTTGGAGAAGGCCATGATGTCTCTCTCCTCCCAGAAGAAGGCGGAGTCAGAGCGTTTGATCATCTCAAACTTGCTGAGCTGTTTCATGGCGTACACCTTCTGAGACGCCTTGTGACGGACCTGGAGGGGAGGTACATTTTATTAAGTTATTCTTTATCTCACCTTTATTTCACTACGCAAGTCAGTTAAGAACAAATTCTTATTTACAATGATGGCCTACTAAAAGGCAAAAGGCCTCCTGCGGGGACCGGGGCTGGGAGTAAAAGGACAAAACACACATTATGAAGAGACAACACTACATAGAGAGACATAAGACAACAACATAGCAAAGCAACAACACAACATGGCAGCAACACATAACACAGCATGGTAGCAACACAACATGACAGCATGGTAGCAGCACAAAACATGGTTCAAACATTATTGGGCACAGACAACAGCACAAAGGGCAAGAAGGTAGAGACAACAATACATCACGCAAAGCAGCCACAACTGTCAGTAAGAGTGTCCATGATTGAGTCTTTAAATGAAGAGATTGATATGACGAGGTATAAGATTACACACACACGGCCACACACACACGCGCGCACGGCCACACACACGCGCGCACGCGGCCACACACACACACACACGGCCGCGGCCACACACACACACACACACGCGGCCACACACACACGCGCGCGCGGCCACACACACACGCGCGCGCGGCCACACACACACGCGCGCGCGGCCACACACACACGCGCGCGCGGCCACACACACACGCGCGCGCGGCCACACACACACGCGCGCGCGGCCACACACACACGCGCGCGCGGCCACACACACACGCGCGCGCGGCCACACACACGCGCGCGCGGCCACACACACGCGCGCGCGGCCACACACACGCGCGCGCGGCCACACACACGCGCACGCGGCCACACGCGCACGCGGCCACACACACACGCGGCCACACACACACGCGGCCACACACACACACACACACACGCGGCCACACACACACACACACACACACGCGGCCACACACACACACACACACACACACACACACACGCGGCCACACACACACACACACACACACACACGGCCGCGGCCACACACACACGGCCGCGGCCACACACACACACACGCGGCCACACACACACACGCGGCCACACACACACACACGCGGCCACACACACACACACACGCGGCCACACACACACACACACGCGGCCACACACACACACACGCGGCCACACACACACGCGGCCACACACACACACACACACACGCGCGCGCGGCCACACACACACACACGCGCGCGCGGCCACACACACACACGCGCGCGCGGCCACACACACACACACGCGCGCGCGGCCACACACACACGCGCGCGCGGCCACACACACACACACGCGCGCGCGCGGCCACACACACACACACGCGCGCGCAGCCACACACACACGCGCGCGCGGCCACACACACGCGCGCGCGGCCACACACACGCGCGCGCGGCCACACACACGCGCGCGCGGCCACACACACGCGCGCGCGGCCACACACACGCGCGCGCGGCCACACACACGCGCACGCGGCCACACACGGGCGCACGCGGCCACACACACACGCGGCCACACACACACGCGGCCACACACACACACACACACGCGGCCACACACACACACACACACACGCGGCCACACACACACACACACACACACACACACACACACACACACACGCGGCCACACACACACGGCCGCGGCCACACACACACACACGCGGCCACACACACACACACGCGGCCACACACACACACACACACACACGCGGCCACACACACACACACACACGCGGCCACACACACACACACACGCGGCCACACACACACACGCGGCCACACACACACACACGCGGCCACACACACACACACACGCGGCCACACACACACACACACGCGGCCACACACACACACACACGCGGCCACACACACACACACACGCGGCCACACACACACACGCGGCCACACACACACACGCGGCCACACACTTTATTTATACAAGTAGTAGACGCTACTGAGATACAAGATTTCTTTTACGAGGGAAACCGCCAAAAGAAAGCAGTATAAACACACATTCACAACATAAAACAGTCACCAGTAGACACAAGATACAATGTCACTTTGACTGTGACACAAAGTTGCAGATAATGCCATTGAAGGCCCTTGATAACATAACGTCCTGCAAACAACAAGACAACACACACAAAAAACATAAGATACACCCACAGGACAACATGTACACACAGATTGACCAGCCCCCCCCCCTTCACACAAGACTTTGACACAAAATGAATCTTTCCAACACACACACAACCTGTCTAAACATGCCTTTATTACAAGTTACACAGAACCTGAAAAATACACAAAGAAAAACATACAGACAGGCAGGCACCTGGAAGGGGGAGACACAAACGCAAGAGCTCACACAGGCAGTGAGGAATGTAAATGTTCTTAATCTGTTTGTATATCATTGTATCTTTGCGGCGCAAACACACAAACACACGGAGGGAGTTTCTCACCAGTTGCACCTCTCCATAGGCTCCTCTGCCGATCATCTTGACCTTGTCAAAGTCCTCCAGTTTCAACTGCAGGTCCCGCATCTTAACCATGGCCTTCTCATCTACAGGACAGAGAGGTCAGAGGTCAAATGGGTTACCATGGCAACAGAGGCCCACGCAAATGGTTGCATTCAAAGGAGAGGTCAGCAAGGGCCTCAGAGGCTTTTTTACGAGAAAAATTGCATAAAAATTGATTTTAAACAGCGCTTGACATGCTTCGAAGTACGGTAATGGAATATTTCGAATTTTTTTGTCACGAAATGCGCCGTGCGCGTGACCCTTATTTACCATTCGGATAGTGTCTTGAACACACAAACAAAACGCCGCCATTTGGATATAACTATGGATTATTTTGGACCAAACCAACATTTGTTATTGAAGTAGAAGTCCTGGGAGTGCATTCTGACGAAGAACACCAAAGGTAATCAAACTTTTCTAATAGTAAATCGGAGTTTGGTGAAGGCTAAACTTGCTGGGTGTCTAAATAGCTAGCCCTGTGATGCCGGGCTATCTACTTAGAATATTGCAAAATGTGCTTTCACCGAAAAGCTATTTTAAAATCGGACATATCGAGTGCATAGAGGAGTTCTGTATCTATAATTCTTAAAATAATTGTTATGCTTTTTGTGAACGTTTATCGTGAGTAATTTAGTAAATTGTTAGTAAATTCGCCGGAAGTTTGCGGGGGGTATGCTAGTTCTGAATGTCACATGCTAATGTAAAAAGCTGGTTTTTGATATAAATATGAACTTGATTGAACAAAACATGCATGTATTGTATAACATAATGTCCTAGGGTTGTCATCTGATGAAGATCATCAAAGGTTAGTGCTGCATTTAGCTGTCTTCTGGGTTTATGTGACATTATATGCTAGCTTGAAAAATGGGTGTCTGATTATTTCTGGCTGGGTACTCTGCTGACATAATCTAATGTTTTGCTTTCGTTGTAAAGCCTTTTTGAAATCGGACAGTGTGGTTAGATTAACGAGAGTCTTGTCTTTAAAATGCTGTAAAATAGTCATATGTTTGAGAAATTGAAGTTATAGCATGTTTGAGGTATTTGAATAACGCGCCACAGGATTCCACTGGTTGTTACGTAGGTGGGACGATTTCGTCCCGCCGGCCCTAGAGAGGTTAAGGAGCGGGACTCTAACCCAAAAGCTTATAAGAAATCCCGCTATGTCCTCCAACGAACAATCAAACAGGCAAAGCGTCAATACAGGACTAAGATTGAATCGTACTACACTAGCTCCGACGCTCGTTGGATGTGGCAGGGCTTGCAAACTATTACAGACTACAAAGGGAAGCACAGCCGCGAGCTGCCCAGTGACACGAGTCTACCAGATGAGCTAAACTACTTCTATGCTTGCTTCGAAGCAACTAACAGTGAAACATGCATGCGAGCACCACCTGTTCTGGACAACTGTGTGATCACGCTCTCCTTAGCCAATGTGAGTAAGACCTAAACACGTCAACATTCACAAGGCCGCTGGGCCAGACGGATAACCAGGACGTGTACTCCGAGCATGCGCTGACCAACTGGCAAGTGTCTTCAATGACATTTTCAACCTCTCCCTGACTGAGTCTGTAATACCAACATGTTTCAAGCAGAACACCATAGTCCCTGTGCCCAAGAACACCAAGGTAACCTACCTAAATGACTACCGACCCGTAGCACTCACATCTGTAGCCATGAAGTGCTTTGAAAGGCTGGTCATGGCTCATATCAACACCATTATCCCAGAAACCCTAGACCCACTCCAATTTGCATACCGCCCAAACAGATCCACAGATGATGCAATCTCTATTGCACTCCACACTGCACTTTCCCACCTGGACAAAAGGAACACCTATGTGAGAATGCTATTCATTGACAGCTCATACAGCTCTGCGTTCAACACCATAGTGCCCTCAAAGCTAATCACTAAGCTAAGGACCCTGGGACTAAACAAGCTCCTGGACTTCCTGATGGGCCACACCCAGGTGGTAAGGGTAGGTAACAACACATCCGCCACGCTGATCCTCAACACGGTGGCCCCTCAGGGGTGCATGCTCAGTCCCCTCCTGTACCCCCTGTTCACTCATGACTGCACGGCCAGGCACGACTCCATCATTAAGTTTACCGATGACACAACAGTGGTAGGCCTGATCACTGACAATGATGACACAGCATACAGGGAGGAGGTCAGAGACCTGGCCGTGTGGTGCCAGGATAACAACCTCTCCCTCAATGTGATCAAGACAAACAAGATGATTGTGGACTACAGGAAAAGTAGGACCGAGTACGTCCCCATTCTCATCGATGGGGCTGCAGTGGAGCAGGTTGAGAGCTTCAAGTTCCTTGGCGTCCACATCACCAACAAACTATCATGGTCGAAACACACCAAGACAGTCATGAAGAGGGCACGACAAAGCCTATTCCCCCTCAGGAGACTGAAAAGATTGGCATGAGTCCTCAGATCCTCAAAAAGTTCTACAGCTGCCCCATCGAGAGCATCCTGACTGGTTGCATCACTGCCTGGTATGGCAACTGCTCGGCTTCCGACCGCAAGGCACTACAGAGGGTAGTGCGTACGGCCCAGTACATCACTGGGGTCAAGCTTCCTGCAATCCAGGACCTCTACACCAGGCGGTGTCAGAGGAAGGCCCTAAAAATTGTCAAAGACACTAGCCACCCCAGTCATAGACTGTTCTCTCTGCTACCGCACGACAAGCGGAACTAGAGCGCCAAGTCGAGGTCCAAAAGGCTTCTTAACTGCTTCTACCCACAAACCATAAGACTCCTGACCAGCTAATCAAATGACTACCCGGACTACTTGCATTGCGCCCCCCTCTTTTATGCTGCTGCTCCTCTCTGTTTATTACTATGCATAGTCACTTTAACTCTACCTATATGTACATATTATCTCAATTACACTGACTAACCGGTGCCCCTGCACATTGACTCTGTACCGGTACCCCCTGTATATAGCCTCGCTACTGTTATTTTACTGCTGCTCTTTAATTATTTGTTATTTTTTTACTTATTTTTCTTAAACTGCTTTGTTGTTTAAGGGCTTGTAAGTAAGCATTTCACTGTAAGGTCTACACCTGTTCTATGTGATAAATACCATTTGATTTGCTTGATTTGATTTACTTGAAGTTTGCTTGAAGCTAAGCAACTTTAGCCAGTTAGCTTGGGTACTTGACTGCTGCTGTAAGGTCAGAATACTCGGATAAACCCTACTCCTCAGCCAGAGCGTCCAATGTTTTCCTCTGAACACTCCTGAGAGCGAAACGCTCTGAATTTACACAAGGACTATCTGACAACGCACTGAATTATGTACGGCCCAGAGCGCACTGACACAGCCGAGTGAATTTACAAATGCACCCTAAGGATGACAATGGATTATGATGTTGAAAGTAGCCAGGAATTAAGGAGATGTGAAGTCGAGCTAACTCTATACCACTTCAGTTTACCAGTCCCAACTCATATAGCAACATTCATGTGCCCTGGATATCTCCATGCTTCAGCTGCGTTTAGATGGTACGAGATGGAGCACCAAGGTACATGAGAGCACGAAGGTAAATGCCGTTGAACCTGGCAGTGAATGCCATCAGCCGCCATCTTTTGACATAGCGTTGTTTTCTACTGGATGTTGATTTGCACTGTTTCTGAATCACCATAGCAACGCATACATCACACTTGCTTGCTTTTGCCATCTCCTTCTTTCTTGCTACCTCAGATAATGCAAAGCATCTTATTACCAAGGTCTGCCTCAAAGTAATTCTATATCTTACATCTGTTTAAGAAGGCATCTATGTTTTTGTTTTTCCGTAGTGCCGGGTAGTCCAAATCCAGGGCCAAGGCATTCATGGAATCCTGCGGAAAAAGTCAAAGAAATCCAATCAATTGAATGTGTTTGAAATGGTTTTCATGCGTTATTATAGAATCTAATTAAGCCAAGAATTCAGTTCACCTGCTAAATACAAGCTTAAAGGGAAAGTTCAGTGATTAAATGTTTAGACATTTGTTTACTTACCTTGAAAGCTCATGATCAAAATATGTCAAATTGCTAAAATATCCCTTTCAGTTTTAAAATCTTTTTAACCAAAACGGTCTGTGTTCCGATATCCAAATAGTCATACTACTTAGAATGAAGCAATGTATTGGGCTGGGCATGCATTCTAAGTCGTACGCTAGCATGGACAATGGAACATAGCCTCTGTCTTCTTTCTGATCTCCAGCAAACAAACCAATGATTTATACCATCAAATTAAATAATAATAATGAAAGGGAAAGGTCAAAAGGCTAATGAAATCAACATCTCTTATTGCCCTCCATAGCAGCGTTCTCCCAAATGCAACACAGCTGGGAGAGAAGATGAGTCTGCTAATAGACAGAATAACAAGCAAATGACACAATGACTAGTGGAGTTCTGCCTTTGATGTAGAGGGTAACAGGGATGGCCTTCTGGGCATGGCATTTCAACAACCTCCCAGAGGGATGGCCTTCTGGGCATGGCATTTCAACAACCTCCCAGAGGGATGACCTTCTGGGCATGGCATTTCAACAACCTCCCAGAGGGATGGCCTTCTGGGCATGGCATTTCAACAACCTCCCAGAGGGATGACCTTCTGGGCATGGCATTTCAACAACCTCCCAGAGGGATGGCCTTCTGGGCATGGCATTTCAACAACCTCCCAGAGGGATGGCCTTCTGGGCATGACATTCAACAACCTCCCAGAGGGATGGCCTTCTGGGCATGACATTTAACAACCTCCCAGAGGGATGGCCTTCTGGACATGGCATTTCAACAACCTCCCAGAGGGATGGCCTTCTGGGCATGGCATTTCAACAACCTCCCAGAGGGATGACCTTCTGGGCATGACATTTCAACAACCTCCCAGAGGGATGGCCTTCTGGGCATGGCATTTCAACAACCTCCCAGAGGGATAACCTTCTGGGCATGGCATTTCAACAACCTCCCAGAGGGATGACCTTCTGGGCATGACATTTCAACAACCTCCCAGAGGGATGACCTTCTGGGCATGGCATTTCAACAACCTCCCAGAGGGATGGCCTTCTGGGCATGGCATTTAACAACCTCCCAGAGGGATGACCTTCTGGGCATGGCATTCAACAACCTCCCAGAGGGATGGCCTTCTGGGCATGGCATTTCAACAACCTCCCAGAGGGATGGCCTTCTGGGCATGGCATTTCAACAACCTCCCAGAGGGATGACCTTCTGGGCATGGCATTTCAACAACCTCCCAGAGGGATGGCCTTCTGGCATGACATTTCAACAACCTCCCAGAGGGATGGCCTTCTGGCATGACATTTAACAACCTCCCAGAGGGATGGCCTTCTGGACATGGCATTCAACATCTCCTTCCAAAACAAGTCACAGTGATATAAGGCAGACCTCCTGCCTGTCCTTTCCAGGCCCTGTCTACACTCCACCACAGCCGGCTGGTAGTATATTGAGAGAGGGTAGTTTATAAATACCACACCCACACACACGGGGATGTGTGGGTGGTGAGGGACTCCATGCTACTTAAGACCATGGGTTTAGTAGGAAAAAAAAGTTTTGAAACATTTCAAGTTATTACCCCCAGGAATGTGGAGGGAGGGTCAAGTGGAGTCAACTAGGGGGAAGGGAGGGTGTCCTCACAGCGTCATCTGTCCCCCCTTAACTCCAGCCATGTGAGTGGCCAGGTCTAGGATGGCTCTCCCTGGCATGTGGAACAATTCCTAGCCTTTAAATAGAGAGGGAGGGGGGCTTAAAGAGAGAGAGGGGGGCTTAAAGAGAGAGAGGGAGGGGGGCTTAAAGAGAGAGAGGGGGGATTAAAGAGAGGGAGAGGAAAGAGAGAGACACAAAGAGAGAGAGAGAGGGAGAGCTAAAGATAGAGTGAGAGAAAGAAAAAGGGAGCGAGAGAGATGTCCCCTGGTGCAGGCCGGGTGTGTGGAAATAGACCCGAGGCTCAGAGGCTATAATGGTTTATTGAACAGTTCTCTGACTTGACCCAGCATTTCTAGGAGCTCAGGGTCCATTTCATTTTAGCGGCTGTGACGGAGTACATTTTGTCATTGACAGCATGTATTCTATTTGTAATAGTGACGAATCTACATCCAGAGAACTCATCAAATGGCTCAGACACACCAGTAGGACTGTCTAACGTTTGGATACTTAGCAACTCTGAACCGTTTCAGCAGCTAATCTCGTGTTCACACAGCAATGACCTTAAAGTCAATAGCCACTCAGCCTTGTTAAAATACTCCAAACCAGAAGGTGGCAGTAGTGTTGTTTGGCAATGCATGTCTGTCTGTTGCTTGATGGTCAGAGAGCCTGTTCGTGGAGAGCTACCCTCCTGTAGGCTGTGATTTTCTCCTTTTTTTTAGACACTCCGTTAATACAACAACAAAAACTAGACTACGGTACCTCCTCCAATGAGATAAACTAGACCCCATCATTCCCTCTCTACATGCAGAGGATGCTGACCAATCACAAGCGGTTTCCCTCACTCTCTGCATGGCATGCACATGCTGTCCCATTACAAGTGTCCCCGCTTAGAGCGCGCAGTTAGATGCTGGTGAGGAGAGAGCGGCTATACCTCAGAGTGCTTGTCGGAAACATGAGTGCTGCTAGTGCTAACAAGACTGTTGATATAGTGCTAAAGAAGGGTGCATCTTCAGTGGTATGGCCAGTGGCATGTATTCATGGATGCTAAAGTGAGCCAGGCTTCCCCAAAAAATGTACCATGGAAAAAAACATACAAAATGATTTACCTTTTATCTCTCTGGGTTTCAAAAATGTCCCTCAATTGGCAATACTGAATGTATCTCACTGGAAAAAGCATCCTAGCGAACGAAACAGCGTCCCTGTGTCTCAGTATGTGTATCTGATGCTGTCTGGTCAAAAAGAGTATGACATTGTTGCCGCCCGTAGAGTGCCTAAACTGAGTGAGCTCTGCTGTGAACGGTCCTGGCACAAGGGAAGGGAAGCCAGTTTGGATTTGGCTTCACACCAATCACATCAGAAGACAAACGTCATTGAATCGTTGCGTTGTTGTCCTCCGGTGGCTAGCCAGCTAGCTAAAATCGACTCTTTCCTAAACTAGCCATGTATGGAGATAGGGATTTTGACTTGTGGTTTTACTTAATTCTCTGTACTGGCCAATGATTATAACAGCAATTCTGATCCAAACATAAATTCATACATTGTGCCCCTGGCCTGAGAGGATGGAAGTTTAAAAATGTAGCTACAGTGGGGCAAAAAAGTATTTAGTCAGCCACCAATTGTGCAAGTTCTCCCACTTAAAAAGAGGAGAGAGGCCTGTAATTTTCATCATAGGTACACGTCAACTATGACAGACAAAATGAGAAAAAAAATCCAGAAAATCACATTGTAGGATTTTTAATGAATTTATTTGCCAATTATGGTGGAAAATAAGTATTTGGTCACCTACAAACAAGCAAGATTTCTGGCTCTCACAGACCTGTAACTTCTTCTTTAAGAGGCTCCTCTGTCCTCCACTCGTTACCTGTATTAATGGCACCTGTTTGAACTTGTTATCAGTATAAAAGACACCTGTCCACAACCTCAAACAGTCACACTCCAAACTCCACTATGGCCAAGACCAAAGAGCTGTCAAAGGACACCAGAAACAAAATTGTAGACCTGCACCAGGCTGGGAAGACTGAATCTGCAATAGGTAAGCAGCTTGGTTTGAAGAAATCAACTGTGGGAGCAATTATTAGGAAATGGAAGACATACAAGACCACTGATAATCTCCCTCGATCTGGGGCTCCACGCAAGATCTCACCCCGTGGGGTCAAAATGATCACAAGAACGGTGAGCAAAAATCCCAGAAGCACACGGGGGGACCTAGTGAATGACCTGCAGAGAGCTGGGACCAAAGTAACAAAGCCTACCATCAGTAACACACTACGCCGCCAGGGACTCAAATCCTGCAGTGCCAGACGTGTCCCCCTGCTTAAGCCAGTACATGTCCAGGCCCGTCTGAAGTTTGCTAGAGAGCATTTGGATGATCCAGAAGAGGATTGGGGGAATGTCATATGGTCAGATGAAACCAAAATATAACTTTTTGGTAAAAACTCAACTCGTCGTGTTTGGAGGACAAAGAATGCTGAGTTGCATCCAAAGAACACCATACCTACTGTGAAGCATGGGGGTGGAAACATCATGCTTTGGGGCTGTTTTTCTGCAAAGGGACCAGGACGACTGATCCGTGTAAAGGAAAGAATGAATGGGGCCATGTATCGTGAGATTTTGAGTGAAAACCTCCTTCCATCAGCAAGGGCATTGAAGATGAAACGTGGCTGGGTCTTTCAGCATGACAATGATCCCAAACACACCGCCTGGGCAACGAAGGAGTGGCTTCGTAAGAAGCATTTCAAGGTCCTGGAGTGGCCTAGCCAGTCTCCAGATCTCAACCTCATAGAAAATCTTTGGCGGGAGTTGAAAGTCCGTGTTGCCCAGCGACAGCCCCAAACCATCACTGTTCTAGAGGAGATCTGCATGGAGGAATGGGCCAAAATACCAGCAACAGTGTGTGAAAACCTTGTGAAGACTTACAGAAAACGTTTGACCTGTGTCATTGCCAACAAAGGGTATATAACAAAGTATTGAGATAAACTTTTGTTATTGACCAAATACTTATTTTCCACCATAATTTGCAAATAAATTCATTAAAAATCCTACAATGTGATTTTCTGGATTTTTTTTCTCATTTTGTCTGTCATAGTTGACGTGTACCTATGATGAAAATTACAGGCCTCTCTCATCTTTTTAAGTGGGAGAACTTGCACAATTGGTGGCTGACTAAATACTTTTTTGCCCCACTGTAGATGTATTACTCCACATCATATTCCGCTTACTTTGATTGGACTAAATCATTTGTTATCTTTTAGTTGTTACTGTATGAGACTAAGCATAGTTGACTAGATGATGTTGAAGTTGAAATGGTGTTGGATAATGTAGTCAGTGCTTGTTTTCTTTATGACTTGCGGTAACTCAATAGTTGTTTTATGGTCCAAAAATGTGGGAAACATTAACTTGCTTGGCCATGCTGTAGGTCATGTAACTGTTTGTTGTAACATATGATTGAACTAACAGGTTATAGAGCAAACAATGCAATCATCACAACACATAGGTTGTAATATGTATTTTTTCCACGTGGCTTGGCTTCCCTGGTGATTTTACCCACACACTGCTACGGAGTATGGCAGTATTTTGGCTATAGGCAAAGCGACCAAATGCAGGTGTTATGCAAAAAGTGCCTCAGAGTTGCGGCGACAACACTACAAATGTATTATATAATTTGAATATAAAACATCCCACAGACACATAGAAATCACGGAGGCTATCCCTATAACATAACCAAAGACATGGCTCCTATCTACACAGTCAGCTTCAAGAAGATGATAAAACAAGCTGACAGGAGATACAAGATTCCATCTCGCAGATATTTCTCCCAAGTCGCCATCCCAACACTGTATAACAAAATGAAGGGAGAAGTTGAAACATTGAATGTAGCGTTGAATGACTGGACCAGACTACTATGTTTTGGACACTGGCTGCACCTTGCAACAGGTAAGTTAAGGCACTTTGACTTATAATTCAATTATAATAATGACTGACCTTACTTATACACAATCATAAGCTTCCTATTCCATCTTCAGCCTATGGCTGCCTGAATAAATAATGAACTTAATTTAAGAAATCATAGGCCTAATGATAAAATATGAACTCAATGTTATTAATTAATAAGTACTGCGCTTATAGCACACTATATTTTCATAATCATGTTAAACATTTGTTTGTTAATATGTAGGTGTAATAATGCTATCATATACAGCCTATAACAATGTTGTTAGAGCATGGTGTTTGCAACGCCAGGGTTGTGGTTTCGATTCCCACGGGGGGCCAGCACAGAAAAAAGGCGCTATGCTGGCTTTTGTTACCAAAGCGCCTTATACCACCCACCACTGCGACCTATATGCTCTAGCCGGCAGGCCCTCGCTACATATTCGTCGCCAGACCCACTGGCTCCAGGTCATCTATAAATCTATGCTAGGTAAAGCTCCGCCTTACCTCAGCTCACTGGTCACGATAACAACACCCAGCCATAGCATGCGCTCCAGCAGGTATATCACTGGTCATCCCCAAATCCAACACCTCCTTTGGCCACCTTTCCTTCCAGTTCTCTGCTGCCACTGACTGGAACGAATTGCAGAAATTGCTGAAGCCATACATTTCTGTCACCAACTTTAAACATCAGCTAACCGATCGCTGCAGCTGTACATAGTCCATCTGTAAATAGCCCACCCAATCCACCTACCTCATCCCCATATTGTTTTTATTTATTTTTCTGCTCTTTTGCACACCAGTATCACTACTTGCACATTATCATCTGCTCATCTATCACTCCAGAGTGAATCTGCTAAATTGTAATTACTTTGTGACTATGCACACATTGTGTGTGTGTGTGTGTGTGTGTATGTATGCATGCATGTATGCATATATGCATGTATGTATACTTTTTTTCTATTTTGTTATTGACTGTACGCTTGTTTATTCCATGTGTAACTCTGTTGTTGTTTGTGTCGCACTGCTTTGCTTTATCTTGGCCAGGTCGCAGTTGTAAATGAGAACTTCTTCTCAACTAGCTTACCTGGTTAAATAAAGGTGAAATAAAAAAATAAAAAATAAAAATATACAGTGCCTTTGGAAACTATTCAGACCCCTTGACTTTTTCCACTTTGTTAGGTTACAGCCTTATTTGAAAAAGTATTATATTGTTTCCCCCCACCCCCTCATCACAACACACAATACCCCATAATGACAAAGCAATAACTGTTTGACATTTTTGCTAATTTATTATACATAAAAAACTGAAACATCACATTTACATAAGTATTCAGACCCTTTACTCAGTACTTTGTTGAAGCACATTTGGCAGCGATTATAGCCTCGAGTATTCTTGGGTATGACGCTACAAGCTTGGCATACCTGTATTTGGGGAGTTTCTCCCATTCTTCTCTACAGATCCTCTCAAGCTCGGTCAGGTTGGATGGGGAGCGTTACTGCACAAATATTTTCAGGTCTCTCCAGAGATGTTCGATCGGGTTCAAGTCCTGACTTGGGGTGGGCCACTCAAGGACATTCAGACATTTGTCCTGAAGCCACTCCTGTGTTGTCTTGGCTGTGTGCTTAGGGTTGTTGTCCTGTTGGAAGGTGAAGTGTCGCCCCAGTCTGAGGTCCTGAGCACTCTGGAGCAGGTTTTCATCAAGGATCTCTGTACTTTGCTCAGTTCATCTTTGCCTCGATCCTGACTAGTCTCCCAGTCCCTGCCACTGAAAAACATCCCCACAGCATGCTGCCACCACCATACATCACCGTAGGGATGGTGCCAGGTTTCCTCCAGACGTGATGCTTGGCATTTAGGCCAAAGAGTTTAATCTTGGTTTCATCAGACCAGAGAATCTTGTTTCTCATGGTCTGAGAGTCCTTTAGGTGCCTTTTGGCAAACTCCAAGCGGGCTTTTATGTGCCTTTTACTGAGGAGTGGCTTCTGTCTGACCATTCTACCATAAAGGCCTGATTGGTGGAGTGCTGCAGAGATGGTTGTCCTTCTGGAAGGTTCTCCTATCGCCACAGAGGAACTCTAGAGCTCTGTCAGAGTGATCGTCGGGTTCTTGGTCACCTCCCTGACCAAGGCCCTTCTCCCCCGATTGCTCAGTTTGGCCAGCTCTAGGACGACTCTAGGTGGTTCCAAACTTCTTCCATTAAGAATGATGGAGGCCACTGTGTTCTTGGGGACCTTCAATGCAGCAGAAATGCTTTGGTACCCTTCCCCAGATCTGTGCCTCGACACAATCCTGTCTCTGAGCTCAACGGACAAATCCTTTGATCTCATAGCTTGGTTTTTGCTCTGACATGCACTGTCAACTGTAGGACCTTATATAGACAGGTGTGTGCCTTTCCAAATCATGTCCAATCAATTGAATTTACCACAGGTGGACTGCACTCAAGTTGTAGAAACATCAAGGATGATCAATGGAAACAGGATGCACCTGAGCTCAAATCCCAGTCTCATAGCAAAGGGTTTGAATACTTATGTAAATACATTTTTTCTGTTTTTTGCTTTTAATAAATGTGTTAATTTCTAAAAACCTGTTTTTGCTTTGTTATTATGGGTTATTGTGTGTAGATGGATGAGGACATTGTTTTATTTAATGAATTTTAGAATAAGGCACGTAGAAAAAGGGGTCTGAATACTTTCCGAAGGCACTGTAACTAGCTAGCAAGATGACAAACAATTTCACCTTCCATCATCGCATACAACCCATAGATACATTTTTAGCTAGCACGCTAACATTAGCTAAATGTTTGCTGTGCTAGCTAGGTAAAGACACTGCATTTTTATTTTATCTTTATTTAACTAGGCAAGTCAGTTAAGAACAAATTCTTATTTACAATGATGGCCTAGGAACAGTGGGTTAACTGCCTTGTTCAGGGGCAGAACGACAGATTTTTACCTTGTCAGCTCGGGGATTCGATCTAGCAACCTTTCGGTTACTGGCCCAACGCTATCCACTAGGCTACCTGCCGCCCCGCATTGACTCTCGGCAGCCGGCTACGGGCAGCTGCTTCATGGAAATCCATTGAGATGTAATCATAATATTACTACAGTGGCCAGATAGCTAGTTTGGTAAAGCATTTAGTATTGTGTGCAATGTGCTGCACTTACCACCCCATTTGTTTCATATAAAGTCTGCGCGACTGCCTGTTAACAAGCTAGCATTAGCTAGCTAACTAATAAGCTAGGGCACATTATCAAAGCTAACAAACAAAAAACTATTTGAGCACAAAACTCCTTAGCTATATGTAAAAGATGTAAAGACTTATTCTAGAAAAAAGAAATGCATTATGCAGCTTTATAGTTTTATAATTCTGATGAAAAGGTGGGTGGTTTAGACCGGAAAAAGTGCCCTCTTCCTTTTTCTTGTCATCTCCCCCAAGTGGAGGTTGAAGTGCTCTCTGATTTGCTCAAAGTCAAGTTGTCGGCCACTGCCAAGCATTGCGATTTTAAAAGTAGAAAGGTCAGGTTCGTCGGTACACAGCAGGTACGTCTTTTGTTCTAGCAAGAGAAGGAAAGGTCTCTGGTAGTACCTATCGGCAGTCAGATTCTCTGTGCGTTTCATGCTTTAGGATTTGACCCTTAAAGTTTTATCGCTATCACATTTCCCTCACAAACCTCCTTCCAGGCCTGTCTGTACATTTTGACTGAATGTAAGATGAATATATAAAACAAATACAGGGGCAAGCAGACTAGTAAACTTACTCAGGAGACACACATCTCATTGAAATGTATTCCTGCTTGTTTTCCTCACAAACGATGAGTGCCAGCGACTACACCAAAACAAGCGTAAACAAACAGGAAATAGTACTGTGTGGTCAGGGTGGGTTATCTCCATGCTCAATGCCAGGATGTGCTTTCAGCTTCCTGAGGTGTGGTGCCCTGCAGCGGGGGCCAGCATGACTCATTTTTAGGCCTTCTACAGAGACTTGTTCAGTAAGGCACAGCATAGCAAAACATTAGCAAAACATTTTGCGGTCTTATTGGACAAGTTCAGATAGCAGTGCATCCCAGTTTCACTTTTCAACAAAAGGTTGCCAGCCAACTAGCGTAGACACTAGCCTGTTTTGGTATCATCCAGAGCCCTCATATCACTAAATTGAATCAGCTGATAGCCTACCGCTCTTGTGATTTAAAGGGATAGTTTGAGATTTTGGCAGAGTCAGATGAACTCATGGATACGATTTATAGGTCTCTGCGTGCAGTTTGAAGGAAGTTTAATTTCTAACTATCTTTTTAAAATCACAAGAGCGGTAAGCTATCAGTTGGGTAAACTTAGTGATACGAGGGCACTGGACGATACAAAAACAGGTTAGTGTTTAGGCTAGTTGGGTGAAAACTTTTTGATAAAGAATGAAACTGGGATGTACTGCTATCTGAACTTGTCCAATAAGAACAACGATTTTAGTGTTCTGTTGTGAAATGTTTTGCTATGCTGTGCCTTACTGAAAAGGACCCAGCTCTGTAGGGCTAACAATGAGGCATGCTGGTCCCCAAACAATGACTGAAAGTCTAAGGGATCAGCTAGCATTGGCTTAAATGCCAAAATCCCAAACTATTCCTTTAACTAAGTGAGGCGGATTGAGGGATAATTGATTAATTGATCACAATAAACATGTATTATCATTGTAAAAAAACAACTTCATTTAGGAATGGTTGAATAAGAGAGGCTTAGCATAGTTGGAATAGCAACAAGCCTATAGTGTAAAATACAATGCCCATATTTGGATCCATGACAGTCCTAGATTACGATCTAGTGAGCTCACACTATTGGTCTATTGTGAGGGTTTCAATTGGCCTTCCTCTCACGGTGACTCATGACAACCCAAAATAACAACACAATTATTCCCTTAAGCAGGTACTTTTGGATGTGTCCTCATTTTCACAAAAGACCATTAGGTTGCGTCACTCTCAAATAGCCTAATGTGGTTTCTTCTCCGCATCTCCATCATCAGCAGTTACACAATGATTGAAACCTATAGTGGATACCTAGCATGCTACCACTTAGCACCTCATTGATTCAGAGGGGTTGGGTTAAATGCGGAAGACATATTTCAGTTGAATACATTCAGTTGGACAACTGACTAGGTATCCCCCTTTCCCTTATTAAGCATGCTAGCTGTTACCATCGACTTTCAGTCATTGCTCTAATGCTAGTTAGCAACTTCCTTCAAAGTTGCTAACTGACTCTGGGGAAGTAGATAAATGGCTTCCTTGCAAAAATCCTGACG
Organism: Salmo trutta; assembly: GCF_901001165.1. Taxonomy (NCBI): domain Eukaryota; kingdom Metazoa; phylum Chordata; class Actinopteri; order Salmoniformes; family Salmonidae; genus Salmo; species Salmo trutta. Next base: position 30,290,307 of record NC_042991.1, read on the forward strand.
TGTCCCTTTAAAATGGAAGAAGATTTATAGGCATATCCATTCAATAGCTTCCTCTGATATACTGTCTGGTAGCTTCCATTATTGTGTAGCTACTAAGGTCATACACTATATATCATATGTGCTGGGTGTACCACAACAAACTGCCAATCCCTCTACTTGCAGTATGCTGATGTTGTGGATAAAGTATGGGTTTGTTATCAGTGTCTGTGGAGCACATGACACTTTTTCTTACAACCAACCTCAACCAAACCACTCAAGAGTAGATCCTCTGCGGACTCTATGTAGAAGTTCTGATCTAGGATCAGGTCTTATTCATTGTGATTGAAAAGGCAAAACTGATCCTAAATCAGGTCTACTGATTTGACTTGTTGAATCCAAAACAGAGGTGTAATCCTAAACCATTTCCTCAAGTAAAGCACCACATCTGTGAACTGAAATAGACATGGAATGAGGGGAATGGATAGTGAGTACATGTTCATCTAGAAAAACACGTTCATCCAGTCTAGACATTTTTCTGTGAATTATTTTAAAGCGCTTCATTGGTTAGCAAATTAAGTGTGCCAACAACAAACAAAAAAATGCCTGACTGTATTATAGGTAAATTATAGTCGAGACGTTATAGAGGCCTACTGAGCATGTTTTTTATGATCCAAAACCCGGAAAAAACCATAGATTCAGGGCATTAGGCCACTGCCTGAGGCTAAGGGGTGTGTGCTGAGGTTAAGTCAAATGAATGCACTGATAACACGCTAGAACAAAAACCTAGGGACTCCCCTATCGCCTGACAACAGCTAACAATGAGCTGCATCCACACAAGGTTGCTTTCTGAGAGATTGGCGGTGCATTCCTTGATAGGTCAAGTTCTAAAATGGCCGCCAGCCAGGTGGTCACAAGGGGCTTGTCCAAGCAGAGGAGGTTGCTCGCTGTCAGGGAGACAAACATGGGTGGTTGCTCACCTCTTGTACTTTAACACCTGAGCCTACTACAGGGTGACTTAGCAAATAGGCCTACTCTTGGAGACAGATTTTCAGATCTGTGTCCCATACACCTGATGCAACGAAGTGCAATCTTCCCTCTAGTATGAGGGGAGAGCAAGATGATGGGAACCTTATTGCTTCAGGCTCTGTTCAATCTAAATCACTATAGTTGTATAGGTTGATAGCAAAACATTTGTGACGGTTGTGTACTGTATTGGACTAAATTATTGACACGTGCTTTACACACCCACAATATGTTATAAGAGTGAATTAACCCTGAGGGCAAAATCCCTGAATAGCCAAGATAAAGAGGAAAAATGTCTACCATCATCTAATAGATTAGTTGGACGTTTGACTGATCAGCTACTCATAGATGGACGATATGCTACTGCAAATCCATGCTGCTCCTCTCTCTGACAGTTGTGTTGTTGTCCTGTTGTTAAAAACTTACCAGTAAAATCTCCAAGTTTAATGCCGACTTCGGGTCTCTGATCAGCGATTCCAACTTTTTCAGCCGGGTGTCCAGCCTCTTCTCCGCTCCGGACGACATGATGGCAATTTCGTCGGTCCAGGTCCGACAATGGCATGTGACGGTAACCTTAAATGTCACAACAACTGGTCAATACCTGCGGTGTCCCTTTAACACCGTAGGGCAGCGCTCGCTCTTTTGCTGCTGGTTGGCTGAACGATAAACTGATAACTAAGCTGAACAAGCGTTGTTTTGACGGTATAAATTGGTTAATCATTTATTGCCAGAGTTTTCGCTGCATATTATTCGACATTAAAGAGCGTCTTCCTACTGAAATGCCGACAGAATCTCCCAGTTAAAACGGACTCATCCAGATCCCAGGTTAGGCGCGCTGTTCCAAATCGTCGGGTCTCTAACTCCTGAACTCCGCTAGCATGACTCGTGGATTTTGTCGCTGTAAATGTCAACTTTCTTCATTGAAATAGGCTCACCGAGAACTTCTATTCGGTGTCTTCACCCGTCACATACATTCAGTCCTCTGAACAACCCAGAACATCGTTACCCACAAGCACTCAGTGAAACAGGAATTCCTCTCCTCTTATCTCATTGATCTCTTTTACAGTCGCAGCCACAACTTCCAGTATTTTTGGAATGCTGATGTCGCCATGTAACTAGCCTGTGAGTCTTCTCTGACGAACCTATACATAGCCGATGACACAATTGCGGTGCAAACTAATTATTATAGTCACTGTCTTATTGGTGACTATAATAATAGTCTTTAGTAGCTATTGGCTTTAGACTACTGGATCAGCTCGTTCTCATAAAGACCCGAAGTAAAGTTGGTTTTATATTCACACATTCGGACATTCAACAGACATTCGCCAAAAACCATTTACAAATGTAAAAATCAATAACTAATTCACCGTTTGTCATAGAATCATCAAACTAGATATGATTTATTATATAAATGTCTAGCATACCTTTCCAACATTTGTTTTGAATACAAATTTCAGTTTTGATTTGATAGAAATACATACAATCTATCAACTGCCATTTCAAGCTGTATAAATCATTAACTAATTCACCGTTTGTCACAGAAACATCAAACTAGGTATGATTTATTCTATAAATGTCTAGCATACTTTTAAAACCTTTGTTTTGGGGACAAATTCTAGTTTTGACTTGATAGAAATACATAACTATGGATTTGGTATACAGTTGAAGTCAGAAGTTTACATACACATAGTTTGGAGTCATTAAACTCGTTTTTCAACCCCTCCACAAATTTCTTGTTAACAAACTAGTTTTGGCAAGTCGGTTAGGACATCTACTTTGTGCATGACACAAGTAATTTTTCCAACAATTGTTTACATACAGATTATTTCACTTATAATTCACTGTATCACAATTCCAGTGGGTCAGAAGATTACATACACTTTAAAAAAAAAAAATAATAATTTCACCTTTATTTAACCAGGTAGGCTAGTTGAGAACAAGTTCTCATTTACAACTGCGACCTGGCCAAGATAAAGCAAAATAGTTCGGCACCAGTGGCGGTTCTAGACCATTTCAACTGGGGGGGGGCAAGCTGGGGCCAGTTGTTCTGTTAGAGGGGCCAGTTGTACTGTTAGAGGGGCCAGTTACATTAGACATTATTGTTGTCATATTGTTTTGCATGTGGTACGATACTGTTGTGTTTACATTTACATTTACGTCATTTAGCAGACGCTCTTATCCAGAGCGACTTACAAATTGGTGCATTCACCTTATGATATACAGTGGAACAACCACTTTACAATAGTACATCTATATCTTTTTTTGGGGAGAGGGTGGGGGGTTAGAATGATTACTTTATCCTATCCTAGGTATTCCTTAAAGAGGTGGGGTTTCAGGTGTCTCCGGAAGGTGGTGATTGACTCCACTGTCCTGGCGTCGTGAGGGAGCTTGTTCCACCATTGGGGTGCCAGAGCAGCGAACAGTTTTGACTGGGCTGAGCGGGAATTGTGCTTCCGCAGAGGTAGGGAGGCGAGCAGGCCAGAGGTGGATGAACGCCACAATCCTGGTCGTTGTGGATCGCTTCTCTAAGTCCTGTCGTCTCTTCCCTCTGCCCGGTCTCCCTACGGTCCTACAAACTGCGGAGGCCCTGTTAACACACGTCTTCCAGCCCTACGGGGTGCCTGAGGATATAGTGTCTGATCGAGGTCCCCTGTTCACTTCGAGAGTCTGGAGGGCGTTCATGGAACGTTTGGGGGTCTCGATCAGCCTCACCTCGGGTTTCCACCCCGAGAGTAATGGGCAGGTGGAGAGAGTGAACCAGGATGTGGGCAGGTTTCTGCGGTCCAGACAGGGTCTGGCTCTCGACCCGAAACCTGCCCCTCCGCCTGCCCTGCCGGAAGCTGGGTCCGAGGTTTGTGGGGCCATTCAAAGTCCTGAGGAGAGTGAACGAGGTATCTTACAGGTTACAGCTTCCCCCCGATTACCATATTAACCCCTCGTTCCATGTGTCTCTCCTCAGGCCGGTGGTGGCTGGTCCGCTCCAAGAGTCTGCGGTGCGGGAGGTTCCTCCGCCCCCTCTGGACTTCGAGGGGGCCCCGGCATACTCCGTCCGTTCCATCCTGGATTCGAGGCGTCGGGTGAGGGGCCTTCAGTACCTCGTGGAGTGGGAGGGGTACGGTCCGGAGGAGAGGTGTCGGGTTCCGGTGGCTGATGTATTGGACCCTGAACTGCTGCGTGAGTTCCACCGTCGCCGGCCGGATCGCCCTGCGCCTCGCCCACTGGGTCACCTGTTCACAAATCTCTGCTCTCCTGCACCTGACTTCGCTACCAGTATGCACACTCCTGACATGTGCAGAAGATGAATGTGCAAGTAGAGATACTGGGGTGCAAAGGAGCACGATAAATAAATACAGTATGAGGATGAGGTTGCTGGATGGGCTATTTACAGATGGGCTGTGTACAGGTGCAGTGATCTGTGAGCTGTTCTGACAGCTGGTGCTTAAAGCTAGCGAGGGAGATATGAGTCTCCAGCTTCAGTGATTTTTGCAGTTTGTTCTAGTCATTGGCAGCAGAGAACTGGAAGGAAAGGTTTGTGGGTGACCAGTGAGATATACCTGCTGGAGTGCGTGCTACTGGTGGGTGCTGCTATGCTAACCAGTGAGCTGAGATAAGGTGGGGATTTACCTAGCAGAGACTTGTAGATGACCTGGAGCCAGTGGGTTTGGCGATGAGTATGAAGCGAGGGCCAGCCAACGAGAGCGTACAGGTCGCAGTGGTGGGTAGTATATGGGGCTTTGGTGATACAACGGATGGCACTGTGATAGACTGCATCCAATGTGTTGAGTAGAGTGTTGGAGGCTATTTTGTAAATGACATCGCCGAAGTCGAGGATCGGTAGGATGGTCAGTTTTACGAGGGTATGTTTGGCAGCATGAGTGAAGGATGCTTTGTTGGGAAATAGGACGCCAATTCTAGATTTCATTTTGGATTGGAGATGCTTAATGTGAGTCTGGAAGGAGAGTTTACAGTCTAACCAGACACCTAGGTATTTGTAGTTGTCCACATATTCTAAGTCAGAACCGTCCAGAGTAGTGATGCTGGACGGGCAGGCATGTGCGGGCAGCGATTGGTTGAAGAGCATGCATTTAGTTTTACTTGAATTTAAGAGCAGTTGGAGGCCACGGAAGGAGAGTTGTATGGCATTGAAGCTCGTCTGGAGGTTAGTTATTTATTTAAGAAGGGCCAGAGTTATACAGAATGGTGTCGTCTGCATAGAGGTGGATCAGAGAATCACCAGCAGCTAGAGTGACATCATTGATGTATACAGAGAAGAGAGTTGGCCCGAGAATTGAACCCTGTGGCACCCCCATTGAGACTGCCAGAGGTCCGGACAACAGGCCCTCCGATTTGACACACTGAACTCTATCAGAGAGGTAGTTGGTGAACCAGGCAAGGCAATCATTTGAGAAACCAAGGCTGTTGAGTCTGCCGATAAGAATGTGGTGATCTACAGAGTCGAAAGCCTTGGCCAGGTCGATGAATACGGCTGCACAGTACTGTCCTTCCGAAACATGCGTCCTCCGAAATAGGAGCCACCAAAGTCACGCTGCTTGCTTAACCCGGAAGCCAGCTTCTCCAATGTGTCGGAGGAAACATCGTTCGACTGAAGTCAGCTTGCAGGTACCTGGCCCGCCACAAGGAGTTGCTAGAGCGCGATGATCCAAGGAAAGCCCCCCCATCCAAACCCTCACCTAACTGCCAATTGTGCGCCGCCCTATGAGGCTTCCGGTCACGTCCATGACACAGCCTGAGACCAAACCCCAGGCTGTAGTGGCGTCTCTTATCGATGGCGGTTATGATATTGTTTAGGACCTTGAGCGTGGCTGAGGTGCACCCATGACCAGCTCTGAAACCAGATTGCATAGCGGATAAGGTGCGGTGGGAATAGAAATGGTCGGTAATCTGTTTGTTAACTTGGCTTTTGAAGACCTTAGAAAGGCAGGGTAGGATTGATATAGGTCTGTAGCAGTTTGGGTCTAGAGTGTCTCCCCCTTTGAAGAGGGGGATGACCACAGTCAACACTAAGTTGACTGTGCCTTTAAACAGCTTGGAAAATTCCATAAAATTATGTCATGGCTTTAGAAGCTTCTGATAGGCTAATTGACATAATTTGAGTCAATTGGAGGTGTACCTGTGGATGTATTTCAAGGCTTACCTTCAAACTCAGTGCCTCTTTGCTTGACATCATGGGGAAATCAAAAGAAATCAGCCAAGACCTCAGAAAAAAATGGTAGACCTCCACAAGTCTGGTCCATCCTTGGGAGCAATTTCCAAACACCTGAAGGTACCACGTTCATCTGTACAACCAATAGTACGCAAGTATAAACACCATGGGACCACGCAGCTGTCATACCGCTCAGGAAGGAGATGCGTTCTGTCTCCTAGAGATTAATGTACTTTGGTGCGAAGAGTGCAAATCAATCCCAGAACAACAGCAAAGGACCTTGTGAAGATTCTGGAGGAAACAAGTATAAAAGTATTTATATCCACAGTAAAACAAGTCCTATATCGAGATTACCCGAAAGGCCACTCAGCAAGGAAGAAGCCACTGCTCCAAAACCGCCTTCAAAAAGCCAGACTACGGTTTGCAACTGCACATGGGGACGAAGATCGTACTTTTTGGAGAAATGTCCCCTGGTCTGATGAAACAAAAATAGAACTGTTTGGCCATAATGACCATCGTTATGTTTGGAGGAAAAAGGGGGAGGCTTGCAAGCCGAAGAACACCATCCCAACGGTGAAGCACAGGGGTGACGGCATCATGATGTGGGGGTGCTTTGCTGCAATAGGGACTGGTGCACTTCATACAGTAGATGGCATCATGAGGATGGAAAATTATGTGGATATATTGAAGCAGCATCTCAAGACATCAGTCAGGAAGTTAAAGCTTGATCGCAAATGGGTTTTCCAAATGGACAATGACACCAAACATACTTCCAAAGTTGTGGCAAAATGGCTTAAGAACAACAAAGTCAAGGTATTGGAGTGGCCATCACAAAGCCCTGACCTCAATCCTATAGAAAATGTGTGGGCAGAACTGAAAAAGCGTGTGTGCGAGCAAGGAGGCCTTCAAACCTGACTCAGTTACACCAGCTCTGTCAGGAGAAATGGGCAAAATTGGAAGGCTACCCAAAATGTTTTACCAAAGTTAATCAATTTAAAGGCAATGCTACCAAATACTAATTGAGTGTATGTAAACGTTTGACCCACTGGGAATGGGATGAAAGAAATAAAAGCTGAAATAAATCATTCTCTCTACTATTATTCTGACATTTCACATTCTTAAAATAAACTGGTGATCCTAATTGACCGAAGACAGGGAATTTTTACACGATTAAATGTCAGGAATTGTGAAAAACTGAGTTTAAATGTATTTGGCTAAACTTCCCACTTCAACTGTATGTAGGAGCAATTAATTTTTCGGGAATAGGATGGCGAACCTAATAAAGTGGCAACTGAGTGTAGATATCACAAACAACCCCTTTTTAGCAGTGTCTGTCTGTTATATGTTTGATCAGTGGGTACAATGGTAAATCTGATCCACAAGGTCCTCATAGGCTCACATTGGCAGAATTCTTTCGTCCAGAAGGGTTTTCTAATGATCAATTAGCCTTTTTAAAATGATAAACTTGGATTCGCTAACACAACGTGCCATTGGAACACAGGAGTGATGGTTGCTGATAATGGGCCTCTGTATGCATATGTAGATATTCCACCAAAAATCTGACGTTTCCAGCTACAATAGTCATTTACAACATTAACATTGTCTACACTTTATGATCAATTTGATGTTATTTTCATGGACAAAAAAAAAAGTGCTTTTCTTTCAAAAACAGTGAGCCCAAACTTTTGAATGGTAGTGTATGTTGTGGTTCACTCTTAGTTTTCCTCATCTCCACTGTGGAAGGTCCATGTTAATCATCCACCTGTCTTTTTTGTTAGTCAGGCCTGACCCCTTCGTCCCGTAGTTTTTTTCCTGTAATTTAATTTAATATGACTGAAGATGCAGAATTTTATCCCAGGCCCCTTCTAATAGGGTACAACAGACTGGTTAGAACTTTGACCACATGCCCTCTATCAAATCAAAACTGGAATGTTTACTCAAAACAAAAGGTTGCAAAAGTATGCAAGACATTTATAGAATAAGTCATACGAAGTTTGATGTTTCTGTGTCAAACAGCGAATTAGTTATTGATTTATATCGCTTTAAATGGCATCTTATAGATTTTATGTATTTATATCAATTCAAAACTGTAATGTTTAATCAAAACAAAGGTTGTAAAAGTATGCTAGACATTTATTTAAGAAATCATATGAAGTTTGATGTTTCTGTGTCAAACAGTGAATTAGTTATTGATTTCAAATGAAATCAAATTTTATTTGTCACATACACATGGTTAGCAGATGTTAATGTGAGTGTAGCGAAATGCTTGTGCTTCTAGTTCCGACCATGCAGTAATATCCAACGAGTAATCTAACCTAACAATTTCACAACAACTACCTTATACACACAAGTGTAAAGGAATGAATAAGAATATGTACATTAAAAAAATATATATGAATGAGTGATGGTATAGAACGGCATAGACAAGATGCAGTGGATGGTATAGAGTACAGTATATACATATGAGATGAGTAATGTAGGATATGTAAACATATAAAAGTGGCATTTATTAAAGTGGCTAGTGATACATTACATCAAGATGCAGTAGATGGTATAGAGTACAGTATATACATATGAGATGAGTAATGTAGGGTATGTAAACATATAAAAGTGTCATTGTTTAAAGTGGCTAGTGATACATTACATCAAGATGGCAAGATGCAGTAGATGGTATAGAGTACAGTATGTACATATCAGATGAGTAATGTAGGGTATGTAAACATTATATGAAATGGCATTGTTTAAAGTGGCTAGTGATACATTTATTACATCCATTTTTCCATTATTAAAGTGGCTGGAGTTGAGTTAGTATGTTGGCAGCAGCCACTTTATACCGCTTTAAATGGCCATCTTATAGATTTTATGTATTTCCATAAAATCCTAAATATAATTTTTTCCTCAAAACTAAAGGTTGTAAAAGTATGCTAGACATTTATAGAATAAATCATACCTTGTTTGATGTTTCTGTGAAAAACATTGAATTAGTTATTGATTTATACCGCTTTTAATGGCATTTTATAGATTTTATGTATTTCTATCAAATCAAAACTGTAATGTTTACTCAAAACAAAAAGGTTGTAAAATTATGCTAGACATTTATAGAATAAATCATACCTAGTTTGATTCTTCTGTCAAAATCTGTGAAAAGGTTATTGATTTATATAGCTTTAAATGACATTTTATAGATTTTATGTATTTCTATCAAATCAGAACTAGAATGTTTACTCAAATAAAATGTTGTAAAAGTTTACTAGACATTTATAGAATAAATCATACCTAGTTTTATGTTTCTGTGACAAACTTTGAATTAGTTATTGATTTATACCGCTTTTAATGGCATTCTATAGATTTTATGTATTTTTATCAAATCAAAGCTGGAATTTGTATTCAAAACAAAGGTTGTAAAAGTATGCTAGACATTTATATAATAAATCATACCAGATATTCTGCCAAATGTGGTAAAGTATAAACTGGGTGAGGTCGAGCCCTGAATGCTGATTGGCTGACAGCTGTGGTATATCAGACCGTATACCATGGGAATGACAAAGCATTTATTTTTACTGCTCTAATTACATTGGTAACCTGTTTATAATAGCAATAAGGCACCTCAGGCGTTTGTGGTATATGGCCAACTCCGCTTTGCGTCGTGCTATGAACAGCCCTTAGCCGTGGTATATTGGCCATATACCACATCCCGTCGTGCATTATTGCTTAATTGTAACAACTTCATTAACTGAGATAAAGGCTTGCATCCCAAGTTGAACCCTATTGTGGGCTCTGGTCAAAAGCAGTGCACTATATAGGGCATAGGGCTCAGATCAAAAGTTGTGCACTGTATAGGGAATAAGGTGACATTTTGGATACAACCAAGGTATGGCAGAGAGAATGTTATCTATCATACATCCAGATGTTACAACGTTTCAGTGAATAGTTTTGACCTTGGTTGCTATACTTGGACCATTTTATATTGAAAAGTATATTTGTTCTGTAATACAAAGTAAACGATGACAAAAGACATGAAAAACAAATGATGTTGTTGTTCTCAGAATAGCCTTTATTCACTTTACAAATAGGTTTCCACCAAACAGTTCCCAGTTGATCCTATTAATTTAGGCCTAAATACAAATAATCTGTGAATTGTCAATGATATGGTGCCCTACATGTTCAATGAGTGCCCCGAGTCCACAATCTATGTGTTTCAGACAACTTAGCATTTTTTTGTTCTTCCCAATTTTCCCCCAAAGTATTGAATAAACAGGTAAGGGACAGTAATGGTAGGTGTAGTATACTATATGGTTAGGGTTTGAGTTAGTTACTATAGGCAGATGTGCAATATGCCATGGCAGTTTTTTGTTCACTTCTTGGCCACTAAAGCAGTGTTTTCCAACCCTGGTCCTCCAGGATCCCCAACAGTACACAGGTTTATTGTAACCATGGACAAGAACACCTGATTAATTTGTAAACTAATCATCAAGCCCTCAATGAGTGTGATGAGGTGTGTTTGTCCAGGGCTACAACTAAACTGTGTACTTTTGGGGGTCCTGGAGGAGCAGGGTTGGGCAACACTGCACTAAGGTATGGCTAGGGGAGTACCCCCGATATCACACGACTGATAGTACAGAGAGATGCCAGGTGACGCCACCGCTGACTCATATACTAGTTGTTGACACAGTCCCTTGGCCAGACTAAGATTACAATGACACTACAGGGTATAACTTAAGGTGAGCATATTGACTGGAATGGGTTACTTTTCACCATGGTTACACATGCTGATTGACGTGCTTTTTGGAATGCAGTTTTGAGATGGCAGAGGCATGTGTGTGCGTGTTTGTGTGGGTGTGCGAGAGAGGGGAGTGTGTGTGGGTGTGCGAGAGAGGGGAGTGTGTGTGTGTGTGTGTGTGTGTGTGTGTGTGTCAGGAGGCTATTTGAGGTCATGACTATAGAAAGACCCTGGAAAGCCAGTGTGGTCACTCCCCCGCAGCAAGGAGTCCGCTTTCCAGCCAATGACTTGGCAATGTTGTTGTGGCCATAGAAATAGAAAGACCCATTATGGCCTCATTGACTTGAATGGGGACATCCTTCTAGGAATTGTATTTCTATGGTTGTGGCAATGTTCTACTTTGGCTATAGTGATGGCAATAGGTGATGTTCTGTGGCTGGATCGAGGCATAGATCGAGGCATTGTTGAAACTGGGCTGTCATGAAAAAAGACAAGATTTATAATTGGCACTAAATGTATGGTTGAATGAACAATTGTCTACGTTATTGATAGAAGGTATATATGAGACAGGTAGTTGCTATGTTCCAAAGACAGACACTGCACTCTAGTGGACAAATTTAAACAAAACATTTGGACACTGGTAAGATCTTCAGCACTCACAAAAAAATACAGTATAATAATCAGGATCAAAATAAAAATCAATAAAGCACTTTCTGGAAATCTACGAAGGCATCATTCATAAATTAATATAGAGTCAAAGTCTATGTAAAGCAAAAACTAAAAGTGAATTATCACAATGTGACAATGAGTGTTGGCAAGGCCTCCAGATGATGATGCTACCACTAGATCGTTTTCAGGCTCATCCCAGATCTGTTTATGCTGTTTGGCATGACAATGACCAGAAGAGTGGGCAAGACAGCATAAACAGATCTGGGACCAGGCTTGTAGTTAGTATCATCATTATGAACCCCCAGGCTAGGGGAAACTGTAATACTGATAGCTGCTTTTTGCAGCCTTTGACAGTTCAAAATAATACCATGGCTGGTAACATGACTGCCCAAACCCACCAAAAGGAGTCATCTGAGTAAGATAAAGTGTCAACAGAGTGGGTGGGTTTGGACACTGAAATGATCTACCTCTGTCCCATGGTCGAGTCAGCGTTGTAAATCATATGACTGGGTTCGAAAGCTGGGTCTCCAGCGCACCACAAGACTGTGTTAGCCCTTTGAGCCAAAACCTAGGCATTCGTTTTGGGGAGCTGACACAAGTCTTCCGGTCTCAGGCAAGTCACAAATAGTGGATTTCATGATATATGGGACTCGCGCCCTCTCTCTTTCATTATCATATTACATCGTTTACAGTTAGTTATTTTTCATTGCCCCAAGGGACTCCATCCCTAGAGGGGGAAAATAGGAGGGGAAGAGGACATTAACAAGCAATTGGTGTCAGAGTCGCACTTTAGGACTAGTGTGTGTACCATTGGAGAGGGGACTGCGGGGTGGACAGGACAGGAAAGAAGGAGAAGGCTACACACATATTCCTGGCCCTCCGTCAGACAGAACCATTTAAAAAGACAAACTCCTCCTGAAGCCTGAGCCCCTGTTAGCCAGGTAACCCAAAACCAGAGTAGGAGAGTCAGTGTGGGATATGGGGGAGAGGAACAATGTGGCTCTTTGTGTGGAGCCGAGCAGAGAAAACAAACCGTTTCCCCAGGAAAGAGATCAGGTTCAGGCTCCATTGGAGAAGACCACACAAGGCTGATGATCGTAGCCTAGCAGCCTACCATCTAGTGGAGTGTAGAGCCCATGACTATGGCTGAGGATTTTATCTGGGAACTGGGCTGAGTGGGCTCTTTGGGCTGGCTTCATAAGCTCCTGGACTATGGGAGAGATCAGCGATGGAATTGTCTGTCCCTTGGGAAGGTCCAGAAATGCCACATAAAGGTACATACAGCGTGCATACACACACACACACACACACACACACACACACACACACACACACACACACACACACACACACACACACACACACACACACACACATACACACACTCTTGTGCTGTGAATGTACTGGAAGTCCACATTGAACTCTTGGACTGCTTCTCCCATTGGGCTGCTTCCTTGATTGGCACCTCGTGGTCAAAAGGGTGGGGTTGATCTCCCAGGTGGCTGACTGGCTGAGTAATGGGTTGGAGGGAGGGCGTTGGTGCTGGTGATGTACCCAAGAGGGCGGGGCACTGCATCTGCCACCGCTATACAGTGAGCCTGTTCATCACATACAGAGAGAGAGAAACGGAGAGAAACGGAGAGAGAAAGGGAGAGAGAGGGAGGGAGGGATGAGAGCGAGAAAGATGTCAATTTCAGTTCCATTTACATCCATATTACAGTCTTAGATCTGCCGTCTATCAATCCTCCCTTCCTTAATCCACCCAGTCACTGTGAGAATGAGGTTTAGGGCACTATCAAACCAAGAACATCTGTGCTGAACACATGCACACACACACATACATATATGCACAGACACACACCACACACACACAAACAGCTCTGTTTTCGTGAATTTTCAGGACTTTCTGGGGAGTAAAAATGCACAGGCGGACAAGAGCACACACACACATGCACACGCACACGTACGAGGGGCCAAGAAGCCAATGCTCTCCGTACTCCCTAACTCTACTCCCTGTGACCCTCTCTGTTTTAGTTTCAAACGCTCTGCAAAAACCAATGTGGAGGGATCCATTTCCGCATGGCAATAAAATAGCCCAAATAAAGGCAGGGAAAACAGACGAAACCGGCCTATTTCCTGAGGTGAAATCCTCCAATCCTCCAGTTGGCCTGTTGATTCTGTCAGAGCTAAAATACTTCAATGTTTTTTTAAGAAGACTTTTAGCAGTGAACACAATGGAACTAGATAACCATATTCCCCTCGGCGCTGAGAGGTGCTAAACTAAAATCAGTCGACTATGAACGCAGCCCAGCTCCCATTACACACGGGCACGCGCGTGCACGTATGTACACACACACACACAGACACACACACACCGGCTCCCCTTACATAGAACACCAAGCAATAAATCCGTCTGCGCAATGCTGGCAACACACTGTGATTTTCATATGTATTGGTTACTAAGGGGACCGGCGGACCGCGCAAAACCACAACAAATGACAAAGGGTGAAGCAGGGACATCGTTCTCTGCAAAAGCAAATCGTTTAATACTTCTGGCATGTCGCTGTTAGGAGTATACGTTAAACCAGTTAAAACCAGTTATGGGGTTATGTATCACTCTCTGCCAATAGCCATCTTTTATTAAGATGACCCTTGACCTTTCGAGGTTTTTGATATGCGATGGGAAAAGGGAGTAAGTAGAGGTAACTGGAAATGAAAACCTTTTCTGTCATCATGTGTACATTAAGCCCAGGATGTATAACTGAAACATGAGCACATAATCACACACAGCTCTGGGTGGCAACAGGACCATTTGAATGAACAATCTGGAAAGGGGAAACCGGAGAACAATCTGATTGGTCGAAAGTAAGGAGGGTTCCAATCTGATTGGTCGTTAGGGTTGTTACTGTAATGTACTGTATGTCTTCCATAGAACATCTGGTTCACAGGAAGAAGAAGAAGAAGCTGTGAGGAGAGAGAAGGAAATGGCAGATGAGAGGAGAGGAGAAGAGGAGAGGAGGGAAGAGAAGAGGAGAGAAGAGAAGAGAGGAGGAGAGGGGAGATGAGAGAAGAGAAGAGAGGAGAGGAGAGGAGAGGAGAGGAGAGAGAAGATGAGAGAATGCTACTTAATGAGAGGAGAAGATTCCACACCACTAGACCGAGAGCCGGGGCCTGGGCCAGTCATTATGATGACACACGGAACCGGATCTCTCCGGTTCTACTGCTCCATTTTTTGAAGCCCCAGAGCTCTATCACTGAGGGCTGGCTCTCATATTCACAGCACACAAACACACACAAATCCACAGCGCCGCCAAGTCTGACGATCGCCACCGTCTCCACGACAACACCAGAAAGACGGCTGGGGCAGAAGAGTGGAGGCTCATACGAGAAAATAATATCACAGCGTGGTGTGTTTGGTGAGCAGCTGACCAGTGGACCTCACTCACAGACACACACACACACACACACACACACACACACACAACACACACACACACACACACACACACACACACACACACACACACACACACACACACAATCACAGACACACACACTCACAGACACACACACATACTTTCTCACCAGACCTGGGTTCAGAACGGATTTGAATACAGCACTGTTTTATTGAACTTGCCCGGTGCAATGGAGACAATGGATTAGTACCAAAAGCACACACACACACACACACACACACACACACACACACACACACACACACGGGTCACACAATATGCGCATGGCCACTAAACAGAATGGCGCCAAAGAGAGAGAATTTCAGTAACCTGGCACTCCTCACTACTCTAGGGTTACAGCTAGGCCAGAGGAAGGGACAGACAGATAGACAGACAGACAGCTCTAGGGTTACAGCTAGGCTAGAGGAAGGGGCAGACAGACAGCTCTAGGGTTACAGCTAGGCCAGAGGAAGGGACAGACAGACAGACAGCTCTAGGGTTACAGCTAGGCCAGAGGAAGGGGCAGACAGACAGACAGTTCTAGGGTTATAGCTAGGCCAGAGGAAGGGGCAGACAGACAGACAGCTCTAGGGTTACAGCTAGGCCAGAGGAAGGGGCAGACAGACAGACAGTTCTAGGGTTATAGCTAGGCCAGAGGAAGGGGCAGACAGACAGCTCTAGGGTTACAGCTAGGCCAGAGGAAGGGACAGACAGACAGACAGCTCTAGGGTTACAGCTAGGCCAGAGGAAGGGGCAGACAGACAGACAGACAGACAGACAGACAGACAGACAGACAGACAGACAGACAGACAGACAGACAGACAGACAGCTCTAGGGTTATAGCTAGGCCAGAGGAAGGGACAGACAGACAGACAGACAGCTCTAGGGTTACAGCTAGGCCAGAGGAAGGGGCAGACAGACAGACAGACAGACAGACAGACAGACAGACAGACAGACAGACATAGGGTTATAGCTAGGCCAGAGGAAGGGACAGACAGACAGACAGACAGACAGACAGCTCTAGGGTTATAGCTAGGCCAGAGGAAGGGACAGACAGACAGACAGCTCTAGGGTTACAGCTAGGCCAGAGGAAGGGGCAGACAGACAGACAGCTCTAGGGTTATAGCTAGGCCAGAGGAAGGGACAGACAGACAGACAGACAGTTCTAGGGTTATAGCTAGGCCAGAGGAAGGGACAGACAGACAGACAGACAGACAGACAGACAGTTCTAGGGTTACAGCTAGGCCAGAGGAAGGGGCAGACAGACAGCTCTAGGGTTACAGCTAGGCCAGAGAAAGGGGCAGACAGACAGACAGCTCTAGGGTTATAGCTAGGCCAGAGGAAAGGGCAGACAGACAGACAGCTCTAGGGTTACAGCTAGGCCAGAGGAAGGGGCAGACAGACAGACAGCTCTAGGGTTACAGCTAGGCCAGAGGAAGGGGCAGACAGGCAGACAGACAGACAGTTCTAGGGTTATAGCTAGGCCAGAGGAAGGGACAGACAGACAGACAGACAGACAGACAGACAGACAGACAGACAGACAGACAGACAGACAGACAGTTCTAGGGTTTTAGCTAGGCCAGAGGAAGGGGCAGAGCAGAGAGAAAGTGAGAATCACTTTGAAAAGGCATCGCCTCATCAGGCAGGGCCTGTTACAGTGACAGTGCTTTATTTGGATGTTGGCTTGTTTCCTACGGGGTTCTGTGTGTGTGTGTGTGTGTGTGTGTGTGTGTGTGTTGTGCCTTCTAATCTTATTTCATCTTTATGGAAGTTCCTTTACCTCATTTTCACATCTTCTGTCTTTCTCATTCAGATTCCTCTCTAGGTATGCTAACATCTCCATTGCGTTACAGTGTCCCAAAAACCTGTTGTAACAAGAGACACCTACCTCCCTTCCCTACTTGATCTGATCTCGGATGCGGAGGCACCGTCTCTTCAGAGCAGGCTCCATGTCCCCAGGCTCAGCCACACTCGGTGGGCATAGTTGAACACCCTTGTCCCTAAGCTTGGGCAGGAGGAGAGTGGTGGGGGCACCACCCGTTCTGGTGGGTGTAAGGTTGGGGGTGGGCAGGGCATAGGCATGGTCCTCATCTGGGACGTGGGGATCCTCGGAGTCGCCAGCGGCTGAGGGCCCCTCTGATTGGCTGGTAGGGAGGGAAGGAACCTGGCCCTGGTCCCGCTCCTGGACCTGGCCATTGGAGCAGCTGTTCTCTTTGACTGCCTCCAGCTCACTGAGGGCGGAGTCAGGGCCAAGAGGTGGGGCCTCTCTCTGAGACTGGGAGGAGTCTGGGTTGGGAGGAGGGTCGGGGGATGATGACGGTGTTGTTTGGTTGGGGACGTCCGGGGGCGTTGAGGGGGTGGCGGTATCGCAGGAAGGGCTGCTGCATTCCCCTCTGGGAGTTGGTGGGGTGTCTGAGGGGGGTCGTATGTTAGGGCACTGGGGGTAGGCAGTGTTGTGCAGAGGAGGGGGTGACTGGGTTAGTGGAGGGGTGGGTTTGATAATGTCATGGTGGTGGTTGTGGTGGTCCACTCTGGTATCCACCAGCCTGGTGCCATGCCCCACTCCGGGCTCACCCGAACCCGACAGGTCCACCACTCCGTGGGGGTTGGGCTCCAGCTTGACCGGGGTCCTCTGGAGCACTCTCTGGATGACCTGCCTCTCTGGCTGCTGCTGCTGGCCCAGCTTAAAGTCTGACAGCCCCTCAATCACTGAGGTGGAAGATGGGGAAGCATCGTAGCGAGCCCTGGGGGAGGACGCTGCACTGTGGGGGGTCGACATGGGTGACTGAGCCTGCCTCTCCGACTTCACCCAATCTATGATGTCCCTTCTGGGGTGGTCTGAGGGCGAGGGGAGACCCTGGTTGGTGGTTCTACCCAATCTGTTGGCTGCCAAGCTCCCGGGAGAAGGCAAATTGACACCCCTGGAGCGTCCCCCCTCTATCCCCTCCGGCACAGGCTGGATGACCCCACTGTGGGGGACACCTAGGGCTTCTGGAGGAGCAGATTTAGGGGGTATGGGTATGGGGATAGGGATGGGAATGGGGACTGGGATTGGTACAATGATGGGGTAGGGCACCAGGACCGTGGGCTGGGGGAAGAAGGGGCCTAAGGATGGCCATCCCCCGAAGTTCATCATAGGGAGCATGGGCACGGGGCCACGGAGCCCCATCATGTTGATAGGGGGGGAGTGCAAGCCTGGGAAGTAGGCCCCCGAGTAGGGGTGTATTCCGGGTGGGTTCATGGAGGTGGCCGATGGGGGCTGGAGGTGGGGTTGGTGGGGGTGATGGGGTGAGTGAGGGGGAGGCTGGTGCATGGGGCTGGAAGGGGGGCCGGTGTGGCCCCTGGGGGCATTGGCCAGGGGGCTCTTCAGGCCCTGGGCATGGAGAGGGGGCCGGATGAAGGGCAGCGGGATCTGAGGCATGGCCTTGTGGTGCTCCATGGGCGGGTGAGGAGGGGCGGGGGCAGGGTGGTGGCTCGCTACCTGCACGGTTGGTGGCAGGACGTGCCTCTCCAGGTGCCTCAGTCCTGAAATGTTAACCTTCAATGACGAAGATGACGCCTCGGATGGAGACACAGTCCTTGGTGCCGCTGTACCATTGATCGGCGTCTGTCCTTTGGGCGACCTGGTCCTCCCCCTCAGGTCCCCAGCGTCGCTGCTCCACGATTCAGGGGTCAGGAGCTTCTGGTTCTGGACCCCTCCGGTGGACTCGGGTCTCCCCTCCTGGGCTGGTCTTCCTGGGCTGGAGCTGGTGAGAGTGGCCCTGGCCTCTCTGTAGAACACATCCATCTTGTACTGGTTCAGACACTTGGTGCTGCAAAACTGGAGCCGCTCCTCACCGGTGCCAAAGTCCAGGTACTCTTTGGTGTGGCGGACGTGCTTGCACCAGTTGCACACCTGCGGTACAGGCGAGAGAGACTGTGAAGTGTTACTTAAGTGACATGTGAAAAGGAAAAAGCAAATGACTGGTGTCTATATGTAGTAGAGATGGTAATATAAAATATGGAATATTCTATATGACAGTATGGTGAAATGTTGCTTTATTCATATTGGGACAAATTCCCCATGTAAATCAATCTCCCCCGTTCAGCATGTGTAAATGTCATGACCAAATCATATTAAATTGATTGTGTTATTTTGAGCTGATTTGGGCATGAATTAAAAGATTAAATTACATAGCTAATGTTGCTAATTGTTGGCAAGGTAAGGAAACAAATATGGAAATACTGTATGTAACATCCCTGAACTATCCCTTTAAAGGGCGGTTTCACAGACCCAGAGTTAAGCCTAGTCGTAGACTAAAAAGCAAACTCAATAGAGAATCTCCATCAATAATTATTTTTAGTCTAGGACTAGGCTTAATCTGTATCCTAGAAACTGTCCCTGAACCTGTGTCCTGGAAACTGCCCCTTAATCTGTGTCCTGGAAACTGCCCCTTAATCTGTGTCCTAGAAACTGTCCCTTAATATGTGTCCTGGAAACTGCCCCTTAATCTGTGTCCTGGAAACTGTCCCCTAATCTGTGTCCTAGAAACTGTCCCTTAATCTGTGTCCTGGAAACTGCCCCTTAATCTGTGTCCTAGAAACTGCCCCTTAATCTGTGTCCTGGAAACTGCCCCTTAATCTGTGTCCTGGAAACTGTCCCTTAATCTGTGTCCTGGAAACTGCCCCTTGATCTCTGTTTTAGAAACTGTCCCCTAATCTGTGTCCTGGAAACTGCCCCTTAATCTGTGTCCTGGAAACTGCCCCTTAATCTGTGTTTTAGGAACTGTCCCTTAATCTGTGTCCTGGAAACTGCCCCTCAATCTGTGTCCTGGAAACTGCCCCTTAATCTGTGTCCTGGAAACTGCCCCTTAACATGTGTCCTGGAAACTGCCCTTTAATCTGTGTCCTGGAAACTGCCCCTTAATCTGTGTCCTGGAAACTGCCCCTTAATCTGTGTCCTGGAAACTGTCCCTTAACCTGTGTCCTGGAAACTGTCCCCTAATCTGTGTCCTGGAAACTGTCCCTTAATCTGTGTCCTGGAAACTGTCCCTTAATCTGTGTCCTGGAAACTGTCCCTTAATCTGTGTCCTGGAAACTGTCCCTTAATCTGTGTCCTGGAAACTGCCCCCTAATCTGTGTCCTGGAAACTGTCCCTTAATCTGTGTCCTGGAAACTGTCCCTTAATCTGTGTCCTGGAAACTGTCCCTTAACCTGTGTCCTGGAAACTGCCCCTTAACCTGTGTCCTGGAAACTGCCCCTTTATCTGTGTATTAGGAACTGTCCCCTAATCTGTGTCCTAGAAACTGTCCCCTAATCTGTGTTTTAGGAACTGTCCCCTAATCTGTGTCCTGGAAACTGCCCCTACATGTTTTGATGTAGCTCTCAAAGACAAACATGCATTAATGCATAACTAGTTTTTGAGCTAAGATATTTACAAAATATATATTTCTACGAAGTGGATTGTGTTTTGTTCTTACTCTGGCACCTCCACTGTTCATCTTCAGCACCAGCCGTGGTGAGTCATCGGCATGGGTGTGTTGGGGGGACCTCTCCCCTCCATGGAGGTCCTCATCCCGGGCCTGACGGAGGGGGGCAAAGCTGCATCATTATACACTTAAAACAAACTATCAAGAGCTGGGTCATGTTCATTAGGCACCAAACGAAACCAAAAAATCTGGGAGGGACTAGCTGGATTTGTCCAATAACAAAACATTAATTTTCGATCTCTCTTGCAAAACATTGTGTGCCCTAACGAACAAGACACTGGATTGTGTTAAAGCTGTAGAGCCTGGATTCAGTAGTATCCACTATGGGATTTAAGCATCAAGTGTTGATGAAGTAGCAGTTGCTTTAAATCATCAAGGCTCCCGTGGTTGGTCATTAAAACAAACTTACATAACCAATCCCAAAATAACCACTGCACAATTTGCCTTGTCATAGGGGTTCAAAGTAACAGAGTACATTGACCTATGGGCTTTGAGGTCACTGAAACAAAGGGACCGTTTTTTAAAATGTTTTGGTAACATTTTGGAATGTTTTGGTAAGATAAAGTAGATGACAAGCCTGAACCCTCATTTTATTCTCAATGGTCCCTTCTTTGTGACCCATTGAGTCGTGTCGAGTTACGAAACATGAAGCAGCTGCAGGTAAGGTATGCACTGAAAGTGGACACCTCACCCCAGGCCCTCTGCCCTTCTCCCTCCAAGTAACAAGCAGGGACAAGCCAAAGGCCACAGTTCCATCCCCACTTCCAGCAACTAGAGCGTTTGTTGCAGCCAGGCAGGTAGGCAGCAGACGACTCCCCCTCCTCCTCCTTCACCCTTTCCCCCCCTGTCTGTTGTCGTGTGAATAAAACCTAGTCCGGCAAAACAACAGGAACGGTGAAAGGGGATAGCCTTGCCTGACACCCCCGCGCCTCTAAGAGAGGGTATCCATGTCTTGGATGGAGGGTGAAAAATTGTGGTAATGTGTATAGGAGTGGAGTTGTGTATAGGCACTGCTTCCCTGTTGCTTCCCGGTCCTCCGAACCCAAGCCGCATTATGACTGGCCCTTCCTCCATTAAGCCGTAACTGATACTAAGTGTCCTCTGCAAACTTTGACCCCTTCCCACCCTCAAAACACTGGCCTGTCTATAAAAAAACACAGCGTGTGTGTGCGTGCGTGCATCATTTTCTCCATCTGAACTGCTGCAGTTGACAAGTCAGTTTTGTCTGACCTAAAATTGTCCCATTGATTCCAAGTTGAAATAAGGTTGAACCAAGGTTGAA
Source organism: Salmo trutta (assembly GCF_901001165.1). NCBI lineage: Eukaryota > Metazoa > Chordata > Actinopteri > Salmoniformes > Salmonidae > Salmo > Salmo trutta. Next base: position 30,312,067 of record NC_042991.1, read on the forward strand.
TCCCTCACCTTGTTGCGTTTGAAGTAGGCCCGTCGGCAGGCGGCGAAGCACTTCTCACTACAGAAGCTCTTCAGTTCGGTGCCCATACAGAGAGAGTAGCGTTTCACCCCGTCCTTCTGACACCACACACACACTATCTGCACATTCTGCACATCTTCCACTGCGGACAGAGCCAAAGGGGAGAGGAATCAACACCAACATGTGAAGTGTGTTTGATGTTGAAGATGAGCATTTAAGGAGCTTGTGAGTGTTGAAGAACCGTAGGCTACATATGGTAGTGATGATGATGATGCTGATGCTGATAACAGGGGTGATTTAGTGAACCACACCTGTGTGATGAGGAACCTTGCCTGAGACCTGAAGACTTGTTTTAGCTTCCTGAATAATGTCTAGACTTTAGCTAGGCAGGCTAAAACACTTTTGTGACGTGCAGGAGACCTGGGTTCTAACCCAGTTGGTCACACAAAGGGTGTGTGTTTGCATATGCTCAGTAGATGTGTGTGTGTGTGTGTGTGTGTGTGTGTGTGTGTGTGTGTGTGTGTGTGTGTGTGTGTGTGTGTGTGTGTGTGTGTGTGTGTGTGAGAGAGAGATTTGTTCAGGCCTGTCCCTACCTGCAGATGGCTTTATAAGCGGGACAATTACGGGGGCACTCTTTTGCTCCTTAGGGCTGGTCAGAGAGGAGGAACCGGGGGAGGAAGAGGGGACTCTGGAGGATTCTCTCTCTCCACTCCTCATGGCCAGTGTCACAGGGCTGTCTAGGCTCTTGGATTTGGGCACCGAGTTTTCTGGAAGGCACAGGATATCTAGGGTCACTTCAGAGTGAATTTATGTTCTTAACATACACAGAAAGTCATGTAAAGTGGCAACAAAAATGGAATCAGAATTCAGTCAGTTTCTCTTGGCACCACTTCCACTCCACACACACAATTTAAATACAGATATAGATTTAGCCTAAAGGGCGTGGACAGAAAACAATGACACTGAAAAATGTAGAAAGATAATACTCCATCTACACAGGTTTACTGTAATGATAGTAAGTGAAACATAAGAAGGGTGAAGTAATATGTCTGGATTGAACAACCTATATGTTCTGTTACTGGGTTACCTGTGAATACCGTCTGACCTCTGTTAAGTATGTTACCTGTATTGTACAGATGCCCAGCAGGAAGCAAATGTTCAGTAGGCAGTAAACGTTTAGAAAGGGAGTAAAACAAGGATACTACCTGAACAAATTACCTTGGGTCGTGTTCAGTAGGCAGGAATCGTTTTGAAAAAGGAGGTACTACCTGAACTTGTCCAATTAAAACACAGATTTCCACTCTCTATTGCAAAGCGTTTTACTACGGTGGGGCCTAGTGAACAGGGCCCTGGTCTTCCCTCACCTTTAAGAACTGAAACGTGCTGCTGGCGTCTCTCACGGTTGGGGTAGTTCCTTATCTCGGTGGCCTCGGAGTCTCTGAGCTCCAACTTGTCATAGCCGTACCAGCCTAGGAGCTCATTCATGGTGCTCTCTGCAAACGTCTAAAAGGAAAAATGGAAAATAAATCACTGAGCAACATTATAGGTTATGTCAGTCAGGGGACATGGCGGGAGACGGGACAACCAAGCCACTGCTTACCTACGCTAAGTCAATGGGAAGTTCAGTTGTGAGTGACCTTACATCCGAGGTTTGTTAGTGGAACTTTTTATCCCACTCTTTAAATGTAACCAGAGCTTCCAGTCCCGAATCAATGTGCTGATTCTTTAGACTTCCAGACCAGCCCTGACTGGATGAAATGAGCAAGGGAACCCAGAGGAGTACAGTATGACTATTTTTCCATGATGTATTGCAGTTTGTTTACTCTTTCTAAATTGGAGACGGAAAAGTTTTCCAACCTAATACCAGTGTAAAATATATGAATCATTCTTTGTTTAGCTCTTTTAATTGGGGAAAAAAGAGACAGACAAAATAAAGAAGAAGAGTTCTCAGCAGATGTGTTGTGAAGTGAACATCCTGGCTTTTTTAAAATTCCGACCATATGAAAGAAAACAACACAAAGGTCTCTCTCTCTTTTCATCCGCCCACCTCTTCTCCTCTGTGGCTTTGGGGCGAGTGGGGATTGGAGCAGAAATCCGATCTGGACACCTTACACCACCGCTAGGTCCCACGGTTCTCGGAAATGCCCTGCTCCTCTCCCAAGTGTCCAGCACTACCCAGTCCCTCCCTCCCCTGCTCCTCTCCCAAGTGTCCAGCACTACCAAGTCCCTCCCTCCCCTGCTCCTCTCCCAAGGGTCCAGCACTACCAAGTCCCTCCCTCCCCTGCTCCTCTCCCAAGTGTCCAGCACTACCAAGTCCCTCCCTCCCATGCTCTCCCAAGTGTCCAGCACTTCCAAATCCCTCCCTCCCCTGCTCCTCTCCCAAGTGTCCAGCACTACCCAGTCCCTCCCTCCCCTGCTCCTCTCCCAAGTGTCCAGCACTACCCAGTCCCTCCCTCCCCTGCTCCTCTCCCAAGGGTCCAGCACTACCCAGTCCCTCCCTCCCCTGCTCCTCTCCCAAGTGTCCAGCACTACCCAGTCCCTCTTTGTGTGTCCCCTCCCTCCCCTGCCCTCGCCTCCCTCTGCCTCTCCCCTTGCCCCCTCCACCCCGGCACCTTCCAGCCCTGATACCCGACACTGCACTCCCTCTCGGGTTTCAGCCTTTTCCAGCGTGGACAGTCTGCCTGTTGTAGTGTTACACCAGGGCTGTAGTACTGACTACACATTCTTCCCTCTGCTTTCCTCACTCTGACAGGGCCTCAAAGAAAAGGAATTGTGTGTGTCCCCAAGTGTGTGTGTGTGTCTATGCGGGTGTGTTTGTGTGTACGTAGAGGTATCATATCCAGCTAAATATGCCTAACGATGAATAAAGTCAGGTATCTGGTGTCCGCGCTGTGCTACGGTCTGGCATGGAAGGAGTGGGTTTGACTGTGGTATTGAAATAGATCCCTTGACTAAGACAACACTGGACTGGACCGGAGCGGAGCAGCCCGCAGACAGACAGACAGATCCTGAAATCACAGTCTATGTGTCTGTCTGTCTTTCTGACTGTGTGTGTTTGTCTGTCTCTCTGACTGTGTGTGTCTGTCTGTGTGTGTGTATCTGTTTGTCTGTCTCTCTGACTGTGTGTGGTGTCTGTCTGTCTGTCTGTCTGTCTGTCTGTCTGTCTGTCTGTCTGTCTGTCTGTCTCTCTCTCTCTCTCTCTCTCTCTCTCTCTCTCTCTGATCTGTGTGAGAGTTCAATTTTGTTTGTCTGTCCATCTGTCTTTCTTTATCTACCCTTCTCTATTTCATAATCACACACTTCTACCACTGACCTTCAGGCCCAACAGCCCCAGTTCATTACCGCGGTCACCCAAGGCCTGTTTTGTAGATCCACGTGGCTCCCTGTAAGTCTGAGAATCACAAAGTATTACTCTGCCTGTGCTGCCTGCATCCCGTGGGACTAGCCTCTACATCAACGGTTCCATCAGGGCATGTCCTCCAGTATCACATTGAATTCAGTGTTGTTTTGTCTCACTATTTTCTCATTAGGGAGAGACAGGCATTTTTTCTTTCTCTTCCCTGTGCTTTACTTCCCACAATGTTGTTATTGTTTCTTATTGGCAGTTCAGACAAACATTTGCTTTGTGAGAGTGACAAGCCAAATCCCAAACCACAGAAAGAACCCTGACCAAAGGCAACAACGCAGGGCCGACCCCCAGATCCAGCTCAGATCCAGGCCGGGCTGACTTACATCAAGCACAGATAGCATTTAGCATGTTTTCATTCAAATGAGTTGCAATTCTACACCACTCCCTGGATATCAAAAGCTACCATCCAAACCACTTACGCAAAAAGAGCACATTTCCTCTCACAAAACAAGCCGATTTTTTTACATTTAATTTAATGTTGAATTCACGTTAGTTGACATCTCAACCAAATGTAAATCAAAACTAGACTTTGAACTGCCATCTGTGCCTAGTGGCCAATGTCAGAACTCATAAAACTGAAGGCAGACAAACTGTGGGCTTGTAGCCTAGCCTACTACAAGGCTTGTACTCTAGCAGTAGGGCTGAAACCAATACCATCATATTCAATTTGGTTTTGAATTGGAATAACCAAATCAAACAGTAGACATAGTTTCCATGAAACTGATTCTGAGTCACTTTCCAAGGGCACAATTCCTACGGTTACCTGTTTAGGATAGGCCCGACTGATCCTTCACCCTAGCGGATATTCTCAAGTGATGTGACTATGTATGTTCGTATGTTCGTTCGAATGTATTTATTTTTTATAACGTTACATTGTTGTAAACATGTAGGCTTAGCCTACTACAACAAGTGCGCGCACATCCGAAGCGGGGAAGAAGTGAAGTGTTCTTGCGGTTTGGTGGTGACGCACATCTGGAACACCGCTGGACTTTGCTGTGCGAGGCTACGGATGGACTGACATGGCGTCCCTACAGAAGGGCTACCTACCATTCAGTGGACACGACATCAACTATTGGATAACATAACAGTCACACTTTTTCATTCCCTCAGAAAAGTATATTTCCCGACAGTCGGTTTATTATGTTCAAGGCCAGGTAATATAATATCACCATATGGGAATAATGTTATGTTACACAATTGTTTTATCCCTTTTATTTCGGAAGTATTCAATAATATAACGGCATTAAATTATAAGCAAATGTAATTGTTTCAATGGGAACAAATCGAAGTTTTCATGGCGTCTGTGAATGTCTCCAACTGTGTGATTTGTGCGCACGGAGCTCTCTCCCAACGTCTCAAAAGTCTCAATCTGCACTTTTATTTTTATCTCACCTTTATTTAACTAGGCAAGTCAGTTAAGAACAAATTATAATTTACAATGATGGCCTACCAAAAGGCCTCCTGCGGGGACGGGGGCTGGGATTAAAAATCCAAATAAATTAAGTAAAAATATAGGACAAAACACACATAACGACAAGAGAGACAACACAACACTACATAAAAAGCCACCTAAGACAACAACATAGCATGGCATGACTTAAGACTATTCACAAACAGAACACTGCTAAAAAAATAGCCAAAAAACGAATTTCCCCTTACCTTCATCTCTTGGTTGATCTCTCTCTTGACGGGGTGCGCGGGTTTCCTACTGCGTTTATTTTCCGGCGGTCTCCCTTTCTCCATCTCTGGCATAGTTCTGACTGGCTCCGTGTCACTTCTTTGGCGTGCGACTGATAGAGCGCGTCACTCCGGGGCTAGTCAAGGCTAGTCAAGGTGCGGCGACAGAGAGCGAAAGCTGTCACTCTCGGTGACAGCGGCTGTCATTCCCAGACGTCTGCGTCGGTCATCTGGGGGCTCCTTCCACTGACTCTCCACTGAGCATGGGTGCTGTGGGCTGCTGCTGCCGCCCTACCGCCGCCGACGAACAATCCCCTCTCTCTAAATCCCAGAGAGCAGGGAGGGGCCTCCGCGCTGTAACCCAACACCTGGCGCCCACCCCTCCCGAATCTCAACAGATACATTTCTTGAGGAATGCCAGGACTGTTTTATCTGCGGGGAACACAGAACCAACACTGTCTATGATATTCCAGGATTTAAATAAAAGAGATGAAAATCCCGCGTGGGTAAACGATACCACCGTAGAATGTTTTGGGGTTTCTCAAATTACATCTGTTTGATCAGAGCGAGAGGAACACAAAGTCTTCAAATCAAATTGTATTTGGCACATGCGCTGAATACAACAGGTGTAGACCTTACTGTGAAATGCTTACTTACAAGCCCCTAACCAACAATGCAGTTGAAGAAATAGAGTTAAGAAAATATTTACTAAATAAACTAAAGTAAAAAATTGTAAATAAATAAAAAAGAAACACAAGAAAATTACATAACAATAAAGAGGAAATTTGTAACATGACTATGCATAGATAATAAACAGCAAGTAGCAGTAGTATAAAAATGCAAATAGTCTGGGTGGCCATTTGATTAATTGTTCAGCAGTCTATTATCTAATTATGGGATATCCAAGGCCTGAGGTCATCTGCCTTTGGCTTAAGGGGCAGGAACCTGGACTTTACCAAATAAATCAGAAATACAAACATTGTCATCCTACAAGAAACACGGTATAGAGGAGATGGACCCACTGGTTGCCCTCTATGTTACAGAGAGCTGGTAGTCCCATCCACCACACTACCAGGTGTGAAACAGGGAAAGGACTCAGGGGGTAAACTAATTTGGTATAGAGCAGACCAAACTCACTCTATTAAATTAATCAAAACAGGAACATTTCACATTTGGCTAGAAATTAAAAAGGAAATTATCTCAACAGAGAAAAATGTCTTCCTGTGCTACCTATATCCCCCCACTAGAATCTCCATACTTAAACAATGACAGCTTCTCCATCCTGGAGGGGGAAATTAATCATTTCCAGGCCAAGTACATGTACTAGTCTGTGGTGACATAAATTCCAGAACTGGAAAAGAACCTGACACCCTCAGCACACAGGGGAACAAACACCTACCTGGTGGTGACAGCCTTCCCTCCCCCATATTCCCCCTAGGCACAATTACGACAACAAAACCAACAAAAACGGGTCACAAATTCTGCAGTTCTGTCGCACACTGGGTATGTACATAGTCAATGGTAGGCGTCGAGGGGACGCTTACGGTAGGTACACCTATAGTGTCACATCCTGACCAGTAAAAGTGGTTGTTTGTTAATGTAGTTTGGTCAGGGCGTGGCAGGGGGTGTTTGTTTAGTGTGTTTCGGGGTTTTTGGTTGATGTTCTATGTTTTCTATTTCTATGTGGTTTTTCTAGTTTTTCTATTTCTATGTTGGGGTTTTGGAACGACTTCCAATTAGAGGCAGCTGGTTGTTGTTGCCTGTAATTGGAGGCCATATTTAAGTGGGTTAGTTTTCTCTTGTGTTTGTGGGTGGTTGTTTCCGTGTATCGTCTGAGCACCTCACAGGACTGTTTTTCGTCGTTTGTTTGTGTAACGCTTGGACGTCGTGGATGTGGAGTCAGGCGCAGGAGGCAGAAAAATGTTTGGTACAATACTTCTTTAATAAGTACCACAAAAGAGAATATGCCCAAAACAACAGGGTGTAACAAAACCCAAAGTCCAAAACACGATCCACTACACAAACACAGTGAAACTGAACGTAACAAGCCCGCACACAGAACAGGTGGGGAGGCGGGCTTAAATAACACCACTAATTACCTAACTGAACACAGGTGCAACTAATAAAGACATAACCAACACAAAAAGGAAAAGGGGATCGGTGGCAGCTAGTAGGCCGGTGACGACGACCGCCGAGCACCACCCGAACAGGGAGAGGAGCCACCCTCGGTAGGAGTCGTGACAGTACACCCCCCCCCTGAAGCGCGGCTCCCGCAGCGCGCCGACACCAGCCTCGGGGTCGACCCGGAGGGCGAGGCGCAGGGCGATCTGGATGGAGGCGATGGAAATCCTCTAACAGTGATGGATCCAGTATGTCCCCCACCGGCACCCAGCACCTCTCCTCCGGACCGTACCCCTCCCAGTCCACAAGGTACTGCAGGCCCCCCACCCGGCGTCTTGAGTCCAGAATGGTGCGTACTGTAAACGCCGGGGACCCCTCAATGTCCAGAGGGGGCGGAGGGACCTCCGGCACCTCACCGTTGTCATTACGTTGCCCTCTCTCTGGGTACAGAGAACACAGTTGAACCCCCTCCCTCTGCACCAGGCCTTTTCTATGCACCATCCCCGACCTCTATACTTCTGACACTGCTGTGGTGAGAGGGGTCGTAAAATTCCAAAGGAGAATGTCCTGCCTCATGGCCCAGTTTTGAGACAGAGAGAGGTTTCATAGAGAGACAAAGGAATTCTTCCAACTCACAGAATTGGGGAACAGAACAACATTTATGTTCTGGAGAAGGTATAAAAGGTCGGTGAAGAATCCAGCTACGAACTGGTCTGCTTGGTAAAATTTTGTGATACTCATTAGAGACAATATTGCCATATTACCATAATAATGTTTATATAATAGCCTCAGCTATGAGACTTACATCTAAATGGCTGTATACAATGATTTAATAAGATTAAAGCTATTTGGAATATGTTGAGAGGCTATGTACTGATGTTAACGTGATAGAATTGTATTTCTGTATAAAGCTTAACTCAGTCATCGGCACGCCCCCAGGGACACAGACAGGACAAGGCGTCATGTGACAGGCTTTTTCTGTCATTCCGAATAAAACCCCCACCCAGGGTTTCTTTCACCAGACCAGCTTACCTCAGAAGAGAGAGTCAAGGTTTGACCATGCATTCCTCTACTGAAGTTTAAGCATACCACGTGGTTAAACTTTTAGACTATCGATACCGACAGAATAATAACAAGTCTTTGATATTAATTAATAGTCTGCAGCTGGAAATTCGATATCATCGAACGTGAATACTGACGAAACATCCATTCTATAATGACATTAATGAATGTCGCTTTGAAAGACCCATTCTAACCGAGAGAGAGAGAACGCGGACAAAAACTCTCCAACAGGACAAAAACTCTCCAACAATGATCCCGACGACAGACTGAGCGTAAATATATATTGATTTTTGCAATTGTTCCGAAATGAGTGAGTGTTCATGTGCAAAGGATTAGCATATCAATTGTTAATATTTATCAACTCTGTTGTGCTTCTCCGCTACCCCCAACCCCTTGTTTGTTTAACAAGCCGCCATGCCGGTTTAGCCCACTAGGGCACATTACTCTACCAATTCTTTGTGACGATAACTACTGTTTGTATGCTTTCTGTGAATTACTTTGTTTAGTAAATAAATTATTTTAAGACAGTTGATGTATGGATGACTTAGTGAAGACTGGGTTCGTGCAGATACAACAATTCACGACGTTTGGAATGAGACTGGAAGAGGTAAAATACACCATTTAAACCAGAAGATAATCGGTCAGATACTATAATATAATATATAATGTTATAATATAGGAAAGTTATATTAGGAAAATTATAACTTTGTAATCTGAATATTTTCCTTGGTGCCCCGATCTCCTTGTTAATTACAGTTAAACGATTAATCAGTTTAATCGCGTAATAATAATTACAGGGAGTTATTTGATAAATTTGTCTTCAGTTTAATGGTGCCCAAAGACACGACACCATTTTGTAGGGGACCAGCTACCACCGGCCTGAGGAGAGACACATGAAACGAGGGGTTAATACAATAATAAGAAGGGAGTTTTAATCTATAACACACCTCGTTTATTCTCCTCAAGACTTTGAAGGGAAGTACACGCTGCGGACCCAGCTTCCTGCAGGGCAAGCGGAGGGGCAGGTTTCGGGTCGAGAGCCAGACCCTGTCCTCCGGTGCGAATACGGGGGCCTCACTGCGGTGGCGGTCAGCGCTCTTCTTCTGCCGTCCTTCTGCTTGCTTCAGGGATTCCTCGACAGCCTTCCAGGTTTCCTTGGAGCGCTGCACCCAATCCTCCACCGCAGGAGCCTTGGTCTGACTCTGATGCCATGGTGCCAGGACCGGCTAGTAGCCTGACACACACTGGAAAGGCGACATGTTAGTGGATGAGTGGCGGAGTGAGTTTTACGCCAGCTCAGCCCATGGTAAGTACCTAGACTACTCACCTGGCCGGTCCTGGCAGTACGACCGCAGAAACCTACCCACCTCCTGGTTCACTCTCTCCACCTGCCCATTGCTCTCGGGGTGATAACCGGAGGTCAAGCTGACCGAGACCCCCAGTCGCTCCATAAATGCCCTCCATACACGGGACGTGAACTGGGGACCCCGATCAGAGACGATGTCCTCCTGCACCCCGTAATGCCGGAAGACATGGGTGAATAGAACCTCCGCAGTCTGTAGGGCCGTAGGGAGACCGGGCAGTGGGAGGAGACGGCAGGACTTAGAAAACCGATCCACAACTACCAGAACCGTGGTATTCCCCTGAGACGGGGGGAAGATCAGTAAGAAAGTCCACCGACAGGTGAGACCACGGCCTTTGTGGAACGGGGAGGGGTTGTAACTTCCCTCTAGGAAGGTGCCTAGGAGCCTTGCTCTGGGCGCATAGCGAACAGGAAGAGACATAAAACCTCACGTCCTTAGCCAAGGTGGGCGACCAGTACTTCCCCCTAAGGCCTTGCACTGTCCTCGCAACCCCAGGATGACCCGACGAGGGTAGCGTATTAGCCCATCGAATCAATTGATTACGGACACCAAGCGGAACGTACTTACAGCCTGTAGGACAGTTAGAAGGCGCAGGCTCCACCTGTAACGCCCGCTCAAGGTCCGCGTCCACCTCCCATACCACTGGTGCTACCAGCTTAGAGGCTGGAAGGATGGGAGTAGGATCGATGGGCCTATCCTCAGTGTCATAGAGGCGGGACAGCATGTCAGCCTTGGTGTTCATGGAACCTGGTCTATATGAAATCCTGAACTGAAATCGGGTGAAAAACATGGCCCACCGTGCCTGACACGGATTAAGTCTCCGGGCTGCCCGGATATACTCCAGGTTCCGGTGGTCAGTCCAGATGAGAAAAGGGTGTCTAGCCCCCTCAAGCCAATGTCTCCACACAGTCAGAGCCTTGAAAGAAAGCGCAGGGGCGGAGTTTTGGTGGCGTACCCGAGCGCTGTGATAGAACGGCACCCACCCCAGCCTCGGACGCGTCCACCTCCACTATGAACGGCAAAGAGGGGTCCGGGTGCGCCAACACGGGCGCATCAGTGAACAGCGTCTTCAACTGGTTGAAGGCTCAGTCCGCCTCTGTCGACCACCGTAAACGCACCGGCCCCCGTTCAGTAGTGAGGTAATGGGAGCCGCCACCTGGCCAAAACCCCGTATAAACCTCCGGTAGTAATTGGCAAAACCCAAAAACCGCTGCCCTTCCTTCACCGTGGTTGGAGTCGGCCAATTACGCACAGCATTAACGCGATCACACTCCATCACCATCCCTGAGGTGGAAATGCGATAACCCAGGAAGGAGACGGCTCTTTTGAAGAACTCACACTTCTCAGCCTTGACGTATAGATCATGCTCCAGCAGTCTACCAAGCACCTTGCGCACTAGAGACACATGCTCGGCGTGTGTGGAGGAGAAAATCAGGATATCGTCGATATACACAATCACGCCCTGCCTGTGCAGGTCCCTGAGAATCTCATCCACAAAAGATTGAAAGACGGCTGGAGCATTCTTCAACCCATACGGCATGACGAGGTACTCATAGTGGCCTGATGTGGTACTAAATGCGGTTTTCCACTTGTCTCCCTCCCGAATACGCACCAGATTATACGCGCTCCTGAGATCCAGTTTCGTGAAAAAACGCGCTCCGTGAAATGATTCCACCGCCGTAGCAATGAGAGGTAGCGGGTAACTGAACCCCACTGTAATGGAATTGAGACCTCTATAATCAATGCACGGACGCAAACCTCCCCCCTTTTTCTTCACGAAAAAGAAACTTGAGGAGACGGGTGAAATGGAGGGCCGAATTTACCCCTGCCCCAGAGATTCCGTGACATATGTCTCCATAGCCAACGACTCCTCCTGGGACAATGGGTACACGTGACTCTTGGGAAGCGCAGCGTTACCCTGGAGGTCTATCGCACAATCCCCCTGTCGATGAGGTGGTAATTTATGTGCCCAACAAAGGATTCTGGGTGAGTGTGGTGCTGACACCTGGGATGAACGAGGAGTGTTCTGCCTGCCTTCTCGACTCCCAGAGGGACCCCCCCAGCACCGGTCGGCCGTGTGTCCTCGTCGACCACAATTGGTGCAGGAGAGGCGCCCTCCTCCGGTTCCCCTTGACGCGGCCCCCCCTAGCTCCATAGGAATGGGCGCAGGCAGGCTAGGAGGTGGAACTGACAGCAGATTGTCCAGTCGTATAGACATGTCGATCAGTTCATCTAGGGAGAGTGTAGTGTCCCGACACGCTAGCTCCCTGCGGACGTCCTCCCGGAGGCTACACCGGTAGTGGTCCATTAGGGCCCTGTCATTCCACCCGGCCCCAGCAGCCAAGGTCCGGAACTCCAGGGCAAAGTCTTGAGCGCTCCTCATCTCCTGCTTAAGGTGAAACATTCACTCACCCGCCGCTCAACCTTCTGGGGGGTGATCGAATACGGCCCTGAAACGGCGGGTGAACTCAGGGTAGTTATCCCTCGCTGAGTCTGGGCCATTCCAAACAGCGTTGGCACACTCCAATGCTCGACCCGTCAGGCAGGAGATGAGGAGGCTCACACTCTCCTCCCCCAAGGGAGTCGGCCTCACGGTAGCCAGGTATAACTCTAGTTGTAACAGAACCCCCTGGCACCTGCCGCTGCTCCATCGTACTCCCTCGGAGGCGTAAGACGCAGTGCCCCAGATCCAGACGGGGAAGGGAGTGGAGTAGGTGGACTCGTCGGGTGAGCCGGAGGTGAAGGGAGGAGACCACTCCTCTCCCATCGGTCCATCCTCTCCATCATCTGGTCCATGGCTGACCTCGGTAGGAGTCGTGACAGTTTGTATGAGTATTTTTCCTTTCTTTAATAAATAAGAAGATGAGCAATTTCACCGCTGCATATTGGTCCGATGATTTCTCCTCCTCAGATGACGAACTTTGTGACAGAACCACCCACCAAAGTAGGACCAAGCAGCGAAGGAAGGAGCAGCAGGAAAGTTATTTGGAGTCGTGGACATGGGAGGAGGAATTGTATGGTAAAGGACCATGGCACCAGGCCGGCGAGTACAAGCGCCCGAAGGAGGAGCTGTAGGCAGCAAAGGCTGAGTGTCGGAGGTACGAGGCACTATATCCTCCATTTCAGGAGGTAAGGAGGCAGCCCCAAAAACATTTTTGGGGGGGGCACACTGGGAGTTGGAGTAAGTCAGGCAATAGGCCTGAACCAACTCTTCGTGCTTATTATGGGGAGCGTTTGGCGGTGAGAGCACCGTGCTATGCAGAAGTGCGCACGGTCTCGCCCATCCGCACGCACAGTCCGGTACGGGTGATACCAGCCCCCCGTAAGTGCCGGGCTAGAGTGGGCATCCAGCCAGGGAGAAGTGCGCCGGCACAACACATCTGGCCACCAGTGCGTCTCCTAGGCCCAGGCTACCCTGCACCTGCTCTGCGCACGGCAGCCATCATGCCTCAGCACAGCCCAGTTCGCCCTGTGCCAGCACTCCGCCCGTGCAGGGCTGCAGTTACTATCCAGCCAGGACGGGTTGTGCAGGCTCTGCGCTCCAGACTTCCAGTGCGTATTCATGGCCCAGTGTATCCAGTTCCTGCTCCTCGCACTAGCCCTGTGGTCCGTGTTACGGTTCTGGCGCCTCCAAAGCCAGCCCCACGCACCAGGCCTTTAGTGCGCTTGCCCAGTCCAGTACGTCCTGTTCCTGCTCCTCGCACTAGCCTTGTGGTGCATGTCACTAGTCTGGCGCCTCCAAAGCCAGCCCCACGCATCAGGCCTTCAGTGCGCAGTTCCCATCCAGAGCTTCCGGAGACAGTTCCCCGTCTAGAGCTTCCGACGACAGTATCCCGTCCAGAGCTTCCGGCGACAGTTCCCCGTCCAGAGCTTCCGGCGACAGTGCCCCGTCCAGAGCTTCCGGCGACAGTGCCCCGTCCAGTGCTTCCGGCGACGTCCTACAGTCCAGAGCCGGCAGAGACGTCCCACAGTCCGGAGCCTGCAGAGACGGCCCACAGTCCGGAGCCTGCAGAGACGGCCCACAGTCCGGAGCCTGCAGAGACGGCCCACAGTCCGGAGCCTGCAGAGACGACCCACAGTCCGGAGCCTGCAGAGACGGCCCACAGTCCGGAGCTTGCAGAGACGGCTCCTCAGCCCTGAGTCTCCAGAGACGCTCCTCAGCCCTGAGTCTCCAGCAACGCTCCTTAGCCCGAGGTCTCCAGCGACGCGCCTCAGCCCGAGGTCTCCAGCGACGCGCCTCAGCCCAAGGTCTCCAGCGACGCGCCTCAGCCCGAGGTCTCCAGCGACACGCCTCAGCCCGAGGTCTCCAGCGACGCACCTTAGCCCAGAGCCTTGAGCAGTGGTCTACAGCCATGAGCCCTCAAGGGTGGTGGGCAGGTTAGGATGGAGACTAAAGCCGGAGCCTGAGCCACCTCCGTAGTTGGAGGATTGGGGAGGGGGGGTGTAGCACGGGAGCCGTCGGTATCGGTAGCCACCCTCCCTTCCCTCCCTTTAAGTTTGGGGTTATTTGGTGGGGTGTTTGTGTTTCGGTGCATCCGGGGTCTGCACCTTGGGGGGGGGGTACTGTCACGTCCTGACCAGTAAAAGGGGTTGTTTGTTATTGTAGTTTGGTCAGGGCGTGGCAGGGGGTGTTTGTTTAGTGTGTTTCTGGGTTTTTGGTTGATGTTCTATGTTTTCTATTTCTATGTGGTTTTTCTAGTTTTTGTATTTCTATGTTGGGGTTTTGGAACGACCTCCAATTAGAGGCAGCTGGTTGTCGTTTCCTCTAATTGGAGGCCATATTTAAGTGGGTTAGTTTTCTCTTGTGTTTGGGGGTGGTTGTTTCCGTGTATAGTCTGAGCACCTTACAGGACTGTTTTTTGTCGTTTGTTTGTATGAGTATTTTTCCTTTCTTTAATAAATAAGAAGATGAGCAATTTCACCGCTGCATATTGGTCCGATGATTTCTCCTCCTCAGACGACGAACTTTGTGACATATAGCTCATCTCTTGGCAGTAGTACTGTAGAGTACTTTATCACTGACCTCAACCCAGAGTCTCTTAGAGCGTTCATAGTCATCCCACTGACATCCCTATCAGATCACAGCAAAATCACAGTCTACTTAAACAGAGCAATACTCAATCATGAGGCATCAAAGCCAAAGGAACTGAATAAAATTAAGAAATTATATAGATGGAAGTAAAGTATTGTGGAAACCTACCAAAAAACAATTAGGCAACAAAAATTCAATCCCTTTTAATTTAACTAGGCAAGTCAGTTAAGAACAAATTCTTATTTACAATGAAAGCCTACCCCGGCGACACTGGGCCAATTGTGCGCCGCCCTATGGGACTCCCAATCACAGCCAGATGTGATGCAGCCTAGATTCAAACCAGGGACCGCAGTAACACCTATTGCACTGAGATGCAGTGCCTTAGACCACTGCACCACTCGAGAGCCCACTTGGAACATGTATGGATAAATCACTTCTTCAATCTTTTAGACAACTTCCTGGACAAAACTTTTCACTGTAATAGTGAAGGTGTAAATTTGTCAGTAGAAAACCTAAACAGTATATTTGACCACAGCTTCCCTATCAAATCTAACAATTTCACAATGACAAAATGGTTTGAAGAAGAATGCAAAAACCTAAGAAAGAAACTGAGAAACCTGTCCAACCAAAAACATAGAGACCCAGAAAACCTGAGTCTACACCTTCACTATGGTGAATCACTAAAATAATACAGTAGGAACAACACGTCAGAAATCAGCTCAATGTAATTGAAGAATCCATATACTCTAACCCCTTCTGGGAAAATTGGAAAACACTAAACAATCAACAACACGGAGAGTTATCTATCCAAAACTGAGATGTATAGATAAACCACTTCTCCAATCTTTTTTGGCCCTATATCAAAGAACAAACAGCAAAAGCATATACATGATCAAATACAAATCTTAGAATCTTAGAAACTATTAAAGACTACCAGAACACACTCGATTCTTGTATTATATGAACTACAGGACAAAATATAAACCCTCCAACCCAAAAAGGCCTGTGGTGTTGATAGTATCCTAAATGAAATGATAAAATATACAGACCACAAATTCCAGTGGCTATGTTGAAACTCTTTAACATCATCCTTAGCTCTGGCATCTTGCCCAATGTTTGGAACCAAGGACCTGTCACCTCAATCCACAAAAGTGGTGACAAATTTGACCCAATAATTACCGTGGGATATGCATCAACAGCAGCCTTGGGGAAATCCTCTGCATTATCATTTACAGCAGACTTGTACATTTCCTCAGTGAAAGCAATGTACTGAGCAAATGTAAAATTGGCTTTTTACCAAATTACTGTACGAAAGACCACGTATTCACCCTGCACACCCTAATTGACAAACAAACAAAACAAAACAAAGGCAAAGTCTTCTCATGCTTTGTTGATTTAAAAAAAGCTTTTGACTCAATTTGGGATGAGGGGCTGCTTTAAAAATTGATGGAAAGTGTTGGGGGAAAACATAAAACATTATAAAATCCATGTACACAAACAACAAGTGTGCGGTTAAAATTGGCAAAAAACACACACATTTCTTTCAAAAGGGTGAGACGGGGATGCAGCTTACGCCCCACCCTCTTCAACATATATATCAACAAATTGGTGAGGGTACTACAACTGTCTGCAGTGCCCGGCCTCACCCTAAAAGAATCTGAAGTCAAATGTCTACTGTTTGCTGATGATCTGGTGCTTCTGTCCTCAACCAAGGAGGGCCTACAGCAGCACCTAGATCTTCTGCACAGATTCTGTCAGACCTGGGCCCTGACAGTAAATCTCAATAAAACAAAAGTAATGGTGCTCCAAAAATGGTCCAGTTGCCAGGACCACAAATACAAATTCCATCCAGCACCCAAAAAAACTATACATACCTCGGCCTAAACATCAACACCACAGGTAACATCCACAAAGCTGTGAACAATCTGAGAGACAAGGCAAGAAGGGCCTTGTATGGCATCAATTAATTCAACATACCAATTAGGATCTGGCTAAAAATACTTGAATCAGTTATAGAACCCATTGCCCTTTACGGTTGTGAGGTCTTGGGTCCGCTCACCAACCAATAATTCACAAAATGGGACAAACACCAAATTGAGACTGCATGCAGAATTCTTCAAACATATCCTCTGTGTACAACGTGAAACACCTATCGGGTATGAAGGTAAGACCCTGATGCAGACAAGGGTAGGCGGAGGTCAATAATCCAGAGGTGGGGCAAAAGTACAGGTCAGCATGCAGGCTCAGGGGCAGGCAGAGTGGTCAGGCAGGCGGGCTCAGAGTCAGGACTGGCAAGGGTCAAAACCAGGAGGGCGAGAAAAGGAGAGACTGAGAAAAGCAGGAGCTGAGACACAAAAACTCTGGTTGACTTCACGAACAAGACGAATTGGCAACAGACCAATAGAGAACACAGGTATAAATAAACTGGGGATTATGGGGAAGATGGGCGACACCTGGAGGGGGGTGGAGACAATCACAAAGACAGGTGAAACAGATCAGGGTGTGACAGTACCCCCTTCTTGGGGCTCCATCTGGCATCCTACCTGGGGCATACCTGGTTGACCAGGGTACCGGCGGTGGAAGTTGGCGATGAGGGCTTGGTCCAGGATGTCTCTAGCGGGGACCCAGCACCTCTCCTCCGGGCCATAACCCTCCCAGTCAACCAGGTACTTGTAACCCCTGCCCTGTGGTCGAACACTCAGGAGGCTTATCACCGTGTATGCCGGATGGCATCGATGACACAGGAAGAAGGGGTGGGCCTGGAAACAGAAGTCAAAGGGCTGTGAGACACGGGCTTAATCCTAGACACATGGAACGTAGGGTGAATACAGAGGGTACGGGGTAACAAAAGAGGAACAGCAGTGGGGCTAATGACTCTAGAGATGGGGAACAGGCCATGAAACAGGGGGAAAGTTTACGGGACTCAACCTGGAGAGGCAGGTCCCAGGTGGAGAGCCATACCCTCTACCCAAACCGATTGTGTGGAGCAGGGGTCCAGTGGCGATCCGTTTGTCGCCTATACCTGGAAGTGGTCTTCAACAGAGCGGCGTGGGCTCTCTTCCAGGTACGGCAACAGCGGCGGATGAACATCTGGGCAGAGGGATTGCTAACTTCCTCCTCTTGCTCGGGGAAGAGCGGAGGCTGATATCCCAAGGAACACTCAAAGGGCGAGAGACACGTGGCAGAGCAAGGAAGGATGTTGCGAGCGTGCTCAACCCATACCAGTTGCTGACTCCAGGTGGTAGGGTTGGTGGAGACTAGGCAGCGAAGAGTAGTCTCTAAGTCCTGGTTGGTTCGCTCCGACTGGCCGTTGGACTGGGGGTGGAATCCAGAGAACAGGCTGACCGACGACCCCATGAGCGTGCAAAATGCCTTCCAGAACCGGGATGAGAACTGCGGACCCTGGTTGGAGACCATGTTCACCGGGAGTCCGTAGATCCGGAAGACGGGCTGCACCATAAGCTGGTCCGTCTCCTTGGCTGAGGGTAGTTTGGGGAGAGGAATGAAGTGGACGGCGTTGGAAAACCGGTCGACCACAGTCAGGATGGCAGTGTTGCCCTCAGATGGGGGGAGACCCATGACGAAATCCAGAGATATGTGGGACCAGGGACGGTGAGGGACAGGCAGTGGTTGGAGAAGACCAGCTGGAGCTTGCCGAGGAGTCTTGTTCTGTGCGCAGACCATGCAGGCAGCGACAAACACGGCAACAACTGGAACCATAATAGGCCACCATAAGCGTTGTCGCACAAAGGCCAGGGTCCGACTAAATCCCGGGTGACAAGTAAAGCCTGGAGGAATGGGCCCACTCCAGGACCACGGAGTGAACAGTATCAGGCACAAACATCCAGTTATCTGCCCCCCCCTGGGGTTCGGCTGGGACCGCTGCGCATCCTGGACCTGTTTCCTTATACCTGAGCTGAGTGCCATCGCCAGGCACGAGGTGGGAAGGATGGTCTCCGGCTTTGGGATGGTAATCGTGGGGTTATAGCGGCGAGACAGGGAATCCAGCTTGACGTTCTTGGACCCCGGCCGGTAGGAGAGGAAAAGTTGAACCGGCTAAACAGCAGGGCCCATCTTGCTTGCCTGGAGTTGAGGCGCTTGGCAGTGCGTGTTTTTTGTGGTCGGTCCACACAATGAACGGATGTTCCGTCCCTTGTAGCCAGTGTCTCCATTCCTCCAACACCATCTTCACCGCGAGAAGCTCCAGATTCCTCACATCGTAGTTCCTCTCCGTGGCGTTGAGGTGGTGGGAGAAGAAGGCGCGGGGATGCAGCTTAAGGTCCAGGGCAGAACGTTGGGACAGAACAGCCCCCACTCCAACATCCAAAGCATCGGCCTCCACCATGAACTGACGGGAAGGGTCAGGATGAACCAGGATAGGAGCAGTGGTAAAGCGGTGCTTAAGGTCTCAGAACGCCCGGTCAGTGGCAGAGGACCACGTGAATGGAACCTTGGTAGAGGTGAGTGCAGACAGGGGTGAGGCCAGGGTGCTGTAACCCCAGATAAAGTGCCGATAAAGTTGGCGAACCCAAGGAAGAGGTGCAGCTGCACCCTGGATGTAGGCTGACCCCAACCCACCACCGCTCTCACCTTCTCGGGATCTATCTGGACACTTCCAGCAGAGATGATGTAGCCCAGAAAGAGAATGGTGGAGCGATGGAACTTGCACTTTTCCGCCTTAACAAACAACTGGTTCTCCAGAATGCGCTGGAGAACCTGTCAGACGTGGAATATGTGTTCTTGGGGGGAGCGGGAGAAGACGAGGATGTCATCAGTGTAGACGAAGACGAACCGGTTCAGCATGTTGTGGAGAACATCATTCACCTGAGCCTGGATGACGGCAGGGGCGTTGGTGAGGCCAAAGGGCATGACCAGATATTCGTAGTGGCCGCTGGTTGTGTTGAAGGCGGTCTTCCACTCGTCCTCCTCTTGTATCCGCACTAGGTGGTAGGCGTTTCATGTATCCAGCTTGGAGAAAGTGGCCCCCTGGAGAGGCTCGAAGGCCGAGGAAATGAGTGGTAGCGGATAACGGTTCTTCACAGTAATGTCATTGTAATGTCCCCGGTAGTCAATGCATGGGCGCAGGGTCTTGTCTCTTTTCTCCACAAAGTAGAAACCTGCACCAGCGGGAGAGGAAGAGGGACGGGTAAATCTTGTAGCTAGGGAATCCCCAACGTAGGTTTCCATGGCCTTGGTCTCTGGTTCCGACAGAGAGTACAGATGTCCCCGGGGCGGCGTGGTGCTAGGGAGAAGGACAATCCCGCAGTCATAGGGGCGGTGCGGTGGAAGGGAAGTGGCCCGGAACATACTGAACACCTCCCGAAAGTCCTGATACTCCGCGGGAATGGCGGAGAGATCCAGAAAAACTTCCGAGCCACCAGGAAGATGTCCCGGGGCAGGTTGCGCCGACTTCAGACAATGGGCGTGGCAGAATGGACTCCAGCCCATGATATCACCCGTAGACCAGTTGATGAGGGGATTGTCTCACTGGAGCCAGGAGAATCCCAAAACCACGGGAATCTGGGGGGACTTGATGAGCAGGAATTGAATGGTCTTGCTGTGATTCCCTGACACACGTAGGTTGATGGGAGTGGTGTTATGGGTGACCCGACCTATAGAGTGCCCGTCCAGCGCTCTAACATCCATGGGAATGGAGAGGGGCTGAGTGGGGATGTTCTGCTCGGAAGCCAGTGTGGCGTCCAAAAAGCTCTCATCGGCTCCAGAGTCTATGAGGACCTGGAGAGATTTGGACTGGTTTCCCCACAGCAGAATGACATGAAAAGGGGTGCAAGTAAGGGAAGCAGAAAAGGTATCCATATGGCCCACCAGAGTACTCGCTCCTACCGGTAAGCCTGGTCTTTTACCGGGCAAGAGGACACAAAATGACCAAAAGTCCTGCAATACAGACAGCTCCTTGCGTTGATCCCGTGTTGCCGTTCCGCTGGCAACAGCACAGCTCTGCCTAGTTGCATAGGCTCAGGACACAGTGCCTTGGTCGTCTTTGGTGACTCTCGATGAAGGTTGGGAAACCTTGGGTGCTCTCGGCAACAGGACCATCGGGGACTTCTGGGATGACTCGGAGGCGAGGTGGAATCCCTGGACGTGCGAGCGAAATCGAATTTCTCTCCATCTATCGTTCCCGCAATCACCCATCAATACGGATGGTCGATGAGGGAGTCAAGATCCGTGGGTAAATCCCGAGCAGCAAGCTCATCCTTAACCTCCTCCGAGATGCCGTGCAGGAACATGTCGAACAGTGCTTCATGGTTCCACTTACTCTCCACTGCCAACGTGCGGAAATCCACTGCCTAGGCGGCCACTCCGCGGGCGTCCTGCCGGAGCTGGATTAACTTCTGGGCAGCTTCTCTCCCAGAGAACGGGGCATCAAAAACCTTCCTTACCTCTCCCACGAACCCCTCCAGACTCACTGTTGTTCCCATACAGCCATGCAGGCTGTTGTTCCCATACAGCGGTAGCCCAGGTGAGAGCCCTCCCAGACATCAGCGTGATGAGGTAGGCTATCTTGGAGCGATCCGAGGGGAAGGAGAAGGGCTGAAGATCGAAAATTAGGGCACACTGAGCTAAAAACGCCCAACAGGTGCTTGGCTCTCCATTAAAGCGTTCTGGGGGAGGTAAACGGGGCTCCCGGGAAGGTGGAGTGGCCAGTGGGGCAGAGCTGCTAACCGCCCAGTTACTGAGGGGCGGTGGGGTTACCACCATGGTAGGCTGCCCCCCAGACAACCCGCGAAAGTGCTCCAGCAGCATTTCCTACACCCGGTCATGGCGCTCAGCCAAAGTTTGGACCCTCTCCATAAGACCATGAAGCAGCTCCTCGTCCCTACCAATGGAGGCTTCTTGGAAGGAGATGGCATTGCGCAGTTGGCCCGGGCCCATTGCGCAGAGTCCCCTAAGCAAGCTTGTCCTGGGGCTCTGTTCACAAACACAGACCCCACAGAGCCCAGGACAGCAACACAATTAGACACAACCAAATCATGAGAAAACAAAAAGAGAAATACTTGACCCATTGGAAAGAATAAACAAAAAAACATAGCAAACTAGAATGCTATTTGGCCCTAAACAGAGATTACACAGTGGCAAAATACCTGACCACTGTGACTGACCAAAACTTATGGAAACTTTGACTGTGTACAGACTTAGTGAGCGTAGCCTTGCTTTTGAGAAAGTCCGCCGTAGGCAGACCTGGCTCTCAAGAGAAGACAGGCTATGTGCACACTGCCCACAAAATGAGGTGGAAACTGAGCTGCACTTCCTAACCTCCTGCCAAATGTATGACCATATTAAAGACACATACTTCCCTCATATTACACAGAACCACAAAGAATTAAAAAACAAACCCAATTTTGATAAACTCACATATCTATTGGATGAAATACCACAGTGTGCCATCACAGAATTAAGATTTGTGACCTGTTGCGGAAAGAAAAGGGCAACTAGTGAAGAACAAACACCATTGTAAATACAACTGCTAAATTACTTAAATGTAAATGTAAATGTAACCCTTATTTATTTTGTGAGTGTGTCACGTCCTGACCAGCAGATGGAGCTGTTGTAGTAGTTTTGGGGTCAGGACGTGGCAGTCTTGTGTGTGTGAATGTTCTGTGTTGGTCTTGTGACTCCTGATCAGGAACAGCTGGGGATCGTTGTTCCTGATTGGGAGTCATATATGTAGGAGTATGTTTGTCACTTGGTTTTGTGGGTAGTTGTTTTGCACTGCGTTTGTTAGCCTGCAAACTGTTGCTGTTGTCACCTTTATTATTTTGTCAGTGGATACTTTACTCCTTTTTAAAAAAATTAAATATGAGTATTCACATACCTGCTGCGCCTTGGTCTTCTCTCCATGACAACTTTTGTGACAGAACTACCCACCAAACTTGGACCAAGCAGCAGAGGAACGAGGAGGAAGGATGGACATGGACAGAAATAAGGTTGAGCGTTTCCAGGGCTATGGAGGAGTTTAGGAAACTCGAGAGGCAGCCCCAATAATTTTTTTGGGGGGGGCACAAGGGCAGTTTTACGGGGCAAGAATGGAGCCCCAGGCCAGCTCCCCGCACTAGCCCGAAGGTGCGTGTCTCCAGGCTGGCATGTCCAGTACCAGCCCCACGCACAAGGCGTCTAGTGCGTCAGCCCAGCCTCGCCAGTCAACAGTCACCAGAGCTGCCCGCCAGTCAACAGTCACCAGAGCTGCCCGCCAGTCGAAGGTCACCAGAGCTGCCCGCCAGTCAAAGGTCACCAGAGCTGCCCGCCAGTCGAAGGTCACCAGAGCTGCCGGCCAGTCGAAGGTCACCAGAGCTGCCCGCCAGTCGAAGGTCACCAGAGCTGCCCGCCAGTCGAAGGTCACCAGAGCTGCCCGCCAGTCGAAGGTCACCAGAGCTGCCCGCCAGTCGAAGGTCACCAGAGCTGCCCGCCAGTCGAAGGTCACCAGAGCTGCCCGCCAGTCGAAAGTCACCAGAGCTGCCCGCCAGTCAGGAACCGCCAGAGCCGCCCGCTAGTCAGGAGCCGCCAGAGCCGCCCGCTAGTCAGGAGATGCCAGAGCGGCCCGTCTGCCCGGAGATGCCAGAGTGGCCCGTCTGCCCGGAGATGCCAGAGTGGCCCGTCTGCCCGGAGATGCCAGAGTGGCCCGTCTGCCCGGAGATGCCAGAGTGGCCCGTCTGCCCGGAGATGCCAGAATGGCCCGTCTGCCCGGAGCTGCCAGAGTGGCCTGACTGCCCTCCGGCCCAGCCCGAGTGGCCCTCCTGTCCTCCGGCCCAGCCCGAGGGGCCCTCCTGTCCTCCGGCCCAGCCCGAGGGGCCCTCCTGTCCTCCGGCCCAGCCCGAGGGGCCCTCCTGTCCTCCGGCCCAGCCCGAGGGGCCCTCCTGTCCTCCGGTCCAGCCCGAGTGGCCCGTCTGCCTGGCGCAGCTATCGGCGCCACCGAAGTGGGCGACGCCGAGGGTGGAGCAAGGTCCACGTCCTGCACCTGAGCCACCTCCAGGATAGGTGGGTTGGGGAGGGAGGGTGTAGCACAGTGCCGTCGTTGACGGCAGCCACCCTCCCTTCCCTCCCTTATTGTTTAGGGTTTATTGTTTATGGGTTTTGTTGGGGATTTTTGTTTGTTGGTGTTTTCTGTTGTTAGGTGCATTCCGGGGTCTGCACCTTGAGGAGAGGGTACTGTCACGTCCTGACCAGCAGATGGAACTGTTGTAGTAGTTTTGGGGTCAGGACGTGGCAGTCTTGTGTGTGTGAATGTTCTGTGTTGGTCTTGTGACTCCTGATCAGGAACAGCTGGGGATCATTGTTCCTGATTGGGAGTCATATATGTAGGAGAATGTTTGTCACTTGGTTTTGTGGGTAGTTGTTTTGCACTGCGTTTGTTAGCCTGCAAACTGTTGCTGTTGTCACCTTTATTATTTTGTCAGTGGATACTTTACTCCTTTTTTTAAATGAAATATGAGTATTCACATACCTGCTGCACCTTGGTCTTCTCTCCATGACAACTTTTGTGACAGAGTGTAATGTCTACTGTAAAAAAAAAAGGTTTATTTCACTTTTGTTTATTATATATTTCACTTGCTTTGGCAATGTAAACATATGTTTCCCATGCTAATAAAGCCCCTTAAATTGAAAATGGAAAATTGATAGAGAGAGACAGAGAGCGAGAGACATCCCACTGGGCAAAAACTGGAAGAATCAATGTTGTTTCCGCTTCATTAAAAAAATAAAAGTGATGATATTCAATCAAGGTGGAGAAGTGATTGGATTTTTAAAAAGTCATCAACTAAGGGAATTTTGTTTTTTTCCACCCAACTTTTAACCTAAAATGAATGACATGGTGACATTTTTGATTGATTTCATGTTGAATTCATGTTAATTGACAACTCAACCAAATGTAAATCAAAACAAGACGTTGGACTGATGTTTGTGCCCAGTGGGATAACAGCCTTGGACACAGCATAACAGAGGAAAGTAGTTTACAACCCACTCTCCCTTTAAGGTCAGTGATACCACACACAGACTCGACATGTCTTATCATTCTGCTCTGATGAAATCCCACAGGCAGCAAAACTATGTCTATTCAATGAATGTTTAACACTACTTTATTGGGAATGTTCCTCTCAGAAGTCTGTGACCAGTATATGACTTTGAACCAGTTGATATTGGTGTCGGAACTGAAATCCTTTTTTTTCTGCTGATGTAAAGGACCTTCTCATAGAAGTAGTAGCCTATGTTATGTTATATGTTGTTATACGTTATGTTATATATTATGGTATATGTTATGTTATATGTTATATTATATGTTATGTTATATATTATATATTATAGTATATGTTATGTTATATGTTATGTTATATGTTATATGTTATATATTATAGTATATGTTATGTTATATGTTATATGTTATATGTTATATGTTATATTATGTTATGTTATATGTTATATATTATAGTATATGTTATGTTATATGTTATGTTATATGTTATATATTATAGTATATGTTATGTTATATGTTATATTATGTTATGTTATATGTTGCTATATGTTATATATTATAGTATATGTTATGTTATATGTTATATATGATAAATTATAGTATATGTTATGTAATATATTATGGTATATGTTGTTATATGTTATATATTATAGTATATGTTATGTTATATATGATATATTATAGTATATGTTATGTAATATATTATGGTATATGTTGTTATATGTTATATATTATAGTATATGTTATGTTATATGTTATATATGATATATTATAGTATATGTTATGTTATATGTTATGTTATATGTTGTTATATATTATAGTATATGTTATGTTATATATTATAGTATATGTTATGTTATATGTTGTTATATATTATAGTATAGTATATGTTATGTTATATATTATAGTATAGTATATGTTATGTTATATATTATAGTATATGTTATGTTATATGTTGTTATATATTATAGTATAGTATATGTTATGTTGTATATTATATGTTATGTTATATGTTATATTATGGTATATGTTATGTTATATGTTGTTATATATTATAGTATAGTATATGTTATGTTGTATATTATATGTTATGTTATATGTTATATTATGGTATATGTTATGTTATATGTTGTTATATATTATAGTATAGTAATTGTTATGTTATATATTATAGTATATGTTATGTTATATGTTGTTATATATTATAGTATAGTATATGTTATGTTGTATATTATATGTTATGTTATATGTTATATTATGGTATATGTTATGTTATATGTTGTTATATATTATAGTATAGTATATGTTATGTTATATATTATATGTTATGTTATATGTTGTTATATCTTATATATTATAGTATATGTTATGTTATATATTTTATGTTATGTTATATGTTATGTTGTATGATGATTCTCTGATCCACCTCTACGCAGACGACACCATTCTGTATACTTCTGGCCCCTCTTTGGACACTGTGTTAACTAACCTCCAGATGAGCTTCAATGCCATACAACTCTTCTTCCGTGGCCTCCAACTGCTCTTAAATGCAAGTAAAACTAAATGCATGCTCTTCAACCAATCGCTGCCCACACCTGCGCGCCAGCGTCACTACTCTGGACGGCTCTGACTTAGAATATGTGGACAACTACAAATACCTAGGTGTCTGGTTAGACTGGAAACTCTCCTTCCAGACTCACATTAAGCATCTCCAATCCAAAATTAAATCTAGAATCGGCTTCCTATTTCGCAACAAAGCATCCTTCACTCATGCTGCCAAACATACCCTCGTAAAACTGACCATCTTACCGATCCTCGACTTCGGCGATGTCATTTACAAAATAGCCTCCAACACTCTACTCAACAAATTGGATGCAGTCTATCACAGTGCCATCCGTTTTGTCACCAAAGCCCCATATACCACCCACCACTGCGACCTGTATGCTCTCGTTGGCTGGCCCTTGTTTCATACTCATCGCCAAACCCACTGGCTCCAGGTCATCTACAAGTCTCTGCTAGGTAAAGCCCCGCCTTATCTCAGCTCACTGGTCACCATAGCAGCACCCACCCGTAGCACGCGCTCCAGCAGGTATATCTCTCTGGTCACCCCCAAAGCCAATTCTTCCTTTAGCCGCCTCTCCTTCCAGTTCTCTGCTGCCAATGACTGGAACGAACTGCAAAAATCTCTGAAGCTGGAGACTCTTACCTCCCTCACTAGCTTTAAGCACCAGCTGTCAGAGCAGCTCACAGATCACTGCACCTGTACATAGCCCATCTACCTACCTCATCCCCATACTGTATTTATTTATTTAGCTTGCTCCTTTGCACCCCAGTATCTCTACTTGCACATTCATCTTCTGCACATCCTACTATTCCAGTGTTTAATTGCTATATTGTAATTACTTTGCCACCATGGCCTATTTATTGCCTTACCTCTCTTATCCTACCTCATTTGCACATGTTGTATATAGATTTTTCTACTGTATTATTGATTGTATGTTTGTTTATTCCATGTGTAACTCTGTGTTGTTGTATGTGTCGAACTGCTATGCTTTATCTTGGCCAGGTCGCAGTTGCAAATGAGAACTTGTTCTCAACTAGCCTACCTGGTTAAATATAGGTGAAATAAATAAAAAAATATATATTATATGTTATGTTACATATTATATGTTATATGTTGTTATATGTTATATATTATATGTTATATATTATAGTATATGTTAGATGTTATGTTATATGTTATATCATGTTATATGTTATGTCTCTCAGCCCCCCGAGGACCACGGCTCGTTTAAACAGGAACCCGATCCCGGTGCACTCGCTTGCTGGGGTTTGGCTCCACTCACAAACCCGCTGGTGATACACGATCAGCCTGAGCTTTGGGAAACGGGCTTATCTGATGCCTTACAAAAGGCCCCACTCTCTCCCGGTCTCAATAACAGAGCACATCTGGTGCCTCTGCAGGGAGCGCAGGCAGCGAAGGAGTGCTGTCTCTTTGGGTTTCCTCTGGAGGGGATCAGACCATCTCACTATTCTCTCAGAATTCCACTTAACCGAAAGCGAAGAGACTAGGGATGGTATTTATAGGCCAAAATGTACAATTCCACATCTGGATCCAATCATAAAAAGGGCAATTTGGTATACCCCTGGCAGTTTTGAAAATGATTGAAAACGTTGGTGCAGTACAAACAAAAGGTTTCGCCAATTAGTTTGTAAAGGGCTGGTGTAAGATATATTTTATTTTGCGATACTTTGACTTGCCACCAGAGGGCGACAGTAGCCTGTTTTCTGTTGAGGCAGTGGTGGCTCACCTGTTGGATGCTTTTGCATATGGAATTTAGGCCACCTCAGGCGATGATACCCATTTTGTATTCGGCCCATTAGATTTCTATACAGATAAGTCTTGGACAGAAAATCTAGAGATTCCTGTATTGGTCATAGGAACCTATCCATAGACCATAGCCTACAATGGTAAATATATATATATATAATAAGAAACTTTACAAAGACCAAAGACGCAAGTAAAATGACGACGAAGAGATGCATTGCGAACTGTAGGCAGAAGATAGCGGCCAAGCAACTCGTTGCAAATGGATTCATTTGGACGTTGAAACTTAATAATACCTGAATTGAAGTTGCCCCTGTAGCAGACCTTTTCATTCAATGGGAGCCGTTCCAAAGCCACATTTTGTTTTATTCCGCAAAAAGCTTCCGAATGTAGCTCTGAATGTAGCGTTCCCACTGATGACACACCCTTATAAAATATACAAAATGCATATGGATTTTAACGACCCGTATGTTCAATATAAAATGAATATGTTTATCGCAAGATTTGACATTGATTGGTTATTTTGTTTCCTGGTTGTTTACTGTAGGTATGTGACAAGTCTCACGTCACACGTCAGTCATGATGCTGGTATAAAGAAGGTAGGTCCAACTCTTTCACTGATCACATTTTCAGAAGGACTGTGGCTGCTGGTTGCGTCTGTGCTTGAAGTTCTGGCCAAATCATCATCAGGATGTCAAAAATGATGGTTGTCCATCTCGGAGTGATTGTGTTCGCTATATGTTTATCGACACAGGTATGCCAAATACGTTTATTATTAATATGAAGTATTTTTCCTATAAAAAAAATCATGTTTTTTGTAAAGTAATTCGCATTTTATTTGCGTGAGGTGTTTTTGTTTTAGGGTATTTCTTCGATAGTGTATAATTAATTGTTTGTGATATGGTTTTAACGTTATATGGCTATGGCAGATAGGACTTAAAGTAGCCCACCGAGCACAGACGTCAGTTCGTCCAGTTTTTATTTACATTTGATTGATTTGCCAACTAACCTGAATTCAACAAAACATTTCACCATGTCATCATGTCATTGGATTTAGGTTAAAAGTTTTAAAAAGTCAAATTCCCTTATGTTGGTTACTTTTTAAAAATCCAATCCAATATGTTCATTCATGTCATCACATTGCTTTTTTATTACGTGGAAACAACGTTGTTTCAACCAGTTTTTGTCCAGTGGGTAGTAATCAGGTAAAATCATGCAATTATCTGATCCAATCAGGTAAAATCATGCAATTATATGATCCGATCCAAGTCATAAGCCTCACATTGGTGCCAATCACTTACTTTAACGTGTGCGCACATTTTGGGACCATTTCTCAAAACATCTATCTATCATCTTGTCTTGTTGGCAATTATCCTAATAGTTGTGATGCACGTTTCTTTAATTTATTAAAAACATCTCGGTAAATGAATGATTTAAAGCCACGTACACCTGAGTCTACCAAAGGTATAAAGTTCCTTTCAGTGCTGCGCACCAAACGATACCTGAAACGAATAGCGGAGACCATCCGTTTGCGCGTGCCTGTTTGGACTAGCGTCCATTCTATGTGTGGTGTTACATGTACAGGCCTACGTGATAACTGGGTGTGACCCGAACAGAGACACCAACAGTCTACATCTTTAGGGGAAAAAATAAAACTGTTTCCTCCTGTTCATGTTTTCTTTCCAGTGTAGCGGATGTATAAATGAAAAGTGCATTGTGTTTAATTTCCATGATTTGCTATTTTTCACTATAAGCTAGCTAGGCTACCAGTTGGAAGAGTATTCCGTGGAAATTTGCTTGGTTCAGTTAGGTTAGTGATTTGGTCTAGTCTAGGATTTTCCTTTGGATATGGCATGACAAGTTGGACTACCCTATTGGTGTTCAATAAGATGTCTCCCCAAACCGTGATGGCCATTTTAATTGTAAAACATCCATCCATTCTAAATCTCAATCCATTGATTGTTTTCAGGTTGGGCCTAGAATACCCATGCCACCATAGCTGGTTTTTAACCTCCTGACTTATTTTTTTGCTAGTTCTTCACAGCCTTCCTTTTCTACCCTAAAATGTAAAGTCCTCTAGATATGACGTCATATTTATGTCACTCTGGATAAAAGCGTCTGCTATATGACTAAAATGTGAATGTGTGTTTTGGCTAGAATGTGCTTGTTCAAAAATGAAGAACTCAGTTTCTCAATTCAGTGGAATAAAATGTGAGATGTTGCTAAACCAAGCCTCTTCCTGTTTGCCTGCAGGTGGTCTCTCTGAACACCACAGCAACCACATTGGGCAACGCGACCGGCTTAGGTTCCAGCGACAACTCCACCACCACGGGCACGTACAGCAGCTCGGCCAACTCCACCTCCCCTACCGGAGTGGGCATGTCACTGCAGTCCAGCCACTTCTCCCTCCTGCTCCCCATCGTCATGGTGACCTGGCTCCTGCACTGCTATTGTTGAACCCATAACCCTTGATCCACCCTCCTGTTACCACCTCAACCACCACCACTCCCCTCAACCGCACTGAACCAAGACCACAATCCTAACATCCAGCAGCCAAAATGGACTCCACATCACCCACACCCACTCGTTCGCCCCCACAGAAAAAATAAAATCCTAGTGCTGACTTTTTTTCTCCGGGGGGGACGTTAGTTGGAGAGGAAGCCGCCACCATCTACCCCTTTCACCCCTCCCCCCTTTCGAAACCCCTTTCGGAACATCAACATGGCTTCTTGCTCCAGCACCGTACTCTGCCAACCCTCAAGACCTGCGTTTCCATAGTAACACAACCAACATCCTGGTTATCAGTCTGGGGTATTCTGGGGTATGTAGGCCTACAGGGACGTGGTTGTCATGTCAGGTCTCTTGAAAAAAAAAAATTGGACCACTTGAGTGTACAGAAGTTCTTATTGTAGTTTTAATTTCAGCTGGGAAATAATTCTAAATTTGTTTTGTATGTGCCCTGCCTAAAGTGAAGGTTGCACATAGATTATTAAAGAGAAACTCAAGCCTCTTTTAATGAAACTATTTTAAATGGTCACGATTTGGCATTGAGTTTTTTGTTATTGGAAATGTACCAGAAGATGTGTTGTATGTAGAGATAATACGTTTGATACTGGGCTTGAGTCAGTATGCCTTGTGATTTCTAAGAGTTTCTGGTCTTTTACAAGGAGGGTATAACTGCATCTCTCCCTTTCGATGACTGGGTTGGTCCTAACAAAATGACTGTACTGTAACCATGTGGGAAGGGTGGATGTTACATTTATATTCCCCCTTATAGTTTATATTTTGTATAAATGGCAATGTTACAATGTTAGTTTTTGTTAACTCTTCTGAAATAATGGGAAGGAATGACAATGTACAATAAATGATACTTAAAAAATATTTATTTTGTATGTTTCCTCCTTACTGTTTTAAAGGTGTTTCATTGGTTGATACTATACTGTCACTGGATGCCTTTTTTGATTTGTTTTAATTTAACTTTTACTTAACCTTCATTTAACTAGGCAAGTCAGTTAAGAAAAAAATATTATTTACAATGACGGCCTACCGAGGAACAGTGGGTTATCTGCCTTGTTCAGGGGCAGAATGACAGCTTTTCACCTTGTCAGTTCGGGAATTCGAACCAGCAACCTTTTTGTTACTGGCCTAATGCTCTAACTAGGCTACCTGCCGCCCCAATGAGTTTGTAGGTTTAAGATTCACTATTTAGGTTTCTCTTTTGGTAGCTTAACTACTTTCACTACCTTTGAAATGACAAACTACCAAATCTTGTTTTAAGAAACTTGTTTGGTGGTTAATTGATCCAGCCTTCTAAAACCGTCCTTCTTGGTCAATGTCACCTGTACTTTGATCTCTCATCTCCTGGAAATCCACATCGATCTCGGTCCATAACATAATCCTAATGTAGTTTGCTATAGGAGTGCAGCAGACAGATTAATTGGTATTGAGCTGCCATAGAGTCTAGACATACAGCAGCTGCTGAGCTTGCTGCATGGGCCCGAGCTGGACTCAGCATTTCACGATGCCCCCTAGATCTCCTCTGGCTCTAGTCCAGTGACACACACAGACACACACACACCGGGTACAACAAAGCTGTGACCTCTATGTTCTACAGATGTGAGGTTTAAACTCGGGTCCTAAACTTTTTCTCCTTTGAAGAAAAATGCCACATTTCTCCGTTTTTAACGCTACGCACATGTTTTTTATCCACTTGCCAAGAGTTGGAAAGGAGGATCCCCTAAAGGTGAATGATTTCATATTTGATTAGGTAACTAGACCTGTCTCTCTGCTCTGAAGTCTACCCAACACTGTCTAGTCTTTGATTTCATGCTAGAAAGGATGCCACTTCATGGTTAGATGTCAGACGAACATCCAACGTCCATTTGTATGAGATGTCAACAAATATGAATTCTACCCTTAAAACCCTATTGCTGATTTTTGCTTGAAATCTGGGTTAAATTACACCCAATAAATGCTGCAAATTCAATCAACCATTTATGTTGTTGCAACGTGATTCAAATTTGGATGAAGTTTCATTAACCGACACACCAAGTTAGAGACAAGAAAAACTCAAAATGAGTGCGTTCTTTTATTTATTTATTTAATTTTTTAATTTATTTTGGTTTGATCTTCTTGTCCAGCGTCATCACCCTGGTCTTGTCCATCGATTTGCTATGTTAATTTCAAAAACTTTGCCAAACAAATCTTTTTTCTCTCTCTTGGGTTTTTCAGGTTGTCATGCAAAATGAAGGGATCGACAGCCTCAGGTGAACACGGTGTTTGTCATACAGACAGCTCTTGTCGGAGTCCCACCACACTAAAGAGGAAATGTGATCATAATCTTCTGAAATCCTGTTTCCATGGTTTGAACATGACGTCTTCTCATGGTACTTTCTTAGGACCTTTCTTCTCATCTTTTTAACTACAGAACGTAGAAAGGCTTTGTTTTAACATGTGTAGACACTTAAACTTCCCCTTTAACAAATTCCCCCTATAACAATATAAGGAAGCATTAAAATCCACAACATTCAATCCATTTCAACCATTCAACAGGAAACGCAAATTGCACATAAATGTTGAAACCTGCAGTACATTAGTTCCCACCACTATGTGTTGTAAATGTGCATCCTGTTGTGCATGCAGTGGAATGACATCAGCTGTGAAACTGATTAATACAGTGAGTAAGCAGTAAGCACGGTGGGGGATGCTGTGAAACTGATTAATACAGTGAGTAAGCAGTAAGCACGGTGGGGGATGCTGTGAAACTGATTAATACAGTGAGTAAGCAGTAAGCACGGTGGGGGATGCTGTGAAACTGATTAATACAGTGAGTAAGCAGTAAGCACCGTGAGGGATGCTGTGAAACTGAGTAATACAGTGAGTAAGCAGTAAGCACGGTGGGTGATGCTGTGAAACTGATTAATACAGTGAGTAAGCAGTAAGCACGGTGGGTGATGCTGTGAAACTGATAATACAGTGAGTAAGCAGTAAGCACGGTGGGTGATGCTGTGAAACTGATTAATACAGTGAGTAAGCAGTAAGCACCGTGAGGGATGCTGTGAAACTGAGTAATACAGTGAGTAAGCAGTAAGCACGGTGGGGGATGCTGTGAAACTGAGTAATACAGTGAGTAAGCAGTAAGCACGGTGGGGGATGCTGTGAAACTGAGTAATACAGTGAGTAAGCAGTAAGCACGGTGGGTGATGCTGTGAAACTGATTAATACAGTGAGTAAGCAGTAAGCACGGTGGGTGATGCTGTGAAACTGATTAATACATTGAGTAAGCAGTAAGCACGGTGGGTGATGCTGTGAAACTGATTAATACAGTGAGTAAGCAGTAAGCACGGTGGGTGATGCTGTGAAACTGATTAATACAGTGAGTAAGCAGTAAGCACGGTGGGGGATGCTGTGAAACTGATTAATACAGTGAGTAAGCAGTAAGCATGGTGGGGGATGCTGTGAAACTGAGTAATACAGTGAGTAAGCAGTAAGCACGGTGGGGGATGCTGTGAAACTGATTAATACAGTGAGTAAGCAGTAAGCACGGTGGGTGATGCTGTGAAACTGAGTAATACAGTGAGTAAGCAGTAAGCACGGTGGGTGATGCTGTGAAACTGATAATACAGTGAGTAAGCAGTAAGCACGGTGGGGGATGCTGTGAAACTGAGTAATACAGTGAGTAAGCAGTAAGCACGGTGGGGGATGCTGTGAAACTGATTAATACAGTGAGTAAGCAGTAAGCACGGTGGGTGATGCTGCGGTCAGTGGAGAAAGAGAGAAGTCCCTCTCTGCAACACTATAGCCAGGCTTTAGGAGCCATTACACCTGCCTATTGTCCCCCCATGTTCTCCCTGCACCATATTAATCTCTCCCTGCCCAGCTTCTCTCACCCCCCTCTCATCCACACACAGTATTTGCTCCTACTTATCCCAAAACCCTCTCCCTTCCTGTCCCTCTCTCCTCTATCTCTTCACTTATTTTTCCCCCTCTCCCTCCATCTAGCCCCCAAATTGACTTTAAGTTCAATCTTCCTTTCTTTCAAACATAACAAACTTTTCCATTATCCCAACCACCACTCTGGGGTGAGTTTCCTGAAAAACTAGTCACTAACGAGCAGAGCTACACCACTCGTAGAAAAGCAAATTGTTTATTTTGGCAAATTTTGTTCCATCACACAAAGAAGATTTATATCATATATAGATGTTTATAATTGTTGGTAACAAATGTGAAATTGCTAGACGTCAAACCTTTTAGTAACAATTATGCACATTTATTTCTCATGTCAATCAATTTTGTACTCTCTCGTGGTGGTGGGGCTGGATTGTTGAGAAAAATAACATACAACGTCAGCAAGGAGACTTTCAGGACACTACCACCTGACATATAAACCTTTCCCTAACTGTATCACTCCAGGGGGATGTTTCCCCTAACCATAACCCTAACTGTATCACTCCAGGGGGAAGTTTCCTCTAACCCTAACTGTATCACTCCAGGGGGATGTTTCCCCTAACCATAATCCTAACTGTATCACTCCAGGGGGAAGTTTCCCCTAACTCTAACTGTATCACTCAAGGTTTGAAGTTTCCTCTAACCCTAACCCTAACTGTATCACTCCAGGGGGAAGTTTCCTCTAACCCTAACCCTAACTGTATCACTCCAGGGGGAAGTTTCCTCTAACCCTAACTCTAACTGTATCACTCCAGGGGGAAGTTTCCTCTAACCCTAACTCTAACTGTATCAGTCCAGGGGGAAGTTTCCTCTAACCCTAACCCTAACTGTATCACTCCAGGGGGAAGTTTCCTCTAACCCTAACCCTAACTGTATCACTCCAGGGGGAAGCTTCCTCTAACCCTAACTCTAACTGTATCACTCCAGGGGGAAGTTTCCTCTAACCCTAACTCTAACTGTATCACTCCAGGGGGAAGTTTCCTCTAACCCTAACCCTAACTGTATCACTCCAGGGGGAAGCTTCCTCTAACCCTAACTGTATCACTCCAGGTGGAAGTTTCCTCTAACCCTAACCCTAATTGTATTACTCCAGGGGGAAGTTTCCTCTAACCCTAACTGTATCACTCCAGGGGGAAGTTTCCTCTAATCCTAACTGTATCACTCCAGGGTGAAGTTTCCCCTAACCCTAACTGTATCACTCCAGGGGGAAGCTTCCTCTAACCCTAACTCTAACTTTATCAGTCCAGGGGGAAGTTTCCCTAATCCTAACTGTATCACTCCAGGGGGAAGTTTCCCCTAACCCTAACTGTATCACTCCAGTGCGAAGTTTCCCCTAACACTAACCCTAAGTGTATCACTCCAGGGTGAAGTTTCCTCTAACCCTAACTGTATCACTCCAGGGGGAAGTTTCCTCTAACCCTAACTGTATCACTCCAGGGGGAAGCTTCCTCTAACCCTAAACCTAATTGTATCACTCCAGGGGGAGGCTTCCTCTAACCCTAACCCTAATTGTATCACTCCAGGGGGAAGTTTCCTCTAACCCTAACTCTAACTGTATCACTCCAGGGGGAAGCTTCCTCTAACCCTAACAGTATCACTCCAGGTGGAAGTTTCCTCTAACCCTAACCCTAATTGTATCACTCCAGGGGGAAGTTTCCTCTAACCCTAACTCTAACTGTATCACTCCAGGGGGAAGCTTCCTCTAACCCTAACTGTATCACTCCAGGTGGAAGTTTCCTCTAACCCTAACCCTAATTGTATCACTCCAGGGGGAAGTTTCCTCTAACCCTAACCCTAACTGTATCCCTCCAGGGGGAAGTTTCCTCTAACCCTAACTCTAACTGTATCACTCCAGGGGGAAGTTTCCTCTAACCCTAACTCTAACTGTATCAGTCCAGGGGGAAGTTTCCTCTAACCCTAACTCTAACTGTATCACTCCAGGGGGAAGCTTCCTCTAACCCTAACTGTATCACTCCAGGGGGAAGTTTCCTCTAACCCTAACCCTAACTGTATCACTCCAGGGGGAAGCTTCCTCTAACCCTAACTGTATCACTCCAGGGGGAAGTTTCCTCTAACCCTAACCCTAACTGTATCACTCCAGGGGGAAGTTTCCTCTAACCCTAACTCTAACTGTATCACTCCAGGGGGAAGTTTCCTCTAACCCTAACTTTATCACTCCAGGGGGAAGTTTCCTCTAACCCTAACTCTAACTGTATCACTCCAGGGGGAAGTTTCCTCTAACCCTAACTCTAACTGTATCAGTCCAGGGGGAAGTTTCCTCTAACCCTAACTCTAACTGTATCACTCCAGGGGGAAGCTTCCTCTAACCCTAACTGTATCACTCCAGGGGGAAGTTTCCTCTAACCCTAACCCTAACTGTATCACTCCAGGGGGAAGTTTCCTCTAACCCTAACCCTAACTGTATCACTCCAGGGGGAAGTTTCCTCTAACCCTAACTCTAACTGTATCACTCCAGGGGGAAGCTTCCTCTAACCCTAACTGTATCACTCCAGGGGGAAGCTTCCTCTAACCCTAACTCTAACTGTATCCCTCCAGGGTGAAGTTTCCTCTAACCCTAACCCTAATTGTATCACTCCAGGGGGAAGTTTCCTCTAACCCTAACCCTAACTGTATCCCTCCAGGGGGAAGTTTCCTCTAACCCTAACTCTAACTGTATCACTCCAGGGGGAAGTTTCCTCTAACCCTAACTCTAACTGTATCAGTCCAGGGGGAAGTTTCCTCTAACCCTAACTCTAACTGTATCACTCCAGGGGGAAGCTTCCTCTAACCCTAACTGTATCACTCCAGGGGGAAGTTTCCTCTAACCCTAACCCTAACTGTATCACTCCAGGGGGAAGTTTCCTCTAACCCTAACTGTATCACTCCAGGGGGAAGTTTCCTCTAACCCTAACTCTAACTGTATCAGTCCAGGGGGAAGTTTCCTCTAACCCTAACTCTAACTGTATCACTCCAGGGGGAAGCTTCCTCTAACCCTAACTGTATCACTCCAGGGGGAAGTTTCCTCTAACCCTAACCCTAACTGTATCACTCCAGGGGGAAGTTTCCTCTAACCCTAACTCTAACTGTATCACTCCAGGGGGAAGTTTCCTCTAACCCTAACTCTAACTTTATCACTCCAGGGGGAAGTTTCCTCTAACTCTAACTCTAACTGTATCACTCCAGGGGGAAGTTTCCTCTAACCCTAACTCTAACTGTATCAGTCCAGGGGGAAGTTTCCTCTAACCCTAACTCTAACTGTATCACTCCAGGGGGAAGCTTCCTCTAACTGTCACGGTTGTCTTCGTCCTCTGACGATATAACGAAATCGTCATCGGAAAATGTGGACCAATACGCAGCAGGTTCGTGAATGCTCATCTTGATTTTTATTCACTACAAAAATGAACATACAAAAATAACAAAATACGAACAACTAACAGTCTGTCAAAGCATAGTGCTTACACAGAACAATCACCCACAAAACACAAACACAAACACACCCTCATTTATGAGACTCTCAATCAAAGGCAGATAGAAAACACCTGCCTTCAACTGAGAGTCCCAACACCAATTCACCAGACATAGAAACAGACATACTAGACTCCACATAGAAATACCTAAACAAACCAACACCCGGAATTACTAAAACAAACACCCTTAAACCAAACACACCACCCTGAACCACATAAAACAAATACCCTCTGTCACGCCCTGACCAAACTACAAACAATTAACCTTATATACTGGCCAGGACGTGACAGTACCCCCCCCTTAAAGGTGCTACCCCAGAAGCACCTTAAAAACAAAAACAAACAAAAAAAATACCCCCAAACAATACCTAAAAGAAAAATTCCCCCTTACTAAAGGGAGGGAAGGGAGGGTGGCTGCCGTCAACGACGGCACTGTGCTACACCCCCCCCTCCCCAACCCACCTATCTTGGAGGCGGCTCAGGTTCTGGCCGTTCCAGGCAGTCTGGGCAGTCTGGCGGTTCGGGGCGGTCTGGGCAGTCTGTCAGCTCGGGGCGGTCTGGGCAGTCTGTCAGCTCTGGGCAGTCTGTCAGCTCCGGCAGGTCAGGGCAGTCTGTCAGCTCCGGCAGGTCAGGGCAGTCTGTCAGCTCCGGCAGGTCAGGGCAGTCTGTCAGCTCCGGCAGGTCAGGGCAGTCTGTCAGCTCCGGCAGGTCAGGGCAGTCTGTCAGCTCCGGCAGGTCAGGGCAGTCTGTCAGCTCCGGCAGGTCAGGGCAGTCTGTCAGCTCCGGCAGGTCAGGGCAGTCTGTCAGCTCCGGCAGGTCAGGGCAGTCTGTCAGCTCCGGCAGGTCAGGGCAGTCTGGCCGCTCCGGCAGTTCAGGGCAGACTGGCCACTCCGGCAGTTCAGGGCAGTCTGGCCACTCCGGCAGTTCAGGGCAGTCTGGCCACTCCGGCAGTTCAGGGCAGTCTGGCCACTCCGGCAGTTCAGGGCAGTCTGGCCACTCCGGCAGTTCAGGGCAGTCTGGCCACTCCGGCAGTTCAGGGCAGTCTGGCCACTCCGGCAGTTCAGGGCAGTCTGGCCACTCCGGCAGTTCAGGGCAGTCTGGCCACTCCGGCAGTTCAGCGCAGTCTGGCCACTCCGGCAGTTCAGCGCAGTCTGGCCACTCCGGCAGTTCAGCGCAGTCTGGCCACTCCGGCAGTTCAGCGCAGTCTGGCCACTCCGGCAGTTCAGCGCAGTCTGGCCACTCCGGCAGTTCAGCGCAGTCTGGCCACTCCGGCGACTGTTGACTGACGGGCAGCTCCGACGACTGTTGACTGACGGGCAGCTCCGACGACTGTTGACTGGCGGGCAGCTCCGACGACTGTTGACTGGCGGGCAGCTCCGACGACTGTTGACTGGCGGGCAGCTCCGACGACTGTTGACTGGCGGGCAGCTCCGACGACTGTTGACTGGCGGGCAGCTCCGACGACTGTTGACTGGCGGGCAGCTCCGACGACTGTTGACTGGCGGGCAGCTCCGACGACTGTTGACTGGCGGGCAGCTCCGACGACTGTTGACTGGCGGGCAGCTCCGACGACTGTTGACTGACGAGGCTGGGTTTACGCACTTGCCGTTTAGTGCGGGGAGCGGGAACAGGACGAGTCGGACTGGGTGGACGCACTTCCGGGTCCGCACGAGAGACAGGAGCTGGAAACCCAGGGCTATGGAGGCGCACAGCCGGTCTAGATCTTACCTCCTGCACAACCCGCCTTGGCTCGATGGAACTAGTAGCCCTGCACGAGCGGAGTGCTCGTACAGGGCAGACTGGGCTGTGCAGGGGCTTGATGGTAGCCGTGCGTAGAGCGGGAGTTGGGTAGCCTGGTCCTCGGAGGCGTACCGGCGACCAGATGCGCTGCGCAGGCATCCTCCTACCAGGCTGGATGCCCGCTCTAGCACGGCACCTGCGAGGGGCTGGAATAACTCGCACCGGACTGTGCGTGCGTATGGGTGAGATATTGCGCTTCTCAGCGAAACATGGCGCTCCCCACCTCATACGCTCCTCCATATAACCACGGGTAGCTGGCTTCCGGCTCTTCCTTCGCCTAGCCAAACTACCCGTGTGCCCCCCCCCAAAATTTTCTTGGGGGTGCCTCTCGTGCATCTCCTTCAGCGCGTCCACTCTGGCCTCGTACCAACGCCTCTCTGCCTTGGCTGCTTCTATTTCCCACTGCGGGCGGCGATACTCCCCAGCCTGATGCCAAGGTCCGGCCCCGTTCAGAACTTCTTCCCAAGTCCACTTCTCCCGCCAGTCCAACTCGAACGCCTTCTGCTCCTTCCTCTGCTGCTTGGTCCTTGAGTGGTGGGTGATTCTGTCACGGTTGTCTTCGTCCTCTGACGATATAACGAAATCGTCATCGGAAAATGTGGACCAATACGCAGCAGGTTCGTGAATGCTCATCTTGATTTTTATTCACTACAAAAATGAACATACAAAAATAACAAAATACGAACAACTAACAGTCTGTCAAAGCATAGTGCTTACACAGAACAATCACCCACAAAACACAAACACAAACACACCCTCATTTATGAGACTCTCAATCAAAGGCAGATAGAAAACACCTGCCTTCAACTGAGAGTCCCAACACCAATTCACCAGACATAGAAACAGACATACTAGACTCCACATAGAAATACCTAAACAAACCAACACCCGGAATTACTAAAACAAACACCCTTAAACCAAACACACCACCCTGAACCACATAAAACAAATACCCTCTGTCACGCCCTGACCAAACTACAAACAATTAACCTTATATACTGGCCAGGACGTGACACTAACCCTAACTGTATCACTCCAGGGGGAAGTTTCCTCTAACCCTAACCCTAACTGTATCACTCCAGGGGGAAGTTTCCTCTAACCCTAACCCTAACTGTATCACTCCAGGGGGAAGTTTCCTCTAACCCTAACTCTAACTGTATCACTCCAGGGGGAAGCTTCCTCTAACCCTAACTGTATCACTCCAGGGGGAAGCTTCCTCTAACCCTAACTCTAACTGTATCCCTCCAGGGTGAAGTTTCCTCTAACCCAAACTCTAACTGTATCACTCCAGGGGGATGTTTCCTCTAACCCTAACCCTAACTGTATCACTCCAGGGGGAAGTTTCCTCTAACCCTAACTGTATCACTCCAGGGGGAAGTTTCCTCTAACCCTAACTCTAACTGTATCACTCCAGGGGGAAGTTTCCTCTAACCCTAACTCTAACTGTATCACTCCAGGGGGAAGTTTCCTCTAACCCTAACTCTAACTGTATCAGTCCAGGGGGAAGTTTCCTCTAACCCTAACTCTAACTGTATCACTCCAGGGGGAAGCTTCCTCTAACCCTAACTGTATCACTCCAGGGGGAAGTTTCCTCTAACCCTAACCCTAACTGTATCACTCCAGGGGGAAGTTTCCTCTAACCCTAACCCTAACTGTATCACTCCAGGGGGAAGTTTCCTCTAACCCTAACTCTAACTGTATCAGTCCAGGGGAAGTTTTCTCTAACCCTAACTCTAACTGTATCACTCCAGGGGGATGTTTCCTCTAACCCTAACTGTATCACTCCAGGTGGAAGTTTCCTCTAACCCTAACTGTATCCCTCCAGGGTGAAGTTTCCTCTAACCCTAACCCTAACTGTATCCCTCCAGGGTGAAGTTTCCTCTAACCCTAACTCTAACTGTATCACTCCAGGGGGAAGCTTCCTCTAACCCTAACTCTAACTGTATCCCTCCAGGGGGAAGCTTCCTCTAACCCTAACTCTAACTGTATCACTCCAAGGGGATGTTTCCTCTAACCCTAACTCTAACTGTATCACTCCAGGGGGAAGTTTCCCCTAACTCCAACTGTATCACTCCAGGGTGAAGTTTCCTCTAACCCTAACTCTAACTGTATCACTCCAGGGTGAAGTTTCCTCTAACCCTAACTCTAACTGTATCAGTCCAGGGGGAAGTTTCCTCTAACCCTAACTGTATCACTCCAGGGGGAAGTTTCCTCTAACCCTAACTCTAACTGTATCACTCCAGGGGGAAGTTTCCTCTAACCCTAGCCCTTACTGTATCACTCCAGGGTGAAGTTTCCTCTAACCCTAGCCCTTACTGTATCGCTAGGTACAGATCTAATGGTGAAAATACCCCATCAAACAGAACCCCATTGGCCCCATGTTGGTATTCGTTGGGCAAAGTGGGCACGGGCTAGCCCACATCAAACCCACCCCAAGCCCAGCTAGAGGCGTGGTTTGGGGCGTGGTTGCACACAGGAAGATTTTGTGCAGCCATTACTGAGCATGTTGTTACAGTTTAAATGTTCTGTTGTGTGTTTCCCATTTTTAGAAATTTAGTACACTGCCAATGATGAAGTCTTTAAATAAAACGAAAATAAGTGGATGTGACAATATGGGCATATTTTCTGGGAAAAGAGGGGCCTATTTCATGGAAAAGTGAGGGCTGCCTTCACCAGATATGGGGTGCCCACACTGGGCCACACTGGGCAAATGCCTTGGGGGCATTGTTGGCAGCCTACATGGGCCCAATATGTATGATGGGACACCGCATCAATTGGCGGTCTGCTGTTCGTTCACTTGTTGATGGCGCGGTATGTTTTAAGGAACACCTGCCAGTGGGCGTCAGACGGCTGTCATTTTCGACCATTTCTACAGATGTAGGATC
Source organism: Salmo trutta (assembly GCF_901001165.1). Lineage (NCBI taxonomy): Eukaryota > Metazoa > Chordata > Actinopteri > Salmoniformes > Salmonidae > Salmo > Salmo trutta. The sequence goes on from NC_042991.1 coordinate 30,354,662, forward strand.
TTAATTTGATCAGTCTTTTTTGCTGAGAGTTTTCCTTGTACTGTCTTTTAGTTTTAAAAGGGCATCTAAAGTTTTTAATTTTCATTTCAGACTTGATTTGCCCAAACCAAAAATATATCAACTCCTACAAAAATGTCCAATCATTATAATCCACATAATTATTCCCATTTCCTGTTGCTGCAGGATTATTTTCCTGCTGTAGCAAACTGGCTAAAATTATGATCTTACTTCTGTACACGTAGAATCGGTTTAAACTTGGTTTGCAAATTATGGCCGACACTACTGGTCTGTCTGTGCCTTAAGATCAGTTTCCCCTCCCCTCCCCCAATCCTAACCTTAAGAATTAGTGGGGGAAATGCAAAAATTACCCAAAATCAGCCTTTAGGGGCAACTTCACCCTACATATACAGTATATGCTGCATCCCTCTGACCCCTCTCTCCACACTGCCCCACCCTCAATTATATAATCCCCACAGAGAGCAATTTTGAAGACTTTAACAGTGCAGTCCAGCTCCAGTTCAATCATCCCAGAATCAATATACAGTAAGCACTAAAACAACCACCACTCACCCATAAAACCAAACACTTGTATATGACCCCTGTTTTCTGTCTAGCTGTCTAACAGTTTAGTTTTGTGTAGTGTAGTAGTGTAGTGCGGTGTAGTGTAGTGTAGTAGTGTAGGGTGGTATAGTGTAGTGTAGTAGTATAGTGTAATGTAGTGTGGTATAGTTTAGTGTAGCGTTGTAGTGTAGTAGTGTAGTGTGGTAGAGTAGTGCAGTGTAGTTCAGGGTAGTAGTGTAGTGTAGTGTAGTGTAGAAGTGTAGTGTAGTAGTTTAGTGTTGTGTAGTGTAGGGTAATGTAGTGTAGTATAGTGTAGTGTAATATAGTGTAGTAGTGTAGCATTATGTAGTAGTGTGGTAGTATAGTGTAGTAGTGTAATATAGTGTGGTGTGGCAGTATAGTGTAGTGTTATATAGTGTAGTGTAGTATAATGTAGTGTAGTATAGTGTAGTAGTGTAGCATTATGTAGTAGTATAGTGTAGTGGTGTAGTGTAGTGTAGTAGTGCAGTGCAACTTAGTAGTGTGGTATAGTAGTGTAGTATGTAGTGTACAGTCGTGGCCAAAAGTTTTGAGAATGACACAAATATTAATTTTCACAAAGTCTGCTGCCTCAGTTTGTATGATGGCAACTTGCATATACTCCAGAATGTTATGAAGAGTGATCAGATTAATTGCAATTAATTGCAAAGTCCCTCTTTGCCGTGCAAATGAACTGAATCCCCAAAAAACATTTCCACTGCATTTCAGCCCTGCCACAAAAGGTCCAACTGACATCATGTCAGTGATTCTCTCTCGGTAACACAGGTGTGAGTGTTGATGAGGACAAGGCTGGAGATCACTTTGTCATGCTGATTGAGTTCGAATAACAGACTGGAAGCTTCAAAAGGAGGGTGGTGCTTGGAATCGTTGTTCTTCCTCTGTCAATCATGGTTACCTGCAAGGAAACACGTACCGTCATCATTGCTTTGCACAAAAAGGGCTTCACAGGCAAGGATATTGCTGCCAGTAAGATTGCACCTAAATCAACCATTATCGGATCATCAAGAACTTCAAGGAGAGCGGTTCAAATGTTGTGAACAAGACTTCAGGGCACCCAAGAAAGTCCAGCAAGCGTCAGGACCGTCTCCTAAAGTTGATTCAGCTGTGGGATCAGGGCACCACCAGTACAGAGCTTGCTCAGGAATGGCAGCAGGCAGGTGTGAGTGCATCTGCACACACAGTGAGGCGAAGACTTTTGGAGGATGGCCTGGTGTCAAGAAGGGCAGCAAAGAAGCCACTTCTCTCCAGGAAAAACATCAGGGACAGACTGATATTCTGCAAAAGGTACACGGGTTGGACTGCTGAGGACTGGGGTAAAGTCATTTTCCTTTCTGATTGTTTCGGGCATCCGGAAAAAAGCTTGTCCGGAGAAGACAAGGTGAGCGCTACCATCAGTCCTGTGTCATGCCAACAGTAAAGCAACCTGAGACCATTCATGTGTGAGGTTGCTTCTCAGCCAAGGGAGTGGGCTCACTCACAATTTTGCCTAAGAACACAGTCATGAATAAAGAATGGTACCAACACATCCTCTGAGAGCAACTTCTCCAAACCATCCAGGAACAGTTTGGTGACGAACAATGCTTTTTCCAGCATGATGGAGCACCTTGCCATAACGCAAAAGTGATAACTAAGTGGTGAACAAAACATCGATATTTTGGGTCCATGGCCAGGAAACTCCCCAGACCTTAATCCCGTAGTGTAATTTAGTTTAGTGTAGTATAGTGTAGTGTAATGTAGTTTAGTGTAGTGTAGTATAGTAGTGTAGTATAGTGTAGTGTAGCATGGTAGTTTAGTGTAGTATTTTGTAGTGTAGTATTTTGTAGTGTAATGTAGTATAGTGTCGTGTAGTATAGTGTAGTAGTGTGGTAGTGTAGTATAGTGTAGTGTTGTACTGTATTGTAGTGTAGTGTAGTAGAGTGTAGTAGTGTTGTGTAGAGTATTGTAGTGTAGTAGTGTTGTTTAGTAGTGTAGTTTAGTGTAGTAGTGTAGTATATTGTAGTGTAGTGTGGCATAGTAGTGTAGTAGTGTAGTGTAGTGTAGAATTGTATTGTGGTGAAGCATTTATTTTTTTATTTATTTTTATTTCACCTTTATTTAACCAGGTAGGCTAGTTGAGAACAAGTTCTCACTTACAACTGCGACCTGGCCAAGATAAAGCATAGCAGTTTGACATATACAACAACACAGAGTTACACATGGAATAAACAAAACATACAGTCAATAATAGAGTGAACCCTGAGTGAAAATGAGGGAAGATACGGGAGTTAAGGCAATAAATAGGCCATGGTGGCGAAGTAATTACAATATAGCAATAAACACTGGAATGGTAGATGTGCAGAAGATGAATGTGCAAGTAGAGATAATGGAGTGCAAAGGAGCAAGATAAATTAATAAATACAGTATGGGGATGAGTTAGTTGGATGGGCTGTTTACAGATTGGCTATGTACAGGTGCAGTGATCTGTGCGCTACTCTGACAGCTGGTGCTTAAAGCTAGTGAGGGAGATATGAGTCTCCAGCTTCAGTGATTTTTGCAGTTCGTTCCAGTCATTGGCAGCAGAGAACTGGAAGGAAAGGCGGCCAAAGGATGAATTGGCTTTGGGGGTGACCAGTGAGATATACCTGCTGGAGCGCATGCTACGAGTGGGTGCTGCTATGGTGACCAGTGAGCTGAGATAAGGCGGAGCTTTACCTAGCAGAGACTTGTAGATGACCTAGAGCCAGTGGGTATGGCGACGAGTATGAAGCGAGGGCCAGCCAGCGAGAGCATACAGGTCGCGGTGGTGGGTAGTATATGGGGCTTTGGTGACAAAAGGGATGGCATTGTGATAGACTGCATCCAATTTGTTGAGTAGTACTCCACCCCTGACCTTACCCCCCCACTCCTCCACCCCCTACCTCAACCCCCCCACACCCCGCCGCACCACACCTCTTCCTAACCCTCCACCCTCAACCCCCCCCCCACACACACACACACAAACACAGACATCCAGGCCTTCAGGCCTCCATGTCTTCATTGAATGCCACTAAAGCCAGCCCTGTGTGGTGGGAGGTATGATGCATGAATACCTTTAATCATTGATTGGCACCATGAATTATTCATGCCGCTGCTTGTGTTCCTGTTACAGGGCCTGTGACCATGATGTCAGACACACAAACGCACAGACACACATGTGCAGACACACGCACGGACACACGTGTGGGTGTGTGTGTGTGTGTGTGGAAGTGTGGACAATGGATGTGTGTATGCAACCTGGTCTCAGAGCATTTTGGATTATTCTGTACGTTAATTCAAAACCCTAAATTTGGTATGATATGTTTGGTATGGTTACAGATGGTTACTTAAGGCAAAAACAAAAAGAGGGTGCAACTACTTAGCATGTTAGCTAAGCTTTCCCCTAATCCTAACATGTAAATCTTGGTGGGAAAAATATAATTTTTTTCAGGGGTTCACAACAGCAGTCCCAACACCTTACCACTACTACACATGGCTATCAGTGGAGCCTTGTCTGGCAGCGAAACAGTTCATTCAGCCTCATTTACTGCCTTTAAAAAAAAAGCTTGAAATGGCTGACTTGCTTAAACAAAATGGTTTCTACTGACAATTGAGATGTACAAACTATGGCATAAGGGGACGACACACGGATAAGAGGCAATCCGTAATTTCGATTAAGACATTAATGAGCGAGCTAGGACAGACGTAGTTAATATAACTATTTGTTCAGCACTTTTGAAATGTACAGCGACATAGTTCTTAGAGTGTTCTCCCTGTACACCAAGTCAGAACTGTAGGGTAAATAAAGGGGGCATATAAGCAGACAATGAAAGCTCTTACAATATTCAATGATTAAATTTCTCTAAAACAGGTTACAGGCTACATGTGAAGCACCAAGTCAGAACAGTAGGTGAAATTAAGAGGGGAAAATATACCAAATTATTAGGGTGAGGCACATTGGATACCAACAGCTTACTACACAACATACACTTAACATTACTATCTTAGTTACAGTATACATGTAACGCCCTGGCCATAGAGAGGGGTTTTTGTTCTTTATTTTGGTTAGGCCAGGGTGTTACATTGGGTGGGCGTTCTATGTTCCTTTTTCTATGTTTTTGTATTTCTTTGTTTTGGGCCGTGTGTGGCTCCCAATCAGGCACAGCTGAAGCTCGTTGTTGCTGATTGGGAGTCACACATAAGGAGCATGTTTTTCCTTTGGGTTTTGTGGGTAATTGTTTCTGTTCAGTGTGTTTCCTGTCAGTACTGTTTGGCTGTCGGTTTTCCGTTTTTTTTATATAGTGTTCTCTTTGTTTGAATTAAATGTCAAGATGAACACTAACTCCGCTGCACCTTGGTCTTCTTCCGACAACAGCCCTTACAGAATTACCCACCAACAATGAACCAAGCAGCGGAGGAAGGAGAAGCGCCAGGAGAGGAGCGTTCAGGATTCGTGGACTTGGGAGGAAATCCTGGACGGGAAAGGACCATGGGCTCAAGCTGGGGATTATCGCCGCCCGCAGTGGGAGATCGAGGCGGCGAGAGCTGAGAGGCGCTGGTATGAGGAAAGGGAGCGCAGCAGACACGAGAGGCAGCCCCTTTTTGGGGGGGGGCACACAGGGAGATTGGCGGAGTCAGGCGGTAGACCTGAGCCAACTCCCCGTGCTTACCGGAAGCAGCGTGGTACTGGTAAGACACCGTGTTATGTTGTGGAGCGCACGGTGAACCCAGTGCGCATTAAAAGCCCGGTGCGCTACATACCAGCCCCCCGCAAGTGCCATGCGAGTGCAGGCATCGAGCCAGGGCAGATGGTGCCAGCTCAGCGCATCTGGTCTCCAGTGCGCCTCCTCGGTCCAGGTTATCCTGCGCCGGCGTTGCGCACTGTGTCTCCAGAGCGCTGGGAGGGTCCAGTTCGCCCAATGCCTGCTCTCCGCCCGTGCCGGGCCAAAGTGGGCAATCAGCCTGGAGTGTGGGTAAAGAGCGTCCGTACCAGAACTCCAGTGCTCCCCCACAGCCCGGTTTATCCTGTGCCTCCTCCTCGGACCAGGCCTCCAGTGGGTCTCCCCATCCTGGTCAGTCCTGTGCCTGCTCCACGCACCAGGTCTCCAGTGGGTCTCCCCATCCTGGTCCGACCTGTGCCACCTCCCAGGACTAGGCCTCCAGTGGGACTCCCCATCCAGGTCCGTCCTGTGCCACCTCCCAGGACTAGGCCTCCAGTGGGTTTCGCCAGTCAGGAGCCGTCAGAGCCACCCGCCAGTCAGGAGCCGCCAGAGCCGCCCGCCAGTCAGGAGCCGCCAGAGCCGCCCGCCAGTCAGGAGCCGCCATAGCCGCCCGCCTGTCCGGAGCCGCCAGAGCCGCCCGCCTGTCCAGAGCAGTCAGAGCCGCCCGCCAGCCCGGTGAGTCCTGTGCCTACGCCTAGGGTCAGGGCTCTTTCATGTCTCCCCAGCCTGGTGAGTCCTGTGCCTGTGCCCAGGGCCAGGCCTCCTTCATGTCTCCCCAGCCTGGTGAATCCTGGGCCAGAGCCGCCGGAGCCGCCCGCCAGCCCGGAGCCGCCAGGGACGCCCGCCAGCCGGGCGCAGCCAGGGACTGTAACGCCCTGGCCATAGAGAGGGGTTTTTGTTCTTTATTTTGGTTAGGCCAGGGTGTTACATTGGGTGGGCGTTCTATGTTCCTTTTTCTATGTTTTTGTATTTCTTTGTTTTGGGCCGTGTGTGGCTCCCAATCAGACACAGCTGAAGCTTGTTGTTGCTGATTGGGAGTCACACATAAGGAGCATGTTTTTCCTTTGGGTTTTGTGGGTAATTGTTTCTGTTCAGTGTGTTTCCTGTCAGTACTGTTTGGCTGTCGGTTTTCCTGTTTTTTTGTATAGTGTCCTCTTTGTTTGAATTAAATGTCAAGATGAACACTAACTCCGCTGCACCTTGGTCTTCTTCCGACGACAGCCCTTACGATACATAACTCCCTGGCATATTACATCATTTATGCAGCAGCATACAATATATTTTTGGACTCACCTTGCTGTGCTGACTTGAACAGGAAGGTGGCGCGGCGGTCCTTCATGGGCAAATTTTGTAATCATACTTTGTCATCAAAGTCTGGCATTCTCAGGATTCAATACCACAAAAGACCTTTTAACAAGGCACACCTGTTAATTGAAATGCATTCCAGGTGACTACCTCATGAAGCTGGTTGAGAGAATGCTACAAGTGTGCAAAGCTGTCATCGAGGCAAAGGGTGGCTACTTTGAAGAATCTCAAATATAAAATATATTTTGATTTGTTTAACACTTCTTTGGTTACGACATGATTCCATATATGTTATTTCATAGTTTTGATGACTTCACTATTATTCTACACCGTAGAAAATACTAAAAATAAAGAATATCCCTTGAATGAGTAGGTGTGTCCAAACTTTTGACTGGTACTGTACACTGAATAGAAACAGAAATGTTATTTCAGTTATATCACCTTCAAGTAAACTGGAATCATGTTCAATCAAAAAAGTAAGCTCATAAATAGTACTTCAAATGTTATTTAAAATGTCTCAACAAATATGTTAATTTGTAGGTTTGTAACCCAAGCACTTGGTTATGATACAAGCAGGTAACAGCAGGTCAGTCAGTAATGAGGTGAGGTTTAGGCTCATGAATAATCCAGAACATATCTTTGTCTACCACGTATCTCTGTGTCACACACCTGCCCAACGCATAGTCTGTTGCCTAGCACCTGGAAGCTCCCCCTCTGTGTTGGAGGAAATGGAGGAAAGGCCCAAGGCTGAAGGATACTGAGGCCAATAGGCTTGAACAGGTTTCCAAAAAATCTGACAATTACAGTGAAGCGCAGCTGCTAACTTATGGCATGCGTCCCATATAGAACCCTATTCACTATTGGGCTCTGGTTAAAGTAATGCACTTTGGGATGGCTTCCTATGGTTCCAATGATCAAGTCTTCAATGGTGTCTGATTTTTTAACGAACGACAAATCCACTGTACTTTCTCTGCGAGTCTAGAAAAGACGAGAGAAGACTTTTATACCACAAACCAACAACACAAAACAGCAATTTCCTTCAATTTAATGTCAACAAAAAACTGTAATAGAATTTTAAATAATACAACCATGTCCATATATTTTCCCTACAGTATCTGAATGGGACGTTGTTATTTTGATGATTTGATTTGATTATCATTAGCCGATGTCAATGGCTGGGGTCCGACACATAACGAAAAAGACATTACAGACAAATGACTTTACACATACATGTCAGTACATACACTTAACAAGTAGGTAACATGAGGGAGAGGCGTTGTGCAGTGAAGTGTGGCTTTATTTGTCTTTTGAAACCAGGTTTGCTGTTCACTTGCACTATATAAGATGGAAGGGAGTTCCATGCACTCATGGCTCTGTATAATACTGTACGTTTCCCTGAATTTGTTCTGGACCTGGACACTGTGAAAAGACCCCTGGTGGCATGTCTGGTCGGGGAAGTGTGTGTGTGTGTGTGTGTGTGTGTGTGTGTGTGTGTGTGTGTGTGTGTGTGTGTGTGTGTGTGTGTGTGTGTGTGTGTGTGTGTGTGTGTGTGTGTGTGTGTGTGTGTGTGTGTGTGTCAGTGCTTTTTCAACACATTAATGTTTCTTATGTAAACAAGAAGTGACACAGTCATTCTTTCCTCAACTCTTAGTTGAAGAGCAAGATGTGTCGCTCTGTTCTGGGCCAGCTGCAGCTTAACTAGGTGTTTCTTTGCAGCACTTGACCACATGACTGGACAATAATCAAGATAAGATAAAACTAGAGCTTGCAGAACTTGCTTTGTGGAGTGAGAAAGCAGAGCATCTCTTTATTACGGACAGACCTCTCCCTATCTTTACAACCATTGAATCTATAAGTTTTGACCATGACAGTTTACAATATAGGATAACTTAGTCTCCTCAACTTGTTCAACAGCCACACCATTCATTACCAGGTTGTAAACTGTATTGTAAACTGTATTACCAGGTCTAGAACTTAGGGAATTATTTGTACCAAATACAATCCTCTTAGTTTTAGAGATGTTCAGGAACAATTTATTACTGGCCACCCATTCCAAAACAGACTGCAACTCTTTGTTGAGTGTTTCAGTGACTTCCTTAGCTGTTGCGTATATGGTTGAATCATCAGCATACATAGAAACACAGGCTTTGTTTAATGCCAGTGGAAGGTCAATAGTAAAAATAGAAAAGAGCAGAAGGTCTAGAGAGCTGTCCTGCGGGACACCACACTTTACATATTTGACATTAGATAAGTTTCCATTAAAGAAAACCCACTGAGTTCTATTAGATAGATACTGTAGCTCTGCATCCACAATATGGCAGAGGTTGACACAATATGGCAGAGGTTGAAAAGCCATAACACATACATTCTTTACAACTAGGTTATGGTCAATCATATCAAAGACTGCACTGAAATCTAACAGTACAGCTCCCACAATCTTCTTGTTATCTATTTCTTTCAACCAATCATCAGTCATTTGTTACAGTGCAGTACACGTTGAGTGCCCGTCTCTATAAGCATGCTGAAAGTCTGTTATTAATTCATTTTCTGTCAAATAAATTTCTATTTGGTCAAACATGATTTTTCCCAAAAGTTTGCTAGATCCCTTTCCACAGAGGGTTGGTTCTACATGGAACTCAAAAGGTTCTACCTGGAACCAAAAAAAAGTGTTCTATCTGGAACCAAAAAGGGTTCTCATATGGCAGGAGTGTCAAACTCATTCCATGGAGGGTCTGGTGTCTGTGGGGTTTTGTTTTTTCCTTTCAATTAAGGCCTAGAAAACCAATTCCTTACTAATTAGTGACCTTAATTCAACACTCAAGAACAAGGGAGGAGCGAAAACCCGCAGACACTCGGCCCTCCTTGGAATGTGTTTGACACTTTTATCTTATGGGGACAACCAAAGAACCGTTTGGAACCCTTTTTTTCTAAGATTGTAGTATTGTTGTATTTCCATCAGGAGTGTGACACTTAAGACGAGCAGAATCAAGCAACCTCAATAGTTGCTTTGTGAGAAGGTGTTAAAGTCCACAGTCAGCCGTTGTTATGCAAATACCAGCTGAAAAGTACCATTAGAATTGCTTTGGCTCCAAGTCAGAGCAGGCCAACTGGTGCCACAGTGCAGGCCCGCGTAGATAGAAACAGTAAAGTCTGAGCCTTTTGGACTTAAACAGTGGGGTAAATCTTCAGTGGAAATATGGCAAAAGCACCATTCAGGGGAGATAAGAGCATTAGGTAAGGCTGGAAGATCCCCCCCCCCCACAAAACAAAACAAATACTTATCAGCCATTTAGACCCTTATCTTCATTTGCCTAAACAAAACCAAAAACGTTACTAGAGCCTAGGGGTTGGTCATAGGTGGGCTGTGGGGAGGGTGGAGAGGAAGACTGAACAATCACTGTGTTTGCTCTGTAACCGATGCACCATGCTGTGTGTGATTACGGAGGTCAGCATTACTGGCGGTGATGTAGCAGTAGGGGGGGGCTGAGCATTGTGTTACAACAACAAAAATGTATTGGTGTTGGTTATTGGTGTTGGAAAAATTGGAAATGCTAACAATTGATATCGTCCTCACTACAATATTCTTTAGACATGTCCACATAACCATCTTTAACCATTATAAGGGTTTATTCTTGGATGTAGTGAACATTGTGAAAAATAGCCAGAATCAGTTGTTGAATGAGGTTATTCGTGTGGACAGGGCTTCTTCTTGTCTTATTATATATCACTTTTCACAATTACATTTTTGGTCATTTATTATTCCCAAAGAAAATTTGTCAAAATAGATTTAGAATATTTGACATTGTTTCTGTAATAATTGTTGTGTTTTTGTTTTTATCACATTGCAACTGTAAAAGTACTGGCATGATTTCAACATTTCAATGAGATTAAATATAATCGAATCATCTGATATGAATCATTTGATAGTCTGATATGAAACTGACAGTGCTGCTTTATTGAGGAAAAATGTACTTAAGATGACTGTGATATGTGATTATCTCAACTAGCTACCTTAAGATGAATGCACTGACTGTAAGTCTCTCTGGATAAGAGCGTCTGCTTAATGACTAAACATGTACATGACAAATGGTAGACCAGGCCCCAGGTTTAATTTGGTTTGTTTGTAGGAAAAACAAAGCTATTCAAATAAAGATAAAAAACAACATGTTTTCTTCTGCGTACACAACAGCCGACTCAGGGGACTTTGGATTTGCATGGATTTACACATTTCCAAGATGTTAGACTCCAAGATTTGCAAAGATCCCCAAGGATCTCAATAGTTTTGCAAACTTTCCATTGTGAGGATGACCTTTTTTGTGTACTACAAGGGGGGAGTTTCCTCTTGGTACAGATCTAAAATCAGCTTCCTGTCCCCAATCCTAATCTAAAATCAGTTTCCTGTCCCCAATCCTAAAATGCTAAACTTAACCAAGATCAGCGTCCAGGGCCAACTTCACTCTTCTCTGACTAGCAGCCAGACGTACATGTCCCCCTTGTACTTTGTATGGTGACCTATGACTAAATGTAAACACGAACTTCAGTAGTCAGGCTGATTGGTGGGTTTACAGTTGCTATATTGTAAGAGGTAGCTGCTCTCCTGTTAAGAAAACTGTTCTTGTTGTTGTTGGACAGACTAAGCTTCCCCTTATTCTCTATGTCAATACATGTGAAAACAATTCTAGATCACCTGTACTCCACACACAGAGACACGTACAAAGCTCTCCCTCGCCCTCTATTTGGTAAATCCGACCACAACTCTATCCTCCTGATTCCTGCTTACAAGCAAAAATTAAAGCAGGAAGCACCAGTGACTCGGTCTATACAAAAGTGGTCAGATGAAGCTAAACTACAGGACTGTTTTGCTATCACAGACTGGAACATGTTCCGGGATTCTTCCGATGACATTGAGGAATACACCACATCAGTCACTGGCTTTATCAATAAGTGCATTGAGGATGTCGTCCCCACAATGACTGTACGTACATACCCCAACCAGAAGCCATGGATTACAGGCAACATTCGCACTGAGTTAAAGGGTAGAGCTGCCGCTTTCAAGGTGCGGGACTCTAACCCGGAAGCTTACAAGAAATCCCGCTATGCCCTGCGATGAACCATTAAACAGGCAAGTGTCAATACAGGGCTAAGATTGAACCATACTACACCGTCTCCGACGCTCGTCGGATGTGGCAGGGCTCGCAAACTATTACAGACTACAAAAGGAAGCACAGCCACGAGCTGCCCAGTGACACGAGCCTACCAGATGAGCTAAATCACTTCTATGCTCACTTCGAGGCAAGCAACACTGAGGCATGCATGAGAGCATCAGCTGTTCTTGACGACTGTTTGATCACGCTCTTGTAGCTGACGTGACAGGTCAACATACACAAGGCTGCGGGGCCAAACGGATTACCAGGACTTGTGCTCCGGGCATGTGCTGACCAACTGGCAGGTGTCTTCACTGACATTTTCAACATGTCCCTGATTGAGTCTGTAATACCATCATGTTTCAAGCAGACCACCATAGTCCCTGTGCCCAAGAACACAAAGGCAACCTGCCTAAATGACTACAGACCCGTAGCACTCACGTCCATAGTCATGAAGTGCTTTGAAAGGCTGGTAATGGCTTACATCAACACCATTATCCCAGAAACCCTAGACCCACTCCAATTTGCATACCGCCCAAACAGATCCACAGATGATGCAATCTCTATTGCACTCCACACTGCCCTTTCACACCTGGACAAAAGGAACACCTATGTGAGAATGCTATTCGTTGACTGCAGTTTAGCGTTCAACACCATAGTGCCCTCAAAGCTCATCACTAAGCTAAGGAACCTGGGACTAAACACCTCTCTCTGCAACTGGATCCTGGACTTCCTGACGGGCCACCCCCAGGTGGTGAGGGTAGGTAGCAACACATCTGCCACGCTGATCCTCAACACTGGAGCTCCCAGGGGTGCGTGCTCTGTCCCCTCCTGTACTCCCTGTTCACTCACAACTGCATGGCCAGGCACGACTCCAAAACCATCATTAAGTTTGCAGATGACACAACAGTGGTAGGCCTGATCACCGACAATGACGAGACAGCCTATAGGGAGGAGATCAGAGACCTAGCCGGGTGGTGCCAGAATAACAACCTCTCCCTCAACGTAACCAAGACTAAGGAGATGATTGTGGACTACAGGAAAAGGAGCACCGAGCACGGCCCCATTCTCATCGACGGGGCTGTAGTGGAGCAGGTTGAGAGCTTCAAGTTCCTTGGTATCCACATCAACAACAAACTAGAATGGTCCAAACACACCAAGACAGTCGCGAAGAGGGCACGACAAAGCCTATTCCCCCTCAGGAAACTAAAAAGATTTGGCATGGGTCCTGAGATCCTCAAAAGGTTCTACAGCTGCAACATCGAGAGCATCCTGACCAGTTGCATCACTGCCTGGTACGGCAATTGCTCAGCCTCCGACCGCAAGGCACTTCAGAGGGTAGTGTGTACGGCCCAGTACATCACTGGGGCAAAGCTGCCTGCCATCGAGGACCTCTACACCAGGCGGTGTCCGAGGAAGGCCCTAAAAATTGTCAAGACCCCAGCCACCCCAGTCATAGACTGTTCTCTCTACTACCGCATGGCAAGCGGTACCGGAGTGCCAGGTCTAGGACAAAAAGGCTTCTCAACAGTTTTTACCCCCAAGCCATTAGACTCCTGAACAATAGGTTACCCAGACTATTTGCATTGTGTGCCCCCCAACCCCTCTTTTACGCTGCTGTTACTCTCTGTTTATCTTATATAGTCACTTTAACTATACATTCATGTACATACTACCTCAATAAACCTGACTAACCGGTGTCTGTATATAGCCTTGCTACTCTTATTTTCAAATGTCTTTTTACTGTTGTTTTATTTCTTTACTTACCAACACACACACACACACACACACCTTTTTTTCGCACTATTGGTTAGAGCCTGTAAGTAAGCATTTCACTGTAAGGTCTACACCTGTTGTATTCGGCGCACGTGACAAACAAACGTTGATTTGATTTGATGTGCACTTGTCAATAGATTTTGCTCTGTAGACATTTAGGGCCAGTTTCCCAAAAATCAGATGAAGCCTATTCCTGGATTAGGCACTTTTGATGGAGAATTAGAGTTTTCAATCTTGTAAAACTCACAAAAATCACATACTCTTTGCTAACTATGACTCTAAACTGCTCCATTACGACCACCAACAATTTTTCTCATTCACATCATGCAACCACTATCACCATGGAGACCAGACAGGAGAAATATTTGTAGGCGGCCATCCTAGACAGCTGCCTCACGATTGGCTGTGTGTGTCCCTGGGTTAAACAGCAGAGGGACTCTGGGTATTTTACCTCAGCTCAGACCAGAGCATCTCACATATCATAACATATAATCCTTCCATGTAACTACAGAAGATGTTTTTCTCAAATAAAGAAAAACTAATTTGGATTTTTCCAATGTCAATTTGGTTTCGTTGGATACATACGATCAGGGGCTACTGATTAAACTTAACCGCCATATTAAATTCTCCACCTGCTTTTTCTCTTTCAGCTTCAACAAGGCTGTAATGTTCTGATGGATAAACAAACACACACACACACACACACACACACACACACACACACACACACACACACACACACACACTGACCTGTTTAACCTTCCCGTTGTCCTCATATTCTGTATACACCCCATGTCCTCCGGGTCAAACTCTCTCGCCTTCACTAAACCCCCAATGAGCATATTTGGGACAGTATGCATGTGCACAGCCTTTGCAGATATATTTCTTACACCTGCAGCACACAGTATGTGTTTTACAGTCCTTCTTTGGTGGGCAGATCTGACACCTCTTCCTCTTACTTGCCCCAGCTGGGGCAGTAGCTGGGGCAGTGGCTAGGGCAGCTGGCTCCTCAGGTTGATCACGAGATCTAGCTCTCTGAACAGCTTTCACAACTGCTGCAGATGCATCTGTGTGGGGGAGATGCTCCCTTCATTTGATGAATGGCATTACAAGTGCCTTTCCCAGCTGCTCCAGGAACACCCTCCTCTTGTTACGAGGCATCCAGGTAGGGTTGATCTCTCTCCATATGACAAAAGCATTGTAGAAGGAAACATCAATGATGTTGTGGAAGAAGACCAGGGGCCAGCAAGCAGTCATCCTTCTGCAGGTGTATGTTCCAATCACCCATTCTAGGTTGTCCACACCTTCTTTGTTGCAGTTGTAGTCTAGGATGATGGCTGGCTTCCTGTCCTGGCGATCGCTAATTTCAGCCTCTGTGTGCAGTGTGCTCAGAAGTAACACATTCTTGTTTTTCTTTGGGAGGTAGGAAACTAGAGTGGTGGTGGGCGTGAAGGCAAACCTTGATGAGAAGACCTCTCTTTCCTTTGAACCAATCAGTGCAGGTGGGAGCTCAGACTTGTTCTTTCGAACCGTGCCAACCATAGTGACGTTCCTCTTCAGGAGCTGCCGTCCGAGTTCATAAGAGGTGAAGGGATTGTCACATGTGACAAGTGACCCCTCAGTCCCTCTGTCACATCAAGCACAACCCGCATCCCCTGGTTCTTCTCTGGGCCTCCACTGGTCGGCTTCCCGGTGTAGACTTGCATCTTCCAAGCGTAGCTGGATTTGGCGTCACAGGCCACCCATGACTTGATCCCATGTTTTGCTGGCTTGCTGGGCATGTACTGCCAGAAAGGACAACGACCTTTGGCAAGAAGAAATTAGCATCATCGGTAATTATTAGTATCGGTGTCACACAGAAACAGTCACAGAAGTCAGTGGTGAAAATCACTTTTATTATATATATATCAATTGATATTTATTTATAAAGCCCTTCTTACATCAGCTGATATCTCAAAGTGATGTACAGAAACCCAGCCTAAAACCCCAAACAGCAAGCAATACAGGTGTAGAAGCACGGTGGCTAGGAAAACTCCCTAGAAAGGACAGAACCTAGGAAGAAACCCAGATATACCTAGATAACCTATATACACTACCTCTGAATGGAGCCAGTTGCTCATCCACTGTCACGTCAGGCCCTGGGTTGTATAGGACTGGCAACCGCTCCACCCACTTGTCCCAGACCTCTCTTATGGCTGCCAGTTTGTCTGTTGCACGTCTTGTGGGTCTCGACTCACAGGCATCAAATCGTAGCAGTCTTGAGTAAGTGTGAAAGAGTTTGAGTGGCATCGCGGCATGGAAAATTGCCCTTCCACTCTTTGCATCCCATAGACTAGCTCCCATAGACTAAGATTAGCAGCCCTATGTAGGCATGCAGGTCAGTCTCATCCATCCATTTCCAGCTGTCTCAATATTTTCGAAACCCCTCCAGATTTGTCATGTCCAGGATGATTTTTTCTATTGCTGGTGTGATGAACAGGTAGAATGTCGAGGCCATGTCATGGGCATGGGAAACGGCATATGTTGTGGGTCCCGGGGTCATCTCCAGGCCCTTATGCTTTGCCATCCTGCCCTGGTTGTGATATGTTACTGAGGACCATTTGATTTTGCCGTTTTTTGACAGGAAAGTCTCTCTTTCAGCTTGAGGGATTTCTTATTCTTCCTCTTCTTCTGAAGATGATGCATTGTGCTCTGGGTTGTATTCCTCCCCATCTTCATCTTCTGACACATCCTCCACTTCCTTTTCAGAATCAGAGTAGTCTTGCTGGACATTTGAAAAAATCTGTTCTAGAACCTGTTCAGCAGTGAACCGCACAGTAATGGCTTCAGCTCCTTGGGGAAGACCACATGTCTGGACATGTACGGACGTGAACCCATGACAATAGTAGAATATTTTGTTTCCTACAGCTTACATGGGTACATGAATAAAGGCAACAGTTCACTTTTGTACTACTGGGGTCAGTCTAGGACACGTCATCACATTTCAAGTTGAATAATATCATTGATGGGATTGTTTTCACTGATGTTAAAGAAAGTCTCACTGCCTCCTTCTCACAAATGATCCAAAACAGAATAAATAAAAAAATAAAGTTGGTTCAACACAGTGGCGGGTCATTTTGACGCGAGGACAGCGGGAGGGTTAAATGACAGGAGTGATGAAACCCACTTGGCTAACCTCATTTCTTATGAACAAATCAGCTTCCATCCCAGATTTACACCATGGCTACCACCCTGTGCGAAGTGGCTCTATACCCTGCTGACCAAACCTGGTTTCAAATACTATTTGAAATCATTTCAAATACTTTATCTATGCTTGAATGAGCTTGCCTGGCTTAATGGACCAATATGAAAGTCCCAAAATGGCACATAAGGCAGGCTAGAGCAAACACTCAAAGTATTTTTTAATATTTTGAATACTATTTGAACCCAGATCCACTGCTCACTTGTCCTCTGAGAGCATCTGTTCTAGTAACAGCATATCTAGGACAAGCTCCGGCTCATCTCTTTTCTATTCCTGACCTTTTGAAAGGACACCTGATGCCACCTGATGCCACCTGTTTGCTGCTGAGAATAGCTTCCACCCACTCTGTCTACTGCCTGGGGAGTGTGGCGAAAGATGCCATTTGAGCTACCATAGCCTGGCAAAACCAGACTGAAAGCTGTGCCTTCTTGAAACAATGGTGAGTGGCCAGCTAAGCGTTCAGTTTGGCTTAACCAGGATATATTTAAGCTGGCTCAGCCAGAAACCCACAAAGTATATGTGGATAATACTTGAGTACAATGACTGTTCAATACAATGACTGTTGACTACCAGACGCCATCTGCAGGCATCAGGGTTGTGTTCATTAAACACCAAAAGGAAGAAAACTGACTGAAACAGGGAGGGACTACCTGGACTTGTCCAATAAGAAATGCTCATTTTGATTTTCTGTAGCAAAATATTTTCCATCAGATGGGGCGGCAAGTAGCCTAGTGGTTAGAGTGTTGGACTAGTAACTGAAAGGTTGCAAGATCGAATCCCTGAGCTGACAAGGTAAAAATCTGTTGTTCTGCCCCTGAACAAGGCAGTTAACCCCACTGTTCTTAGGCTGTCATTGAAAATAAGAATTTGTTCTTAACTGACTTGCCTATTTAAATAAAGGTAAAATAAACATGACACAAGTTTCCCAAAACTCTCCTTACCTGTCAAGGACAGCTCCCAAAACAGCACACTCCAGTCTGGCATGCACACTTGGATAAACATACATTCATACTGTAGAAAATGATATTGCCTCATTATAATTACGTAAGAAATTATTAATGAATTACTGTAAATGACAAGTTTACTGACCTGGAATAAACAATCAACCACATTTTCAAGTACTGAAATACCACATAACAAATGTCATGCTTCCAGACAGAAAATATATTTTTCACAAAACAGCATGGCACCCTGACTATTCTGAACTATACCAACAAATATTTACAGTATATAAACAAAAACACAGCAAGGATTAAGTCAGTGTTTTTGTCAGTATGGTGGTGTGTGTTTGTGAATGATCAGCCCATGGGATTGTGGGTCGGGTTGAGGAAAAGGAAGTGTCTCTCTTTCCCTATATCAATCTGCCACTAGGTGTTGATAAAGCAAATGAATATTAAAATACTGATCAGATAAGTCAAACTCCCAATCCACAAACAAGAGCCCACTACTCCGTCAGAAATGACCCCAGTCCAACATTGTCATAAAAACACTTGTCCTTAGTTACAGCTCTCAGAATAAAAAGTATTTTGGGAATGTGAAAACTCTTGCAGAACCACATTGAGTGAAAAAGTGCAGAAGTGGCTTATATCATCCACATCATCCCTCTTCCTATCATTTTTTTAATCCCCTTCTTCAGTCTCTGCTCTCATCTCAGACGTCCATGACACAGGCTGTCCTGCATCATTAGCTGGTCCATGTGACATTCTGCAGGGTCCTGTGGCTAGAGGAGACACTTGCTCTTCTCCAGCGTAGAACCACACCTCACTCCTCATACACATGAAACCCACCAAGCAAGCATTGGAGTACAAATGTATTTTTCCTGATGTAATTGTTGGATACCAAAGCATAGGAGGCTCCTCCAGGAAGGGAAAATGATAAACAATACAAACAATGAAATACCAAAATATCTAAATGTCGTCCATGTAATTAAAACGATGCATCTGTTTACACCATTGACAACAAAGTTTTCGCTCTTCAAAAATGTATGATGTTTTAAGTCACCAGCTGCCGCTGTATCAAAGACTCATTCAAGTATTCACCGTAAACACCTCTTTACAGCAGCTGCAATGACTATAGGTCTCAGAAACCATTGAGATACTGGTTTCTTCCGTCAGAGATAAAGATATCTCACTCATCACTATATCAACACTAACAGACCCTCCAACAACTGACTGGCATAGCACCTGGCATAGCATTGTGCCCTTATTGTTTCATGGCAAATAATAGGGCTAATGTTTACCCAAATCACATACCCAGGAGGCATTGCTTTCAGACTCACATTGGGTGCGTTTGAGTGGTAAGCCGAAAGTAGCCGACTGTTGACGAAAGTCGACGAGTAATGTCGGGGGAGGTACAGTACATGTGCACCGACAGCAGTCAGACAACTTCTGCTGTTTCTAGGAAACACGACTATGGTAGACATGGCATTCACTGTTGTTATTGCCAAGGAAGTTGATGTAAATCAGAATTCCACTTCTCCTACACAAAGCAGAACATGATCAACATGGTCCAAGGAATGAATATCCTGATGATAAGGAAATGAAATACCAGCCTAAGCTCTTCCTAGCATTCACAAGACTTGTATTGTATTTTTGCGATGCTTTTCTCAAAATATTACCAGTTAGTGAATGCAGAGGCTTCTAGAATGAGAACACATGGGTGTTTTTGCAGCTCTGTTGTTTGTCATTACTTCATGCCCTTTTACCTTACTCATTATTATTTGTAATTGTGCAACATGGAATTGTAACAGATGTGATTAAATGGAGTACACAAAGAGTGTTACTGTATACTAATTGATGTCAGCATCACTACAGTCTACAGTCTATTGCTTTAATTCTCAACCTTTATGTTGTTTTTAACTCAATCACATGACGTGACGGTCGTCAAAAGGAGTAGACCAAGGTGCAGCGTGGTTAGTGCTCATATTTCTTTATTGTAACTCAGAACACTAAAACAAAACGATAAACAACGAAAAACAACCATCACGTTCTGCAGGTTAACTGAACTGTACAAAAACAAGATCCCACACTGAAGGAGGGGCGAAAAAAAGGGCTGCCTAAGTATGATTCCCAATCAGAGACAACGATAGACAGCTGCCTCTGATTGGAAACCATACTAGGCCAATCAAAGGAAAAAAACAACATAGAAATATAACACATAGAATGCCCACCCCACACCCTGACCTAACAAAATAGAGAAATAAAACGTCCCTCTCAGGTCAGGGCATGACACATGAAGGACAAAACACTCGCTGTCCAGAAAATAATTAGCCTACACGTGTACATCAGTTCAAATAAGTTATTGGATAAACAATATGAAAATAATTAGACTATGTAAAAATATGCCAAGCAGTCAAATAGACTTAGTATTGACCCCACGACTGGTGTCTAGGGTACTTGATCATTAAGGGACGGTTTTCCAGACACAGATTAAGCTACAATTTCTACAATAATCCATGTGTAGTCTACAATATGATTTCAATTTTATTCACATTTAATAGACAATCAACAAATGTATATTTGTTTGTTTGTTGACAACAATGTTACAGACAAGACAAATTGTAGGCTATAACATGGGACACCACATTACAGTAACATCTGGATAAATACATTAGCTATACTGTCGTAAGTAGGATATTTCATTTATTTGTGTTAGAAATTTCACATGTATTCCTATGTAGTTAGATCATAAGGGTGTAAGGATTAAGATGTATTTAAGCTCTAAATAGTCATCCATCCAAAACAGTAAACATGCATTGATAATAACCAATGATAGGTGGCGACATCAACCATTTATGAGCATGTACAGTTGTGCCTTTTACTTCCAAAAAAAATGAAGGTCGTCTCCCACAGTCACAGATAGAAGAATGAGACAGACATTACACCGGATGTATAAATGTGAAGTATCCGCTTGGCGTTTCTACCAAATATGGTAGTGAGAGGAAGCCCACAGCCTGCAGTGGGAGAAGATGGAACGAGATGGATTTTGGCAGACATTCTGCAAATCTTCTCATCAATGAAATATTTGATCTCAATACAGTTTTCTCTTCCAAAAACTGGAATATTTTATGAACAGAGTGGACTAAGTTTTGTCAACTTTACCCATTGCATTTTTTTTCTTTATTGCGTTCCCTAATGGAAATATGCAGATATATACTAGAATGTGCCAATAGGATCTCGATATCTCGTGCTTGGCTCTGCCCACCTCCTTGCTTGTTCAGCCCACTATGACTCATTTATTCCCATTGTAAACGATAAACTGTGGTCTATCTTGGTTTATTTATACAAATCTTTGCCACAATGCTTTGGTTCCGACTTCAAGTTTCAGTTGGTGAGGAGCAACTGCAGAAATGTCCAGTCTATTGCAGTTGAAAGTTCATGACCTTTGATCACATGGTTGTTATAAAGGTCATGCAGTCGACAATTTTTATACCCATAATGCAGCACACTTGGAAAGGCGGTGACCAACGTTGGTCAACGTCTTGACAAAAGTGATCCGCTGGAAGGCGCCCAAAGGCTACCCTGTCTCCCTCTCGCCTCAGGGGAATCAGACAAGAGCTGTCATTTCCTGTTCACACCTATGGATCACACCTATCACACAATCCCCCTATAAACAGGAAGTAGGTTTCAGGCGGATTTGCATGGGAAATGAAGTCCATAGGAAATGTCGCATTGAGGAGCGGATTGTCATACCAGTGAGGACAGTGATGGCCCTCAATATATAGATAAATCGACCCCAAATTAAAACCTGAGTCGTGTTCAGTAGGGTAAACTGTTGCAAACTATTTTGCATCAGAAGACGAAAATCGGTGTTCTTAGAGAACAAGCTCAGGTAGTATCTCTCCATTTCACTTCCCTGTTTTCTCCTTTTCTCCTTATTGTCCGCAACCCCACTGTTTACATGTGATGGTGGATATTTCCATTACTCATAAACTAGATATATGCAACTGCCAGTTTAGGTGAGGTGAGTGAGTGGGTTCTCTCCAGGCAGCTAGAATCACACACACACGCACACACACACAGTGGCGGTTCTTGTCATAATCCGTGTATGTAGGTGG
>NC_042991.1:30381498-30543270 GCF_901001165.1 Salmo trutta
GTTGTGGTCTGATTTATTTATCGCCCATTGCACCCCACATTTCTTCCCATTTCATCCGTGTTACCTGGTGTGTTTAGGCACAGGCATTTACGTCTCCTCCTCAGACGAGCTACACCCAAGGGGAGAACGTAATAGGAGTCACACTCAAAATTAAAGTGGAAAACCACACTACAGGCTGAACCAACTTTGATGTAATGTCCTTAAAACAAGTCAAAATGAGGCTCAGTAGTGTGTGTGGCCTCCACGTGCCTGTATGACCTCCCTACAACGCCTGGGCATGCTCCTGATGAGGTGGCGGATGGTCTCCTGAGGGATCTCCTCCCAGACCTGGACTAAAGCATCCGCCAACTCCTGGACAGTCTGTGGTGCAACGTGGCGTTGGTGGATGGAGCGAGACATGATGTCCCAGATGTGCTCAATTGGATTCAGGTCTGGGGAACGGGCGGGCCAGTCCATAGCATCAATGCCTTCCTCTTGCAGGAACTGCTGACACACTCCAGCCACATGAGGTCTAGCATTGTCTTGCATTAGGAGGAACCCAGGGCCAACCACACCAGCATATGGTCTCACAAGGGGTCTGAGGATCTCATCTCGGTACCTAATGGCAGTCAGGCTACCTCTGGCAAGCACATGGAGGGCTGTGCGGCCCCCCAAATAAATGTTACCCCACACCAATACTGACCCACTGCCAAACCGGTCATGCTGGAGGATGTTGCAGGCAGCAGAACGTTCTCCATGGCGTCTCCAGACTCTGTCACGTCTGTCACATGTGCCTAGTGTGAACCTGCTTTCATCTGTGAAGAGCACAGGGCGCCCGTGGCAAATTTGCCAATCTTGGTGTTCTCTGGCAAATGCCAAACGTCCTGCACGGTGTTGGGCTGTAAGCACAACCCCCACCTGTGGACGTCGGGCCCTCATACCACCCTCATGGAGTCTGTTTCTGACCGTTTGAGCAGACACATGCACATTTGTGGCCTGCTGGAGGTCATTTTGCAGGGCTCTGGCAGTGCTTCTCCTGCTCCTCCTTGCACAAAGGCAGAGGTAGCGGTCCTGCTGCTGTGTTGTTGCCCTCCTACGGCCTCCTCCACGTCTCCCGATGTACTGGCCTGTCTCCTGGTAGCGCCTCCATGCTCTGGACACTACGTTGACAGACACAGCAAACCTTCTTGCCACAGCTCGCATTGATGTGCCATCCTGAATGAGCTGCACTACCTGACCCACTTGTGTGGGTTGTAGACTCCGTCTCATGCTACCACTAGAGTGAAAGCACCGGCAGCATTCAAAAGTGACCAAAACATCAGCCAGGAAGCATAGGAACTGAGAAGTGGTCTGTGGTCCCCACCTGCAGAACCACTCCTTTATTGGGGGTGTCTTGCTAATTGCCTATAATTTCCACCTGTTGTCTATTCCATTTGCACAACAGCATGTGAAATTTATTGTCAATCAGTGTTGCTTCCTAAGTGGACAGTTTGATTTCACAGAAGTGTGATTGACTTGGAGTTACATTGTGTTGTTTAAGTGTTCCCTTTATTTTTTTGAGCAGTGTATTTGATCGACAACGAACACTACTCGAACCCAGGTTTGGTGGTGTGTGGGTCGGCTAGTACTGTCTGTTCTAAAATCACTGTGCCGACCGAAGGGCTTCTCTCTGTAGGCTACTTTTCCAATACAGAGGGCAATAACTCCCCCACCAGCATAAAAAGCCCGCTAATCTGCAGGATAAACAGAGGCCGGAGCCTGTATTATATTTCCTATGCTGTCCTTGCACTGTGGAGGAAGCCTGCAGATAAGATGCTATCTGTCCTCCGATGAATGACATACTGCATTGTGTTTCCTATATGCTAGAGTCTCCTTTCTGAGGGACAGTGACCAATGATGCGAGAGACCTGATGTTTTGTTTGTGTTTGGGAGGGGGGTGGTTGTATCAGGGGAATGTAGTGACACATTTTTACACATTTTATTAGATAGGGACATCCATGTTGATTCACCTATTTCTTTCTCTCTCTTTCTCTCTTTCCTCAGGCAAAGTAACTTCGACCTTGGGTCTTTCTGATATTAAACAGGTCTGTCTGATATTAAATGGGTCTGTCTGATATTAAATGGGTCTGGCTGATATTAAATGGGTCTGGCTGATATTAAATGGGTCTGTCTGATATTAATGGGTCTGTCTGATATTAATGGATCTGTCTGATATTAAACGGGTCTGGCTGATATTAAATGGATCTGTCTGATATTCAATGTCATATAGCCTACTCTACTGTAAATGTATTGGATTGAATCAACTGAGACTACAACAAGTAAGGTCTCAAATCCTATTTACGAGTAACCTTGTTGAAATGTACACTCGTGTTCAAAAGTTTGGGGTCGCTTAGAAATGTCCTTGTTTATGAAAGACAAGCACATTTTTTTTGTCAATTAAAATAACATCAAATTGATCAGAATACAGTGTATACATTGTTAATGTTGTAAATGACTTGGCAATTTCTTGCTTTGGAATAGCCTTCCTTTCTCAGAACAAGAATAGACTGACGAGTTTCAGAAGAAAGCTCTTTGTTTCTGGCCATTTTGAGCCTGTAATCGAACCCACAAATGCTGATACTCCAGATACTCAACTAGTCTAAAGAAGGCCAGTTTTATTGCTTCTTTAATTAGAACAACAGTTTTCAGCTGTGCTAACATACTTGCAAAAGGGTTTTCTAATGATCAATTAGCCTTTTAAAATAATAAACTTGGATTAGCTAACACAACTTGTCATTGGAACACAGGAGTGATGGTTGCTGATAATGGGCCTCTGTACACCTATGTAGATATTCCATTCAAAAAATCAGCCATTTCCAGCTACAATAGTCATTTACAACATTAACAATGTTTACACTGTATTTCTGATGAATTTGATGTTATTTTAATGGACAAAACATTTGCTTTTCTTTCAAACACAAGGACATTTCTAAGTGACCCCAAATAGTGTAGTGGTAGTGTAAGTTCTCATACAGATGTGTAATTGGTGTTGTTTTATATCCTCTGTGAGAGCCAAGAGCATCACATGATAAACTGTACTGAATATGGTCTGTCAACCGTTGTGCTTGAAGCAGAGGGGTAGGGCAAGCAATGGTTGCATACCAATAACCTCTCCATTCTCCCGACGTATGCACTTGTTCACTTGACCGGTATATGAAAAGGCCTTCTTTCTAGCCCGTGCCTTCATCGGTCCAATGCTTTTAGCCTTGTGGGGAGTAGTGAACGAGTGCACACTTCAGGAGGAAGAAGAGATGATTGGGATGCAACCAAAGGGATTTCCAACTGACCAACCAGACATGAGGAAAAGACAAGTCTGATGAGTGTGAATCATCCCCACACACTAGGATAATGCTGAGTTGATTGTGCTGTGATGTACAACATCATCCTGGGTTGTGTTCATCGGGGCGCAAAAAAATACAAAAAATAAATAAAATGAAAACAAGCATTGCTCATTCGACAATCCCAGCTAAAACCTCTGTTTCAGTCCGTTTTCTTCCGTTTGGTGCTTAATGAACACAACCCAGGTTACTCTGAAACAGAAGGGGCATTTACTACGTACAACACCTCTGCCTTGAAAAAAACCTTTGGGTTCCAGCCCATCCATAGTGATAAGCCTTCCAGGAGCTAGTTAGGCCTCTATGCCTTGGTCCACGGCTTGGCTTGGCTGACGTCAAGTACCCAATCACTGAAGCAGCAGCAGGCTGGTTTCCAGGGAGAACAAACCACTTGACCGTTCTAAAAATATCCTCCTTCAGCGCAGCCCCTTTCATATGGGTTGTCGTGGAACCTGTGCACCTCTCAGTCTTTATTAACGCATCCGCACCAAGGCATCCATTCAATATCAAATCAAATCAAACCACATGTTATTTGTCACGTGCCGAATACAGCTGCTGTAGACTTTACTGTGAAATGCTTGCTTACGAGTCCTTCCCAACAACGCAGATTTTCAAAATAATAATACAAATAAAATAGTAGCACAACAAATAAAATAAAATACGCAAGAATGGAGCTATATACAGGAAGTACCAGTACCAGATCAATGTGGAGCTATATACAGGGAGTACCAGTACCAGATCAATGTGGAGCTATATACAGGGAGTACCAGTACCAGATCAATGTGGAGCTATATACAGGGAGTACCAGTACCAGATCAATGTGCAGCTATATACAGGAAGTACCAGTACCAGATCCATGTGCAGAGGTACGAGGTATTTGAGGTAGATATGTACATGAAGGCAGGGTAAAGTGACTAGGTATCAGGATAGATAATAATAAGGTATTTGAGGTAGATATGTACATGAAGGCAGGGTGAAGTGACTAGGTATCAGCATCGATAATAATAAGGTATTTGAGGTAGATCTGTACATAAAGGCAGGGTAAAGTGACTAAGTATCAGGATAGATAATAATAAGGTATTTGAGGTAGATACGTACATGAAGGCAGGGTAAAGTGACTAGGTATCAGGATAGATACATATAAGGTATTTGAGGTAGATACAGTTGAAGTGGGAAGTTTACATACACCTTAGCCAAATACATTTAAACTCAGTTTTTCACAATTCCTGACATTTAATCCTAGTAAGAAATTCCCTGTCTTAGGTCAGTTAGGATCACCACTTTATTTTAAGAATGTGAAATGTCAGAATAATAGTAGAGAGAATGATTTATTTCAGCTTTTATTTCTTTCATCACATTTCCCAGTGGGTCAGAAGTTTACATACACTCAATTAGTATTTGGTAGCATTGCCTTTAAATTGTTTAACTTGGGTTAAATGTTTCAGGTAGCCTACCACAAGCTTCCCACAATAAGTTGAATGAATTTTGGCCCATTCCTCCTGACAGAGCTGGTGTAACTGAATCAGGTTTGTAGGCCTCCTTGCTCGCACATGCTTTTTCAGTTCTGCCCACAAACTTTCTATAGGATTGAGGTCAGGGCTTTGTGATGGCCACTCCAATACCTTGACTTTGTTGTTCTTAAGCCATTTTGCCACAAAAGTATGCTTGGGGTCATTGTCCATTTGGAAGACCCATTTGCGACCAAGCTTTAACTTCCTGACTGATGTCTTGAGATATTGCTTCAATATATCCACATAATTTTCCATCCTCTTGATGCCATCTATTTTGTGAAGTGCACCAGTCCCTCCTGCAGGAAAGCATCCCCACAATATGATGCTGCCACCCCCGTGCTTCACGGTTGGAATGGTGTTCTTCGGGCTTGCAAGCCTCCGCCTTTTCCCTCCAAACATAACGAATGTTATTATGGCCAAACCATTCTACAAATCTTTTTCTCAGGTTTTCTCAGCCAAAAAGCTCAATTTTAGTCTCATCTGACCAGAGTACCCTCTTCCATATGTTTGGGGAGTTTCCCACATGCCTTTTGGCGAACAACAAACGTGTTTGCTTATTATTTTCTTTATGCAATGGCTTTTTCTGGCCACTCTTCCGTAAAGCCCAGCTCTGTGGAGTGTACGGCTTAAAGCGGTCCTATGGACAGATACTCCAATCTCCGTTGTGGAGCTGTGTAGCTCCTTCAGGGTTATCTTTGGTCTCTTTGTTGCCTCTGATTAATGCCCTCCTTGCCTGGTCCATGAGTTTTGGTGGGCTGCCCTCTCTTGGCAGGTTTGTTGTGGTGCCACATTCTTTCCATGTTTTAATAATGGATTTAATGGTGCTCCGTGGGATGTTCAAAGTTTGGGATATTTTTTTTATAACCCAACCCTGATCTGTACTTCTCCACAACCTTGTCCCTGACCTGTTTGGAGAGCTCCTTAGTCTTCATAGTGCCTTTTGCTTGGTGGTGCCCCTTGCTTAGTGGTGTTGCAGACTCTGGGGCCTTTCAGAACAGGCGTATATATACTGAGATCATGTGACAATTAGATTGCACACAGGAAGACTTTATTTAACTAATTATGTGACTTCTGAAGGTAATTGGTTGCACCGTATCTTATTTAGGGGCTTCATAGCAAAGGGACATACATATGCACGCACCACTTTTCAGTTTTTTTATTTTTAGAATTTCTTTAAACAAGTTATTTTTTTCATTTCACTTCACCAATTTGGAATGTTTTGTGTATGTCCATTACATGAAATCCAAATAAAAATCCATTTAAATTACAGGTTACAGGTGCAACAAAATAGGAAAAGACCAAGGGGGATGAATACTTTTGCAAGGCACTGTAAACAGGGGTGCTAGTCACTGTATCTATCAAATGTCCAAATTTACCACACATTCAATGTATCTGTGGTCTGTTAGAAGTAGGATCATATTTTTAGTCATTGGTTTGAATTATGAGAGGGACACGACAGGAAGGTGGGAGGAGAGCAAAAGACAGGGAGAAAAGGAACAAGAGAGAAAGAAGGTGATAGATGGGGAAAGAGAGAGAGGAAGGGAGAGAGAAAGAGAGAGAGAGAGAGAGAGACTAAAACAATACAGAAATGCACAGCAGAAAAAGAAGGAACAGCACGTCAGAAATCAGCTCAATGTAATTGAAGAATCCATAGACTCGAACCACTTCTGGGAAAATTGGAAATCACTACAACACAAAGAATTATCTATCCAAATTGGAGATGTATGGGAAACCACTTCTCCAATCTTTTTGTCTCTATAACAAAGAACATACATGATCAAATACAAATACAAATCTTAGAATCAACTATTAAAGACTACCAGAACCCACTGGATTCTCCAATTACCTTGAATGAACTACAGGACAAAATACAAACCCTCGAACCAAAAAAGTCCTGTGGTGTTGGTATCCTCAATGAAATGATAAAATATATAGACAACAAATTCCAATTAGCTGTAGTAAAACTCTTTAACATCGTCCTTAGCTCTGGCATCTTCCCCAATATTTGGAACCAAGGACTAATCACCCCAATCCACAAAAGTGGAGACAAACTTGACCACAATAACTACCGTGGGATATGCGTCAACAGCAACCTTGAGAAAATCCTCTGCTTTATTGTTAACAGCAGAATCCTACATTTCCTCAATGAAAATAATGTACTGAGCAAATGTCAAACTGGCTTTTTACCAAATAATCGTACAACAGACCACGTATTCACTAATTGACAAACAAACAAACCAAAACAAAGGCAAAGTCTTCTCATGCTTTGTTGATTTAAAAAAAACCTTCGACACAATTTGGCATGAGGATCTGCTATACAAATTGATGGAAAGTGGTGTTGGGGGAAAAACAATAAACATTACAAAATCCATATATACAAACAACAAGTGTGCGGTTAAAATAGGCAAAAACACACACATTTCTTGCCACAGGGTTGTGGGGTGAGATAGGGGTGCAGCTTAAGCCCCACCCCCTTCAACATACAGTGAGGGAAAAAAGTATTTGATCCCCTGCTGATTTTGTATGTTTGCCCACTGACAAAGAAATGATCAGTCTATAATTTTAATGGTAGGTTTATTTGAACAGTGAGAGACAGAATAACAACAAAAAATCCAGAAAAACGCATGTCAAAAATGTTATAAAAGGATTTGCATTTTAATGAGGGAAATAAGTATTTGACCCCTCTGCAAAACATGACTTAGAACTTGGTGGCAAAACCCTTGTTGGCAATCACAGAGGTCAGACGTTTCTTGTAGTTGGCCACCAGGTTTGCATACATCTCAGGAGGGATTTTGTCCCACTCCTCTTTGCAGATCTTCTCCAAGTCATTAAGGTTTTGAGGCTGACGTTTGGCAACTCGAACCTTCAGTTCCCTCCACAGATTTTCTATGGGATTAAGGTCTGGAAACTTGCTAGGCCACTCCAGGACCTTTCTTGAGCCACTCCTTTGTTGCCTTGGCCATGTGTTTTGGGTCATTGTCATGCTGGAATACCCATCCACGACCCATTTTCAATGCCCTGGCTGAGGGAAGGAGGTTCTCACCCAATATTTGACGGTACATGGCCCCGTCCATCGTCCCTTTGATGTGGTGAAGTTGTCCTGTCCCCTTAGCAGAAAAACACCCCCAAAGCATAATGTTTCCACCTCCATGTTTGACAGTGGGGATGGTGTTCTTGGGGTCATAGGCAGCATTCCTCCTCCTCCAAACACGGCGAGTTGAGTTGATGCCAAAGAGCTCCATTTTGGTCTCATCTGACCACAACAGTTGTCCTCTGAATCATTCAGATGTTCATTGGCAAACTTCAGATGGGCATGTATATGTTTTTTCTTGAGCGGTGGGACCTTGCAGGCGCTGCAGGATTTCAGTCCTTCACGGCGTAGTGTGTTACCAATTGTTTTCTTGGTGACTATGGTCCCGGCTGCCTTGAGATCATTGACAAGATCCTCCTGTGTAGTTCTGGTCTGATTTCTCACTGTTCTCATGATCATTGCAACTCCACGAGGTGAGATCTTGCATGGAGCCCCAGGCCGAGGGAGATTGACAGTTCTTTTGTGTTTCTTCCATTTGCGAATAATCGCACCAACTGTTGTCACCTTCTCACCAAGCTGCTTGCCGATGGTCTTATAGCCCATTCCAGCCTTGTGTAGGTCTACAATCTTGTCCCTGACATCCTTGGAGAGCTCTTTGGTCTTGGCCATGGTGGAGAGTTTGGAATCTGATTGATTGATTGCTTCTGTGGACAGGTGTCTTTTATACAGGTAACAAACTGAGATTAGGAGCACTCCCTTTAAGAGTGTGCTCCTAATCTCAGCTCGTTACCTGTGTAAAAGACACCTGTGAGCCAGAAATCTTTCTGATTGAGAGGGGGTCAAATACTTATTTCCCTCATTAAAATGCAAATCAATTTATAACATTTTTGACATGCGTTTTTCTGGATTTTTTTGTTGTTATTCTGTCTCTCACTGTTCAAATAAACCTACCATTAAAATTATAGACTGATAATTTCTTTGTCAGTGGGCAAACGTACAAAATCAGCAGGGGATCAAATACTTTTTTCCCTCACTGTATATATCAACAAATTGGCGAGGGCACTAGAACAGTCTGCAGCACCCAGCCTCACCCTAGTAGAATCTGAAGTCAAATGTCTACTGTTTGCTGATGATCTAGTGCTTCTGTCACCAACCAAGGAGGGCCGACAGCAGCACCTAGATCTTCTGCACAGATTCTGCCAGACCTGGGCCCTGACAGTAAATCTCAATAAGACCACAGGTAACTTCCAAAAAGCTGTGAACGATCTGAGAGACAAGGCAAGAAGGGCATTCTATGCCATCAATAGGAACATAAAATTTGACATATCAATTAGGATCTGGATAAAAATACTTGAATCAGTTATAGAGCCCATTGCCCTATATGGTTGTGAGGTCTGGGGTCTGCTCACCAACCAATAATTCACAAAATGGGACAAACACCAAATTGAGACTCTGCATGCAGAATTCTGCAAAAAATATCCTCCGTGTACAACGTAAATAACCAAATAGTACCCGAAAAACACCAGTCTCAATGTTAACAGTGAAGAGGCGACTCCGGGATGCTGGCATTCTAGACAGAGTTCCTCTGTCCAGTGTCTGTGTTCTTTTTCCCATCTTAATCTTTTATTTTTATTGGCCAGTCTGAGATATGGCTTTTTCTTTGCAGCTCTGCCTAGAAGGCCAGCATCCCGGAGTCGCCTCTTCACTGTTGACGTTGAGACTGGTGTTTTGCGGGTACTATTTAATGAAGCTGTCAGTTGAGGACTTGTGAGGCATCTGTTTCTCAAACTAGACACTCTAATGTACTTGTCCTCTTGCTCAGTTGTGCACCGGGGCCTCCCACTCCTCTTTCTATTCTGGTTAGAGCCAGTTTGCGCTGTTCTGGGAAGGGAGTAGTACACAGCGTTGTACAAGATCTTCAGTTTCTTGGCAATTTCTCGCATGGAATAGCCTTCATTTCTGAACACAAGAATAGACTGACAAGTTTCAGAAGAAAGTTCTTTGTTTCTGGCCATTTTGAGCCTGTAATCAATCCCCCAAATGCTGATGTTCCAGATACTCAACTAGTCTAAAGAAGGTCAGTTGTATTGCTTCTTTAATCAGAACAACAATTTTCAACTATGCTAACATATTTGCAAAGGGGTTTTCTAATGATCAATTAGCCTTTTAAAATGATAAACTTGGATTAGCTAACACAACGTGCCATTGGAACACAGGAGTGATGGTTGCTGAAAATGGGCCTCTGTACGCCTATGCAGATACTCCATAACAAATCTGCCATTTCCAGCTACAATAGTCATTTACAACACTAACAATGTCTACACTGTATTTCTGATCAATTTTATGTTATTTTAATGGACAAAACAATGTGCTTTTCTTTCAAAAACAAGGACATTTCTAAGTGACCCCAAACTTTTGAACGTTAGTGTATATACGATACATATATATTGGCAAATATATATATGGGCATTGGAAATTATGCAGACAATTACATTGATGGAAGCCAGATTCTATCTGCAATATTGAAGCTGATCTACCCCTATTTTTATTTTATTTTTTATTAAAAAAATAACACACTAAATGTGATCAATTAAACGCATGTCTATTTAGACTGAGGTCTGACTCGACCATGTGATGTAGGCTTTCAGTCCCAGGATGGCTAAGGAGACCCAGATAAAAAGCTATACCAGGCTGTTATAAGACTGAGAATCAGGACGCCCTTCCACAGCCACACACACAAACACATTTTAAAAGGGACGCTAGTGAGAATCTCATCCATTTGTGTCCTCATAAGTCTCTGACGGAAAGCTCTAGCCATCTTTTAACCTTTTCATACAGCGTTAAATAGTAAGGACACTCAGAACAACACAGAACTGCAGCCAGGTTCCTCAGCGTGTGTCTCAATAATACAGGGCTCCCCAAATTTGGCCCGCGGGTGGTTTTATTTGGCCCCCAAGTTATCTGAGCAAAAAAATAATAATTAATTGTTGGACATAAAAAACTGTAAAAACACCAGGAAATCAGCTCCAAGTAATTTTAATTTGCTAAATCTGTTTCTAAGTATTTCCACTCATAATAGAGAGACACATGATTATATACAAATGTAAGCAAGGTTTGAAATTATTATGTTTTAGTCAAATATTACATCTGTTTGGGCTTCTTGCAGTCAATTTGCAGTCTACAAATGACTTGTAATTATGTTCTGGCCCCCCGACCGTCTGCTCAAGAAGAAATCGGCGCGCGGCTTAATCTAGTTGATGATCCCTGCAATAATATCTCCTTTCTCCCAAAGTTTGCACTTGTTTACTTGTTCCCCACAAATCCAAAAGCATTGGAAACACACACCTGTTTAGGTAAGGTGCTGGCTAGGGGAATTTCCACCATATTAATTATACCAGTCATTTTCTTTCAAATCAGTGAAGGGACGCGAACAGCTGCACACTTTGGGAGAAAGGAGCGATAATTGGGACTCACTCCTTGTTATAATGAGAATGGCCCCTCACACTTCATTAGGCAGCCTCTACTGTAATGAGGTGGTCTGAAACAAAGCACCCAATATGTGCGTCCTCCTTCCTATCCCCCAAGAGATCTGTGCGATTTTAATACCAGCTCAGTTTATTGGCATGCTGAGTCATGGGCTATGTCCCAAATGGCACCTTATTCCATATGTAGTGCACTACATATGGAACAGGGTCCATAGGGATCTGGTCAAAAGTAGTGCACTTTATAGGCAATATGGTGCCATTTGGACGAGGCCCATGGTTATTCCGCTTCAGAGGCTCTGGGCACAATCTTTTGCTCCAATCTCAACTAGCACTCATTTGAGGCAGAGTATTTCTGTGAAACTCTATGGGTTCATCTTCTACTGTTTGAAGTTGAACCAATGTTCTGTAGACTACTGCTGGTGAGCTCATTAATCAAATCGAATCAAATGTTATTTGTCACATGCGCTGAATATTAACAGGTGTAGACCTTCTGGTGAAATTCTTACTTACAAACCCTTAACCAACAAAGCAGTTTTAAGAAAATAGAGTTAAGAAAATATTTACTCAATAAACTAAAGGAAAAAAGATAAAGTGATACAAGTTGGGATACTGTATATTTCTGACTAGTGTCTTTTCATTACAAACAGGGAAGCAGTAGTGAAATAGGTTGCACATGTAGTATAACTGTAGTAGAATCAAGGCAGAGATAACGCAATCAAGATAAACCAGGATAGGTTAAGCTAATTCAAATGATCACCATGTCATTATCATCCGAAAACCCAAACCATCAACTGATTCATTGAAGCTTTTTTAGAACCTACTGTACATGTACATATGACCTCAATTACGTCGACTAACCTGTACCGGTACCCCCTGTATATAGCCTCGCTACTGTTATTTTACTGCTGCTCTTTAATAAATAAAAAAATAAACCAAACATTTTTGGGGGGGTATTTTTCTTAAAACTGCATTATTGGTTAAGGGCTTGTAAGTAAGCATTTCACTAAATTCTACACCTGTTGTATTCGGCGCATGTGACAAATACAATTTGATTTGATTTGACACAAACTATTCCAAATGAATGTGAGCCAATCTCTGTTGTACTGTCCTCTCTGGCCTCAGGGGACCCCAGGCACCTTTATTCATATCATTTGGTCCTGAGATCCTGGAATTGCATGTCCCCATGTCTGTGCACACTAGCAAATAAATGAACCTACATTAGAATCTATGGTGTGGCAGGAGGTCAATCCTAAGGAACCAACAGCAGGAGTATATTCATTAATGCACACTGTAGAAAAATGTTTTGCAACTGAAACAAGGGTTTCTTATTGGACAAATTCAGCTAGTGTCTCCCCTTTTTGTCCTGTTTGGTTCCTAGAGTAAATAAACTCCTGTTGATCTGAACACATACTGTACTATATAAAGCAGGGTTGGGGTCAATTCAGAATGTAATTCAATTCAAACAATGTGTAACGATTGTCGTCGGGAGACGAGGAAGCGGACCAAAACGCAGCTGGGAGCGAATACATGTTTATTTAACACACTAGAATTAAACATGTACACAAAATCAAGGAAAAACTGCCAATACGTTACGTGCTCAAATAACAGAGGCAACAACCCACAAACATCGTGGGGGAAAAGGAACTTAAATGTGATTCCCAATCAGACTTCACAAGCGACAGCTGTCTGATTGGGAAATCACCCCCGAGCCCAACATAGAAATAAAACACAAAGAAAGGCTATAACCAAAACATAGAAAATAAAGCATAGAAATGCCACACCCTGACCAAAATAGCAGAGTTCACCTGGTCAGGGCGTGACAGTACCCCCCCTCCAACGGTGCGTACTCCCGGCGCACCAAACTAAAGTCTATTAGGGGGGGGGACCCGGGTGGGCGCCTCACCCTCGGTGGAGGCTCTGGCCCCGGGCGTGTTTCTCCCCCTGCCTCCACCCTAGCCCTACCCCTCTGGCCCGGACTGGACCACTGTGGAGCGGCATGCTCAGGCTCCGGAGCGGAGCCGTCGACCGGAACAGGATTGGGCACCGGTGGACCAGACACGGGCCGTGCCGGACTGTGGACACGCACCGTGGGCTTGGTGCGGGGAACAGGGACGGGCCGGACAGGACTGTGGACACGCACCGTGGGCTTGGTGCGGGGAACAGGGACGGGCCGGACAGGACTGTGGACACGCACCGTGGGCTTGGTGCGGGGAACAGGGACGGGCCGGACAGGACTGTGGACACGCACCGTGGGCTTGGTGCGGGGAGCAGGGACGGGCCGGACAGGACTGGGGACACGCACCACTAACCTGGTGCGGGGAGCAGGGACGGGCCGGGCCGGACTGGGGACACGCACCACTAACCTGGTGCGGGGAGCAGGGACGGGCCGGACAGGACTGGGGACACGCACCACTGACTTGGTGCGGGGAGCAGGGACGGGCCGGACCGGACTGTGAACACGTACTGGTGACCTGAAGCGTGGAGCCGGTTTAGCCACTCGTCCTGGCTGGATGCCCATCCTAGCACGGCATGTGCTGGGCATGTCCACCGGACACACTGGGCTGTGCGTGCGCACTGGCGACACAGCGCGCAACTCTGCATACCATGGCTTGGTGCGGGGAGTAGGGACGGGCCAGACAGGACTGGGGACACGCACTGGTGACCTGAAGCGTGGAGCCGGTTTAGCCACTCGTCCTGGCTGGATGCCCATCCTAGCACGGCATGTGCTGGGCATGTCCACCGGACGCACCGGGCTGTGCGGGCGCACTGGCGACACAGCGCGCAACTCAGCATACCATGGCTCCTCCTCCAGATCTTCCCTCTGCAGGTCCTCAATCAAACGCCTCATCTCCTTCTCTTCCTCCGCCGTCATCCCTCACGAGAGCAGTGGTCTGGGCTCTTCCTCTGCCCTTCCGGACCACCCCATTAGCCCCCCCAAAAAAATTCTCTTGGGGCTGTTTTCCGGGCCTCCTCGACCGCCGCCTGCGACTCCGTCTACCGGCTGGCTTTTCCTCCTCGACCTGGGAGTCCGTCCGCCAGGGTCCTTTCCCCGACATGATCTCCTCCCAGGTCCAGAACTCCTTTCCCTCGCGAGCCCATCTCTCGCGCTCCTTTGCCTCCCGCTGCTTGGTCCTGGTTCGGTGGGTTGTTCTGTAACGATTGTCGTCGGGAGACGAGGAAGCGGACCAAAACGCAGCTGGGAGCGAATACATGTTTATTTAACACACTAGAATTAAACATGTACACAAAATCAAGGAAAAACTGCCAATACGTTACGTGCTCAAATAACAGAGGCAACAACCCACAAACATCGTGGGGGAAAAGGAACTTAAATGTGATTCCCAATCAGACTTCACAAGCGACAGCTGTCTGATTGGGAAATCACCCCCGAGCCCAACATAGAAATAAAACACAAAGAAAGGCTATAACCAAAACATAGAAAATAAAGCATAGAAATGCCACACCCTGACCAAAATAGCAGAGTTCACCTGGTCAGGGCGTGACACAATGAATCTAATGCATTATCGGAAATGTATTTTTCTGATATTAAAAAACAAGAGGATTATGAATTATTATAGACAACCCACAACATAATCTTAGAATATTTCCAGACCACTGTAATTATTTAAAATGCTTTTAGGAGAATGAGTTTTAAAAATGAACTAGATAGTAGTGTTAACCATACAGGATGGTCAAATAAACATTATTATGGTGATGTGTAGAATAAATAAGCCATTTGACTTTCATTGGATTCAATTCTACTTCCTTTAACTTAAATTCAATTCAAATTCTGTGGCCAATTTTAATTAAATTCAAATTCAAGAATTGAATTGGAATTAAAGAGCAATTTCTCAACTCAATTTAGAATTGACCCTAACCCTGGTATAAAGCTCCAAAGGCTCAGGTGATCGATTATGCAAACATATGCTAAGAGAAACAAACACTACAAACAAATCAACACATCAAGCCAAAGTTACTGATCTGTCCCTCACAGCATTTTATCAAGCAGATTATTCCTGGCTGACACAAAGATTTGGCAGACTAGAGAGAAACAGTAATGAAGCCTTTTTGAAGGCAATAACTCCAGCATTGATTCGGTGGACAAAGCCTATAGGGAAATTATAGTTTTTGTAGGGTTTTTTGGATAACTGCTGAAAATAAGGTCTGTGGTAAACACAGGTTTAGGAGATACGTTTGGTTTTATGACATAATCTTCATCAGCTAACGTCACCTTTTTTATGTAATAAAAAGCACAAAAAGCACATAAAGGTCATAATTCCTAAAGGTCACGTTAACTGACTGATACATAGAAGTTATCCTAAACCTGTGTTGACATTGGACCTTGTTTTCTGTGTTTTTCCCAAAACCCTCATCTTTCCCCATTTATTTTCCCCATGGGGATTGCTGAAGGAACCAGAGATAACTAATTTGCGGGTTTTAGGATGACAAGCTGGTGAGTTCTATTAGCCTAGTTCAGTGGTGGCTGGAGGGAGACATGTTAGGTAGGCGGGTGGGTTTGGGAAGGGAGTGGGAGGTTGGGGTGGAGCCTCACTTCTTTTCCTTCTTCCTTTTTCTCTCTTTGCATACTAAATGTTTTGTTACTTTTCGGCTCTGTGAAGGAAATGTGCAATTCACACTCCGACCTGTTAACGGCAGCAATACACAACAAAGGATATAGTCTGCCGGAAAACTACACGAAGAAGAATGAGGTCAGCGGGAACTGAGAGCACAGAGTAGGAAGCGAATGTTGTGTAAGTTATGTACCAGGGGCACGTCATGTAACTTATTGATTTTAGTTATCAAGATAAAGATATTTTGGGATTTTCGTTCATGCATAATTTCGGGTAATACTCTCGTATCTTCATGATAATTCATTAAATCTTTAAGGTATTTCTATGAGCGTGTATGTTTAATCAATAGCTACATGTCACCTCAACGCTGACATTCATAATTATCGTACTATTGACATGTAGCCCTTACATTAGACAGTGCATGAAGCCATTTATACTTTTCTACACAGTTGATTTGATAGACATTTCAGGAGGTGGATAATAACATTTGATATGGGCTCTGTCAAAGTCATGGCGTGCTGCCGGCAGCTATTTTTGCCCCATGCAAGAGCACTTGCTTTAACTACAAAGATGGCTAGTTCTGTGAACATCATATGCTGCATCCGAAGAAATCTCAGCTCCTCTTCGAGTTTGCGGTCCAGCATGCCAGCTTGGGTGATTGACGAGTATGGCAACAATGGGGTACTGAGGTTCACTGAAGATGCCACAGCTCCCAGTGTCAACTCAGCAAGTGAGGTCTTAATTCAGGTCCACGCCGCAAGCCTCAACCCTCTCGACATATCCATGAGGAGTACGTATCTATAAGTCTGTAATGTCAATATGCTCATGGTCATATTTCCTTATAAACCAAGATTATGGGACTTCAGTCAGTTGTAATGCATTAGCTGTCATGGGAGTCATTTTGCATCTATATCACAATTGTTTTACTAATCTGTCTGTTTATATTTCTCAGGTGGGTATGGGTCAAATCTTCTGAAGCTGAGACGGGACCCGGTGTCTTTGGGTCAGAATGGCGGCGAGTTTCCCATCATACTGGGTCGGGATGTCTCTGGCGTGGTGGTGGATTGTGGGTCGGGAGTGACCCATTTCAAACCAGGAGATGAGGTACGTCGTTGAGCAGCTCTGATGTGGCCTAGTAACAGTCATTAGGGCCGACCGTAGCAAAACGTTTTGCAACGGAAAATGAAAATGGACATTTGTTATTGAACAAGTCCAAGTTGTCTCTCCAGTTTTTACTCGGGTTCCTTCATTTGGTGTTTACTGAACACAACCATGCTGAGTCGGGATGGCAGGCACAGTGCCTTCCTGTGACATTCAAGAGAACAGCCGTTTTGCTGATCGAATGAAAACGCACCTGGCCATACTTTTTACCTACTGGTAAATTATTTGCATTGTTGGCAGGAATGAAACGGGTGTTGTTTTTTCTACCACACTTGTCACACTCATTATCTGATACATTGTTTATCAAGTAGAATTACATAGAGATACCCTTAGAATGTATTTTTCCATCCCCAGTGGTTGTGGCTTGGCCGGCCCCCTCAGCGGTGCCCCGTCTAGGCTACCTCCTCCGCTGAGTCTCCGCCGGGCTGCAGGTGGTGTGCAGAAACTTGTCTAGTCCAAACCTTCCAACTGTCTGCTGGTTGCCTGTCTGCTTATTGTAACAAGTTTCATTTTGTTTTTAGAGGACTTCGGTGTTGTTTTGTGTTTTTTGTATGCATTACGATGTTATTGTAAATAACTAATGTGTTAAAAATATATAATGTTTGAAATATATATTATTTTGTGTGTTTTTTTTTCTTCGCAGGTGTGGGCGGCCATCCCTCCATGGAAGCAGGGCAGCCTGGCAGAGATGGTGAATCTGACAGAGTATGAGGTAATTCTACTATGACTGTGTATGACTGTGTATGCTACATGTACATTTTATTAATGCAATGGCATAGGGTGGTTCTCAGCTAGTAGAGCGTGTCCCCTCCGACGCCAGGGTAGTGGGTTTGATTCCCGGGACCAACCATACAGAAAATGAATGCACGCGTGACACGAAGTCGCTTTGGATAAAAGCGCCTGCTAAATGGCATTTATTGTTGTTATTATGAATTGTTTTCCAAACAGGTTTTCATTCATTGTGTTATCCCATTATACATGTAGAAACTGAATTGTTTCATGAAATATATCTTAGTCTTTGTAAGACAGACCCCCCTCTTGGTGTTCAGTCGTCTGCTGAATAGAAAACAACATGGGCTTCTTTCAGATTTGAATGGCTCTGTTATAGAGGAGAATATTAGCTTATTTGAATGGCTCTGTTATAGAGGAGAATATTAGCTTATTTGAATGTCTCTGTTTTCTAACAAATGAAAGTACCAGGGGGCATCGCTTTCTACGACCCCTTGCTTCAACTGAGAAAACGTGTAAAATGAACTTGGATGAGGTGAAAGTCTATAATTATGTAATCATATAATCATATTGCAAAGAAGTGTGCTTAATTAATTAAGACTCCCAGTACAACTGGTTCCATGAGCCAGTGAAAGCAGCAGTTAGGCTAGCCAGACGAACTGTGAGTTGTGGGGTGCATCATTAGTTTGAGCCAGTGAAAGCAGCAGTTAGGCTAGCCAGACGAACTGTGAGTTGTGGGGAGCATCATTAGTTTGAGCCAGTGAAAGCAGCAGTTAGGCTAGCCAGACGAACTGTGAGTTGTGGGGTGCATCATTAGTTTGAGCCAGTGAAATCAGCAGTTAGGCTAGCCAGACGAACTGTGAGTTGTGGGGTGCATCATTAGTTTGAGCCAGTGAAAGCAGCAGTTAGGCTAGCCAGACGAACTGTGAGTTGTGGGGTGCATCATTAGTTTGAGCCAGTGAAAGCAGCAGTTAGGCTAGCCAGACGAACTGAGTTGTGGGGTGCATCATTAGTTTGGCACTTCTCAGCATGCTGTCCTGTTGTCCTGCTGTCCTGTTGTCCTGCTATCCTGTTGTCCTGCTGTCCTGCTGTCCTGTTGTCCTGCTGTCCTGCTGTCCTGTTGTCCTGCTATCCTGTTGTCCTGCTGTCCTGCTGTCCTGTTGTCCTGCTGTCCTGCTGTCCTGCTGTCCTGTTGTCCTGCTATCCTGCTATCCTGCTGTCCTGCTGTCCTGCTGTCCTGCTGTCCTGTTGTCCTGCTATCCTGTTGTCCTGTTGTCCTGCTGTCCTGCTGTCCTGCTGTCCTGTTGTCCTGTTGTCCTGCTGTCCTGTTGTCCTGCTGTCCTGTTGTCCAGTCCTCGCAGCAACTCCAGTCGTTTGGCTTTCCCATCGTTGCCTGAAACAAATGAAGGGTAAAGGGAGGGAAGAGTAACAGTTAAGCACAGACAGATGTGTGTGAGAGTTTGTACCTACTGTATGTCCTTCTAGTGTGTGTGTGTGTGTGTGTGTGTGTGTGTGTGTGTGTGTGTGTGTGTGTGTGTGTGTGTGTGTGTGTCCTTGTATGAATAAAAAAAAATTGTATTTGTGTGCCCTCCCACCTCAGGTCTCCCACAAGCCAAGGTCGCTGAGTCACAAGGAGGCGGCGTCCATCCCCTACGTGGCTGCCACGGCCCTGTCTGCCCTGGTCAACGCGGGCGGCCTGTGCAGAAACAACTGCACTAACAAACGGCAAGTACACACTCATCCATACATGACCAAATTCACTCTCTCCCAGACATCGCTCCTGCTCTGTGACGGTAGGTCCCCACCCTGTTCCACTTTGGCCACAAACCCTAGACCAACACTTCACACTTCTGAAGCAGCTTTCTAACCAATCTCTATACCAAAAACCATGGTCTTGGTTTGAGCAAGAGTGACTTTACTTTAAGTGTCACGCAGGATGACGTCACTGCTGCATGATGGTCACTCTGGCGCTCGGCTAAGCGATACTATGTCTGCTATATGTGCTACACTGAACATAAATGGATCACCTTCTCTCTTTGAATCCTGACCTCATGTCTGATCTCTCTCTCCCCCGCCCCTGTCTCTCTCTCTCTCCCCCGCCCTGTCTCTCTCTCTCTCCCCCGCCCTGTCTCTCTCTCTCTCCCCCGCCCTGTCTCTCTCTCTCTCTCCCCCCGCCTGTCTCTCTCTCTCTCCCCCGCCCTGTCTCTCTCTTTCTCCCCCCCCCCGCCCTTGTACTCTCTCTTCTCTCCCCCGCCCCTGGTCTCTCTCCTTCTCTCTCTCCCCAGCCCTGGTCTCTACTCTCCTCATCTCCCACGCCCTGTATCTTCTCTCTCTCTCCCCCGCCTGTCTCTCTCTCTCTTCCTCCCCCGCCCTTCCTGTTCTCTCTCCTCTCCCCCGCCCCCCTGTCTCTCTCTCTCCTCCCCGCGCCCTTGTCTTCTCTCTCTCTCTCTCTCCCCGCCCTCTCTCTCTCTCTCTCTCTCTCTCTCCCCCGCCCTGTCTCTCTCTCTCTCCTCTCTCGTTTGTGCCCCCGCCTGCTCTCTCTCTCTCTCTCTCCCCCCCGCCCCCCTCTCTCTCTCTCTCTCTCCCCCGCCCTGTCTCTCTCTCTCTCTCTCCCCCGCCCTGTCTCTCTCTCTCTCTCTCCCCCGCCCTGTCTCTCTCTCTCTCTCTCCCCGCCCTGTCTCTCTCTCTCTCTCTCTCTCTCCCCGCCCTGTCTCTCTCTCTCTCCTCTCTCTCTCCCCGCCCTGTCTCTCTTCTCTCTCTCCTCTCTCCCCCCCCCGCCCTCCCCCGCCCCCCCGCCCTCCACCCCCCCCCCCCCCCCCCCCCCGCCCCTCCCTCCCTCTTCTTTTGTCTCTCTCTCTCTCTCTCTCTCTATCTTCTTCTTCCCCCGCCCTCTCTCTCTCTCCTCTTCTCTCTCTCTCTCTCTCTCTCTCTCTCCCCCGCCCTCTCTCTCTCTCTCTCCCCGCCCTCTCTCTCTCTCTCCCCCACCCTGTCTCTCTCTCTCTCTCCCCCACCCTGTCTCTCTCTCTCTCCCCCACTGTGTCTCTCTCTCTCTCTCCACCACCCTGTCTCGCTCCCTCTGCCCCCCTCCTTTCGCTCCTCTCTCTCTCCCTCTGCCCCCCTCCTTTCTCCTCTCTCTCTCCCCCACCCCCTCTTTCTCGCTCCCTCTGCCCCCCTCCTTTCTCTCCTCTCTCTCTCCCTCTCTCAGAGTTCTTATCACCGGAGCCTCAGGTGGTGTTGGAACGTTCTCCATCCAGGTAAGGACCTTTCAGGGATGACCAGCAGCTCATAGCACCAACACTGAAGACTCACCTCACACCAGCACCAGTGGTTGGTTGACCTTGTGCAGTCATAAAGAGTATACACACATCAACACACACCCACACAGAGAGGTGTCTCTCTCACTAAGTGTCTGTTTCCTCTGTAGCTGCTGAAGGCCTGGGGCGCCCACGTGACAGTGACCTGCTCCCACAATGCCGAGGGACTGGTGAGGGGTCTGGGGGCGGATGAAGTGGTGGACTACACGGCGGGAGACATGGCCACGGAGCTGGGACTGCTGGAAAAGTGGGTTTTATTAGTTGGAATAATGTAAAAGTGCGTGTATCAAGGAATGTTTAAAACACTTTTTACAACCCCGTGATGTGTCGACTGAGACAGGGCCACAACACTAGAAGATAATGAGTGCCTCAAAGAGATCATGTATCTTAAATAAACCCTATTTTATCCATTGAGATTCTCCTCTAGATCTGATTGTTAACATATTTCTGAGACATCATGAGAGTAGCTAGCTGCCAAGGTCCAATCTAATGACATACAGTCACGTTCCCACTCGAATACCACTTTCCCCACCGACTCTCTCCCTGGCCAACGTCATAAACAACATTACCCACCCACGCAGCTGAGCAAGGTTGATTTGGCATACCAACTCACTGATTCGCTTCCTGGTTTCCATGGCAACA
Organism: Salmo trutta; assembly: GCF_901001165.1. NCBI lineage: Eukaryota > Metazoa > Chordata > Actinopteri > Salmoniformes > Salmonidae > Salmo > Salmo trutta. The sequence goes on from NC_042991.1 coordinate 30,403,296, forward strand.
TGGCTCAAGGACTAGAGTGGGAGACTAAATGCTCTCCATTGGTGGGGGGGGGGGGGGGGGGGGGTTTGATCAGAATAAACCCTGTTAACCTTGTCTCAGTGGTTGAGTGAAGACACACTTCAATCCCTTAGGCTTGGCTAGACATCTCAGTTTATCTTCAGGTTGACTTCTATATTTGTCTATTGAATAGCATGAAGGTATAGTACTTAAGACCATCTTGAGTGTTGTGGATCGGATTCTCTCTCTTTCTCTTTCTGTCTCGCTCTCTCTTTCTCTCATGCTCTCTCTTACCATGTTTACACTAGTGAATCAAGCAGAACTGTACTGTGCTGACCTGGTTACACATCCTCCATCTTAGTTGGAACCGTGCTGGACTGAACAAAGTGAAAGAAAGTACCCGAGTCAATACAGTGTCTCAGGTTGGCATGATAGTGTGTTAGACTTTTTCATTATAACCGCTGTCCCTGTGTTCCCCCTCAGGTTCGACGTGATCCTGGACAATGTGGGTGGGGACTCGGAGCAGTGGGCCCTGGGCCTGCTAAAGCCCTGGTCAGGGGCCAAATACGTGACCCTGGTCACCCCCTTCCTGCTTAACATCGACTCCATGGGCTTGCTGGAGGGAGCCGTCCACTCAGGACTCAACCTGCACCAGAAGGCCATCACGGTAAGCTAGCAAAACAAGTTGATGCCTCACGGATGAGGTCTGAACTCCGGTCTTACGCTCGGGAAACAAATGTCTTAACCATTCGACCAAGTCGCTGGTACGGCTACCTCATCACGAGAGCTTGAGTCCGATTCACCTCCGTTACATACGCATGGCAAAACTTCCTAAAATATCAATGCACTCTCATGTCAAAGTTTAAAAAAGCCTTTATTGTAACTTGACTAAACCAACCGACCCCGCCCCTCTGTCAGGGTGGGGGTTACAGGGGCCTTTTCACACCACTGAGCTGCGCTGGCCAGCTTACACATTAAACATAATTGCTAGAACCATGCTGGAAAAGACGATGTAAAAAATAAAATCTGTGCCAATGCTTTACAATAGTTGAAAATGGATAAGTGAAAGCCCTTAGTTTGGCCACGGTGGGGCCGTTGGCACCATGTGACTGATTCAACCAGGGCCTCTGACTTATATTTTTGTTTTTATGAGCGTTTGTCCGCTTGTTCTCATGTTGTCTTTTTGGTCTCGTTCGCTCCGTCTGTGCTGTGCACCTTTCCATTTACACCAGAGATCTGTACATAATGACAAGATGCTCATGTCTCCGCCCTAACAATGGGAGTCGTTGTCCCAAAGGCGGCAAGGCAGACGAAAAGCTTAACTTCATAAAATCGCATTGGGATTATTTTGGACAGATTTTGGCGAGAGTGGCACCTCTCGCTTCGCCTCTTTCTCCCAAGCCCCTCCCCCTACCACACACAACAACAAAGATGAGAGATCTCTTCTTCCTCTCTGACAAACGGTTTCAACTCTCTATTTGCATTTGAGGTTTGGTCCAAAAGAATGGGTCATGTGTACACCACAACACATGGAGAAATGATTTTACTGTAATAGAGGAGAAATGAACCTTTCTAATGAAACCCTGTTTATGTTTCAACTGCTCAGAAATAAGGTAGGCCACTTGATTTCAACATCTGAACAAAGTGGACAGGCTAGCACGCTATTCAAACAGTTGGAGACGGACAGAAGGTTGTGTTCATAACAATTCAACTGTTCTACCTTGTTAGCTGAATTCAGAGCTAGTGAAATTATACCTAGATCCAAGTTGGCTAAACTAGAAATATAAATATTAGCTGGCTACTAACTAGCACGTGGGCTTGTGCTTGAGAGATTGTTTATGAGACCAGTGATCATTTTCTAGAATGGCTGCTACATTATTAGTGAATGTGCATTATGCATGGTTCTGGTTACATTTGTAACAAAAAGTACATTTTTATAGACAAACCTGAAAGCCAGATTAGTGATTATTGCAAAAAAAAGCAAGTACAACTATTTTGATAAAATAATTAAATTACAAGTGGGTCTTATGGTTGTCGAAGGCATATGTTCAGCCTCAGTATAATTACACAAGCTCTGAATTCATTAAATAAGTTCACTATTTTAAATGCAGTGGATTTGACCTTTAATTGTATAACAAAGCTTATTTAGAAAAAACATTTAAAAAATTGAGATATACAGTACCAGTCAAAAGTTTGGACACACCGACTCATTCCAGGGTTTTTCTTTATTTTTACTATTTTCTACATTGTAGAATAATAGTGAAGACATCAAAACTACTAAATAAATATATTTTAGATTCTTCAAAGTAGCCACCCATTTCCTTGATGACAACTTTGCACACTCTTGGCATTCTCTCAACCAACTTCATGAGGTAGTCACTTGGAATACATTTCAATTAACAGGTGTGCCTTGTTAAAAGTTAATTTGTGGAATTTCTTTCCTTCTTAATGTGTTTGAGCCAATCAGTTGTGTTGTGACAAGGTAGGGGTGGTATACAGGGCTATCTTCTATTTGGTGAAAGACCAAGTCCATATTGTGGCAAGAACAGCTCAAATAAGCAAAGGGAAACAACAGTCCATCATTACTTTAAGACATGAAGGTCAGTCAATATGGAAAATTTCAAGTGCAGTCGCAAAAACCATCAAGTAACAGACACATCTCAACATCAACTGTTCAGAGGAGACTGCGTGAATCAGGCCTTCATGGTTGAATTGCTACAAAGAAACCACTACTAAAGGACACCAATAATAAGAAGAGACTTGCTTGGGCCAAGAAACACGAGCAGTGGACATTAGACCAGTGGAAATCTGTCCTTTTGGTCTGATGAGTCCAAATGAGAGATTTTTGGTTCTGACCGCTGTGTCTTTATGAGATGCAGAGTAGGTGAACGGAGGATCTCTGCATGTGTGGTTCCCACTGTGAAGCATGGAGGAGGAGGTGTTATGGTGTGGGGGTGCTTTGCTGGTGACGCTGTCTGTGATTTATTTAGAATTCAAGGCACACTTAACAGCATGGCTACCACAGCATTCTGCAGCGATACGCCATCCCATCTGGTTTGTGCTTAGTGGGACTATCATTTGTTTTTCAACAGGACAATGACCCAACACACCTCCAGGCTGTGTAAGGACTATTTGGACAAGAAGGAGAGTATTGGAGTGCTGCATCGGATGACCTGGCCTCCACAATCATGTGACCTCAACCCAATTGAGATGGTTTGGGATGAGTTGGACCGCAGAGTGAAAGAAAAGCAGCCCACAAGTGCTCAGCATATGTGGGAACTCCTTCAAGACTGTTGGAAAAGCATTCCAGTTGAAGCTGGTAGAGAGAATGCCAAGAGTGTGCAAAGCTGTCATCAACGCAAAGGGTGGCTACTTTGAAGAATCTCAAATATAAAATGTATTTTGATTTGTTGTTGAACACTTTTTTTTGGTTACTACATTATTCCATATAGTGTTGATGTCTTCTCTATCATTTTACAATGTGGAAAATAGTAAAAATAAAGAAAAACCCTTGAATGAGTAGGTGTGTCCAAACTTTTGACTGGTACTGTATATTGTGAATCATCCATAAGTTAGAAAACAAATAGAGATATGAGTTTTAGGCCATATGGCCTGGACCTAATTAAAGTATGGTTTGTGCTTAATCAGTGCAAATAACCCTGCAGGGTGTCACTGTTCTAAACGATTTCATGAGGAAGAAATTACACTGGAGGAATTCACCCGTTTGTGTATATGTGTGTGTCTCTCTTTCTGTGTGTGTGTGCAGGTGTGTGTCTTTCTGTGTGTGTGTGTCTCGCTCTCTCTGTGTGTGTGTGTCTCTCTCTCTCTCTCTCTGTGAGTGTGTGTCTGTCTCTGAGTGTGTGTGTTTGTCTTTGTGTGTGTGTGTGTATTACATGCAGCTGGGCTGTTTGGAGTTCATGTGTAATAGCCTGGGTGTGGTTGAGCTGAACTAAATGGATGGATGGTCTGGAACAGGGTGGAGCTGAACTAAATGGATGGATGGTCTGGAACAGGGTGGAGCTGAACTAAATGGATGGATGGTCTGGAACAGGGTGGAGCTGAACTAAATGGATGGATGGTCTGGAACAGGGTGGAGCTGAACTAAATGGATGGATGGTCTGGTACAGGGTGGAGCGGAACTAAATGGATGGATGGTCTGGAACAGGGTGGAGCTGAACTAAATGGATGGATGGTTAGGAACAGGGTGGAGCTGAACTAAATGGATGGATGGTCTGGAACAGGGTGGAGCTGAACTAAATGGATGGATGGTTAGGAACAGGGTGGAGCTGAACTAAATGGATGGATGGTCTGGAACAGGGTGGAGCTGAACTAAATGGATAGATGGTCTGGAACAGGGTGGAGCTGAACTAAATGGATGGATGGTTAGGAACAGGGTGGAGCTGAACTAAATGGATGGATGGTCTGGAACAGGGTGGAGCTGAACTAAATGGATGGATGGTTAGGAACAGGGTGGAGCTGAACTAAATGGATGGATGGTCTGGAACAGGGTGGAGCTGAACTAAAGGGATAGATGGTCTAGAACAGGGTGGAGCTGAACTAAATGGATGGATGGTCTGGAACAGGGTGGAGCTGAACTAAATGGATGGATGGTCTGGAACAGGGTGGCGCTGAACTAAATGGATGGATGGTCTGGAACAGGGTGGAGCTGAACTAAATGGATGGATGGTTAGGAACAGGGTGGAGCTGAACTAAATGGATGGATGGTCTGGAACAGGGTGGAGCTGAACTAAATGGATGGATGGTCTGGAACAGGGTGGAGCTGAACTAAATGGATGGATGGTCTGGAACAGGGTGGAGCTGAACTAAATGGATGGATGGTCTGGAACAGGGTGGAGCTGAACTAAATGGATGGATGGTCTGGAACAGGGTGGAGCTGAACTAAATGGATAGATGGTTAGGAACAGGGTGGAGCTGAACTAAATGGATGGATGGTCTGGAACAGGGTGGAGCTGAACTAAATGGATGGATGGTCTGGAACAGGGTGGAGCTGAACTAAATGGATGGATGGTCTGGAACAGCGTGGAGCTGAACTAAATGGATGGATGGTTAGGAACAGGGTGGAGCTGAACTAAATGGATGGATGGTTAGGAACAGGGTGGAGCTGAACTAAATGGATGGATGGTCTGGAACAGGGTGGAGCTGAACTAAATGGATGGATGGTCTGGAACAGGGTGGAGCTGAACTAAATGGATAGATGGTTAGGAACAGGGTGGAGCTGAACTAAATGGATGGATGGTCTGGAACAGGGTGGAGCTGAACTAAATGGATGGATGGTCTGGAACAGGGTGGAGCTGAACTAAATGGATGGATGGTCTGGAACAGCGTGGAGCTGAACTAAATGGATGGATGGTTAGGAACAGGGTGGAGCTGAACTAAATGGATGGATGGTTAGGAACAGGGTGGAGCTGAACTAAATGGATGGATGGTCTGGAACAGGGTGGAGCTGAACTAAATGGATGGATGGTTAGGAACAGGGTGGAGCTGAACTAAATGGATGGATGGTTAGGAACAGGGTGGAGCTGAACTAAATGGATGGATGGTCTGGAACAGGGTGGAGCTGAACTAAATGGATGGATGGTTAGGAACAGGGTGGAGCTGAACTAAATGGATGGATGGTCTGGAACAGGGTGGAGCTAATTCTTAGGTAATCTTGGTTAACCCAGAACTAAAGTTTTGTGTAATTGGTCAGCTGCTAGATTAAGTTCAGTGGCCAGACGTTAAGAGAAGAGATGTTAGAACGAGGAGCTCCACCCTCTCTCTTTGCGGGCAAGTCTATGGGCCGAATATCCCCTTCCGAAATTCGAAAGATACGAACAGCTGTGAAATCGTGATTGGTCCAAATAAGCTTAAGCACTGGAACTATTGCTGTTTGTTGGCTATCAGTGCCCATAGTATAAAGACTGATCTATGGCACCATTCAGGTTTCAGTAGTCTGCCCACGACAGATTACAATTTAGGGGACTTTGCTGTTCGGGAGGACTACATAGCACAAGCCTGGTAGGCAAGGACAATGACTTTGGCAGTGAGTTACAATAGTCACTAGACTGTCTGTCTGTGAGTTACACACACTGGGGTGGGGGGCTGCTGAAATGGCAGTTTTTAGGCACTCAAATCACTAAATGCCTGTATGTGTATGTTTGTATGTTTCCTGCCAAGCCTGGGGCTCAGGGCCCTATTGTCTGGGTGAGCAGCTGGCTGGCCATATCGGGCCACTGCAGGGCTGAAGCATGAGTCACACTAGACTGACTGACTGACTGACTGACTGACTGACTGGGACTAGGACTAGACACAGTACCTGAGAGACTACAGCCAAATGGGGACCTCTAGTGGGCAAACGTAGCCTTACTAGTCAGGAGCACAAGTGGCACTTTCATAGCCTGTTCCGAGATCTGTTTGTGCCATCATCATGTCATGACAATGACTTGACATGTTGGGCATAACAAGGTGTTGAGATAATAGTACAGACCTGGGACCAGGCTAGCACATTGACTTATTTCTGGAGACGCATAGTATAATGCCACCACGTGTTAACTTAGCATTATTATGTGACTATGCAGTTTTGTATAGGATGTGTCCAATGCAGTACATGGTGCTACCAAACAGTCATTATCAAGGTCATTTCATCAGCGTTTGTGCTTGCTGTTCATAATTAGTCCCTGGTCGGTTTTCTGTATGTTTATGGCCTTTGGGGACAATAAAGAATTGAAGTTGGATATTATCTTGACGATAAGATTTTTCCCTCTCAGAACATGTGTAACGGAGTGTTCTACCGCTGGGGGTTCTATGCTCCAGACGGCCCGGCGCTGGACGAGGTCAGCCAGCTGGTGGATGCCGGAAAGGTACTGCCACTGCATTCTGTAGTCTATAACATCCTACAGTAACTCATTTGTACAGATGGAAATTAGCCAGGTAGGTGGGTCTATACATGCCACAGATTCCAAGCATTGTCCTACATTCAGAGTCCCCCTCTGTCTTTGTGTGTGGGCGTTCCCCTGTGTCGGTACGTGGTCTATGAGTCAGATTTGAACAGTGAATGGGTTTCCGACAGTGCTGAGCAGCCATTCGCTAAAGTGCCCCCCCCCAGTCACGGGTGTAATCCATACCCCTTTGTCCCAGGGATTATAGGGACAGCATGGCATTTTGGGGAGCGGGCGTGCCGTGCTGGTGGCAGGAATCCATTCACACAGACATACCTCACACACACCCCAATCCCTGTCAGTATGGAGATAGAAATCTATCAAAATGTTTAAAATATATTAGTTGTGAGACACAAACAGAAGATGCAACTTTTAAATATCAGACTATAAATATGCCCATATAGTTTCACCAACATATGTTATGATCCAAAAGCAAATGAGTCATCATTAATAAAAATAAATAACAAATAAATGCAAGACAGGTTTTTTCTGGTTAAAACAGAACATTTTACAAACATATTTCTTTCTTTGCAAACACAAGTGGTCAAATATATGCTTTTGTGAATGTGACATTTGACAACATTTGTGACCTCCATTTTACATATTTGTGACTCACTACTTAGTTTTCTAATAAAAGGTAAAAAATATATATCTCCAGTCATTCATTGTTAATGACGAGACGCAGACGAGAATAACATGTTGGGTGGGGGGAGGGGGGCACAGGATTGTCCTTCCTCATCACATTTTTAACACTAGCCCTCCCTCGTTTTTTTTGTTGTTGACGCTTGTGCATTCATTTGGAGATGATTTGCGCATGGGTGGTTGAATGTATTCATAGATTACTAATGTGTTTAGGGTTCTCCTGCAGTATGTATTAGTTTGGTTGGTTGAGGTCCATACACACAGCTCGCTGCAAAAACAAGCAAGTCATTTCATTGGTTTTAGTTACACATTTAGTCCTAGGGCATTTCCTTGTGGTGGTTGTTCATTGGTGGATTGTGTTTTTACTGTTCATGTGTGTACAGACACTCGGTGTTGTCATTCCTTAGATCCTTCCAGTGGTGGAGGCCACGTTCCTGTTCTCCCAGGTGCCCCTGGCCTTCCAGAAGGTAGAGGGAGGTCACGCCAGGGGGAAGACTGTGGTCACCGTGGCCCAAGAGGAGGAGGGGACCGGAGTGACTGAAGAGGAGGGGGAGACTAGTGACACCTCAGAGCAAGTCAGGGAGGAAGTCAGGCAAGCAGCTCCAAAGAGCTAAACCGCTGTGATGTCAACACTAAGCATTGGGTCATTAAGACACGCAACAGTTGTTTTTTTTAACGCTTTGCAACGGACAACTTAAATCATTTTTGTTTTTTGTTCCAGTTAGTCTAACCCTGTTTCAGTTTTCTTACATTTGCCTAATGGACATGACCCTGGATATGGTTTCTCCATGTCCGTCCTGTAGAACGCTGAACTCTTGAGCTCTACTGCAAGACACTGTTTGGTTTGCATTGTTTGCGCTTTTGCAGATAAACTGCTTGTTTGAGTAAGGCAACATTTATTTATCTTATGGTTTGTCTTGTGTGTTGAGAATTCATTACGGAAAAGTAAAATATATATTTACATTTTGGCCTGCGCAATTGATTCATACTTTTATGACATGTTTTGTTAGGCAATTTGTTATTCCAAATATTCTAGATGTTATTCCAACTATTCTAGATAACAAAATATAATCACATCACATATTTATTTACATAAAGACATTAATGGCAGAAGGGAATAAAATGTCGAAATACATATTCATCAAAAATGTAACAATGTCAAACTCGTATATTATCAGATACAACATTAAAGGGTAGGTAAAGTATTTCAAGTTTAGTCTGAATCCATTTTCCCATAATATAGTAATGAATACTATTGTTTTGTCCCTGTTTGTTCGTGAAGAAGTAATGCGATATTATAGATTATCCAGAAAATGTGATGTTGACCTCAGAGGAAAGATTATACTGTATATAAGCTTCTCTTCCAGCAGCAAATGTTCTGTTCCTGAGGCATCTTGTCCTTGAGGCTTGTATGGGGCCCACGCTGCAGCTGCGCCACAGAGCACTGAGGCCCCTCATCATACTGCACCTCAGAGACTACACCTAGTTCTTCCCTCTCAAAACAAGACCTCAGAGAATCTCCACTGTCCATCTTTGGTTGGGTTTGTTTGGATCAAACGCGTTGAGAATCACCTGGTTTCTGTCATAGTGTTGACCACCTGCAAGGACAGACAAAATTATTTGAGTTGTGCCTTGTTTAAATACAATGTGTCCCTTCCTTCTTTGGGCCAATCACTGATCTGCCAAGGTTGGATCAGTGAAAGCACAATGGAAACGTTGCCTTAAGTTAAGGCAACGTTGTCTGGATAAGTTATCTAATAACTTACTGATTAGTGAATACCTCAAAGAAGGGGAAAAGGAGGGGCAAGTTTGAGGGGGGTTTTCATAGCCTATCGGTGAATCCCAAAACACCCCCTGGTCCCTACCAACTCGCATGGAAGGCCCTTCCTTGGGACACTTGTGCATATGGCGGAGGTGCGCGCAAATGGAGGGGTGAGGAGAAGGCAGTGATTTGAGATTCAGCCTGTCTGTCTCTAAACTTGTCACAAGCCTACTTGATACTGAATCCAGCTGCAGCCCATTGTCACGTCTCTGTCCATCCACAAGGTGTCGCTAATTCACAATTATTCTAGTCAAGTTACCTAATCTAAGTAAAACCCCAGAACTGAATGACGTGAAACCAGTGAACAATACAATACACAGACTAGTTCATGTAGCTCTAAGAGGTAGAAGCATTATTGCAATAGGTTTCTCTTGCCTTCTGATTGGCTGGGTGGGAATGTCGTCATATTGCTCCTACCTATCAAATCCTCTCAGATCTACAGGAGTGGCTAGTGAATATAAACCTGGTATCCCATGTTTGTTGTTGTTTTTGCCTCACCTTTGACCTCCAGGAGCAGGTCGGGGCTGGCGGTGTAGCGGATGAGGCCATCAGGCGTGATGCTCCAGCAGGAGGGTTGTTTGCCAGGCTCAGGTGAGAGGCCCATACGACTGCCTGTCATGGCCACGCTGCACGGAGCCACACAGCAATCCTCCTGCACCTGGACAGACAGAGTGAAAAACTTTATTATCCTCTAAAGAGGAAATCATTTGTACCGACATTCAATCACACACTTTAAATAAAGAATGGGCCTGCATCAAGCATAAAAACTAGTTGAGTGTTGTAATAAACCATATAAGTGCGATATAGAGCATGATGCTGTGAGACGTGGCAGGGAGTCCAGAGCTGGAGTACAAAGGCTGTTATAAACTCACCAATTGAAGTCATGGGTCGGAAATGTTAAGTTCATTAAATAATAATCAACGTGCTTACTCTAAAGTTCTACTCCCAAAAATAGTTGCAGGATCCTTGTCGATAATCCATGAACAATGAAATGGATGGCATTCAATTTATGTGAAGTTACAAGGCCATGTTCAGAGTGCTTCTCTGGAAGCATAAACTATAAGAACTGTACAGTAGGTGTAGACCAAGACAGAATACTTAACAAATCCCCAAGGGTTTGATTACCCAAGAAGCAGCAGTACTCCAGGCTGATTTAAATACCCCAGGCTCTAGTGCTTGTTAAGTCACAGTTTTCCTGGCCTGTCCACCTTCTCTAAACTGGAGCTCTGCTACCAGACCCGAGCCCGACGGGCCCTGACATTATGCATCGGGTTAGAGCCGGGTAAGGCCTGTTTTCTCATCAATTACATATGGGCTCGGGTATCACTACATCACTAACATATTGAAGTTGAGCCATTTGCTTGTGCTGCACAGTAGTCATATCTGACTAAGATCATAACATGGTGTCAGAAGTGCTTCAACCTCGTGAAATATAAAACTAAGATCATTTAAAAAAACGTATAATGTTCCTTGAGTTTAGAGTGACCAAAAGTAGCAAACAGCTAACTGCTCTCTCATGTCTCTTCGTTTGTTGAGCAGAGCCAGAGACACTTTTAAGGAGATGGAAAACTCCATTGGAATCCTATTAACGGCCATTGTGTACATTGCCCATTCTACATCAATGGGACACATGGTCCATTCTGGGTGATTCTGGGACAAGGAGAGCTCTCTCTTAAGGCGTGAATAGGAATCAATTGGGTGCTAGCTCAAAAACCCAACATTAGCATGAATTTTGTCAACAAGAAGTACAACATTACAAATCTTCGGAGATGTGTGATAATTAACTTGCTATCTGTATAGCTTTGGAATTGTGACATTATGTACTTATTGAGGAAAATAGGCACGTTTCTCGACTCACACCCTGATTTTGAGAAGGGATTGTGTGATGATTAGCTTAGCAACCACGTGATGTAGCATGAGAATGCGATTGGTTGACAGTCTGCTGGGTGGGGCGTAATGCGTTCCTCCATTCATTGCCCATTGCTATGGATTCACAGACTCAGAGTCGCCATGAGTAGAGTGCAGGAAGAGTGAGCTGCCTGCACGCAGGGATTGATAAGAGTGACAGAGAGGAGCAGCTAATGGATTTACTAATGGAGGAAGTTACTTCTGATTTCGGGCAGGGCCTTAAATTTGTCAGAAGCAATTGGGCCTGGGTAGGGTCTGAACGTCACGGGCATGGGCAAGGCTTAAAAATGTATGCCCCTGCAGGGCTTTACTCTAAACACCCTGTTGCCATGACGATGCTACCTTGCAGTGGAGATGTCCGTCCCGATAGAACCAGATCTGTTCGACTCCGCCCATCTCCTCCGTTGCCTGGATACGCATCAGCTTGATGTCATCCATCTCCCCAGTGACAGACATTAGAAGGCCCTCCTGGCTCCTCAACCGGAAGTGCACCTGTCGCTGCTCAGGTAACACACACACACTGGATTAGGGTTCACTGTCTATGAACCACAAGTAGTTCTCAGTTCAACATGCTGTCAATGTATTCCTGTCTGCCATGCAGCCCCTGTGCTCACACAGAATATTATGCAAAGCTCCATTGATGGGGCCGTTACAGAGTAGTGCACTATAGAAGCCAACAGCGCACCTTTAAAAGGTATTTTCCCTGACTTTGGCAGAGATCACATTAACGGTAAACACTGCCGATGTTGGCTCAAGTGTAAAGTACCTTTAAAAATCTGTTGTAGTGCGTAGCTCTATAAGGAAACTAGGATTGAATCCTGGCCTTAATCTCTGTGTACCCATATAATCATGTTATCACATTTGAGATGGCTTCTTACCTGGATCAGTGGGCGCAGGGATCCGATTCGCTGCCAGCTACTGAATGTTCGCCAATCGAGCACCTCGCCGGGCTTCAGCAGAATCTGAGCTCCGCGGTAGTTGATCCCCTCATACAGCACCCACCTGTCAATCAGAAGTAAGCAAGTGTCAATCAAAAAGTATCAATAAACACTAGCAAAGCTTATTGTCTCACATATCAGACAAATTATTCCTTGAACTTTTCACTCAGTGTCAATCAAAGACAAGGTCAAAGTCATGTGTAGACCCACAGTTACCAAACTAAGTGTCTCAAATATCAATTAGTGGGGAATGATTGCTTTGCCTTTTCACCCACTCAACCCCCAAAGAAACTAGAACACAACACAGGAACATTCTGTCTGTGCTGATGTCATCGCTTTATCTGGAATCAAAAGCTCCATTAATTTGGCCTCATCCCATTTCTCTCCCTGCAAGAAAGTCCCACTCATGAGTTATGTCTGACCCTGCCGGGTCGCCTTGTGTTTCTGTGTGTTCCAGAGGTGAGTCCACATCTCCAGTCTGAATGTCACACACCATTGGGATCTTTCCACTGGTCTGGACCAAGCCTCACTACCTCATAGTATCCCACGATTCTAAGACCCTTCCCTTCCAAATCAAATCAAGCTTTATTTATACAGCACATTTCAGACATGGAATGCAACGTAATGCGCTTAAAAAAAACGTTAATATTTACTACACAACAAACATAAGAGGATAAAAAAACTAAAGAATAACAATAAAAACTGAAAAGCACCCTTAAGAAAAGCAAAGCTAGAAAGGTGTGTTTTAAGATCTCATTTAAATATGTCCACAGTTTCAGCCCCCCTCAGGTTCTCTGACAGGTTATTCCAGAGGCTGGGGTCATAATAACTAAAGGCTGGGGTCATAATAACTAAAGGCTGGGGTCATAATAACTAAAGTCTGCCTCTCCATGCCTCTTGGTCCCCCTCAGGTTCTCTGGCAGGCTATTCCAGAGGCTGGGGTCATAATAACTAAAGGCTGTCTCTCCATGCCTCTTGGTCCCCCTCAGGTTCTCTGACAGGCTATTCCAGAGGCTGGGGTCATAATAACTAAAGGCTGCCTCTCCATGCCTCTTGGTCCCCCTCAGGTTCTCTGGCAGGCTATTCCAGAGGCTGGGGTCATAATAACTAAAGGCTGCCTCTCCATGTCTCTTGGTCCCCCTCAGGTTCTCTGGCAGGCTATTCCAGAGGCTGGGGTCATAATAACTAAAGGCTGCCTCTCCATGCCTCTTGGTCCCCCTCAGGTCCTCTGACAGGCTATTCCAGAGGCTGGGATCATAATAACTAAAGGCTGCCTCTCCATGTCTCTTGGTCCCCCTCAGGTTCTCTGGCAGGCTATTCCAGAGGCTGGGGTCATAATAACTAAAGGCTGCCTCTCCATGCCCTCTTGGTCCCCCTCAGGTTCTCTGGCAGGCTATTCCAGAGGCTGGGGGCATAATAACTAAAGGCTGTCTCTCCATGCCTCTTGGTCCCCCTCAGGTTCTCTGACAGGCTATTCCAGAGGCTGGGGTCATAATAACTAAAGGCTGCCTCTCCATGTCTCTTGGTCCCCCTCAGGTTCTCTGGCAGGCTATTCCAGAGGCTGGGGTCATAATAACTAAAGGCTGCCTCTCCATGCCCTCTTGGTCCCCCTCAGGTTCTCTGGCAGGCTATTCCAGAGGCTGGGGTCATAATAACTAAAGGCTGCCTCTCCATGTCTCTTGGTCCCCCTCAGGTTCTCTGGCAGGCTATTCCAGAGGCTGGGGGCATAATAACTAAAGGCTGCCTCTCCATGCCCTCTTGGTCCCCCTCAGGTTCTCTGGCAGGCTATTCCAGAGGCTGGGGGCATAATAACTAAAGGCTGTCTCTCCATTTCTCTTGGTCCCCCTCAGGTCCTCTGGCAGGCTATTCCAGAGGCTGGGGGCATAATAACTAAAGGCTGCCTCTCCATGCCTCTTGGTCCCCCTCAGGTTCTCTGACAGGCTATTCCAGAGGCTGGGGTCATAATAACTAAAGGCTGGCTCTCCATGCCTCTTGGTCCCCCTCAGGTTCTCTGACAGGCTATTCCAGAGGCTGGGGGCATAATAACTAAAGGCTGCCTCTCCATGTCTCTTGGTCCCCCTCAGGTTCTCTGGCAGGCTATTCCAGAGGCTGGGGTCATAATAACTAAAGGCTGCCTCTCCATGCCTCTTGGTCCCCCTCAGGTCCTCTGGCAGGCTATTCCAGAGGCTGGGGGCATAATAACTAAAGGCTGCCTCTCCATGCCCTCTTGGTCCCCCTCAGGTTCTCTGGCAGGCTATTCCAGAGGCTGGGGGCATAATAACTAAAGGCTGCCTCTCCATGCCTCTTGGTCCCCCTCAGGTCCTCTGGCAGGCTATTCCAGAGGCTGGGGGCATAATAACTAAACGCTGCCTCTCCATGCCTCTTGGTCCCCCTCAGGTTCTCTGACAGGCTATTCCAGAGGCTGGGGTCATAATAACTAAAGGCTGCCTCTCCATGCCTCTTGGTCCCCCTCAGGTTCTCTGACAGGCTATTCCAGAGGCTGGGGGCATAATAACTAAAGGCTGCCTCTCCATGTCTCTTGGTCCCCCTCAGGTCCTCTGGCAGGCTATTCCAGAGGCTGGGGGCATAATAACTAAAGGCTGCCTCTCCATGCCTCTTGGTCCCCCTCAGGTTCTCTGACAGGCTATTCCAGAGGCTGGGGGCATAATAACTAAAGGCTGTCTCTCCATGCCTCTTGGTCCCCCTCAGGTTCTCTGGCAGGCTATTCCAGAGGCTGGGGGCATAATAACTAAAGGCTGCCTCTCCATGCCTCTTGGTCCCCCTCAGGTCCTCTGGCAGGCTATTCCAGAGTCTGGGGGCATAATAACTAAAGGCTGCCTCTCCATGCCTCTTGGTCCCCCTCGGGTTCTCTGGCAGGCTATTCCAGAGGCTGGGGTCATAATAACTAAATGCTGTCTCTCCTTGCTTCTTGGTCCTAGGCTTTGGGATAGTTAAAAGGCCAGTGTCAGAGGACCTGATGGACCTACTGGGTACAACTTAAAAGCATGTCTGACATGTATTGTGGTGCACAGTCGTGGATTGATTTAAAAACCAATCAAATAATCTTCAAATAAATTCTGAAACTCACAGGCAGCCAGTGCAGAGACCTTAAAACCAGTGTAATGTGTGCTGTTCGTCTGGTCTTGGTCAGTACCCATGCTGCAGCATTCTGTATGTTTTGCAGTTGGCTTTCTTGGGTAGACCAGACAGGAGAGCATTACAGTAGTAAAGCCTGCGTGAGTATTTTTGTATCAGCCTGAGAGCGAAACAGCCACACCTTGACAATGTTCCTCAGGTGGTAAAAAAAACTATTTTGTTCACATTTCTAATGTGTGATTCGAAATGGAGTTCAGAATCTAAAATAACACCTAGGTTTTTTAGTTGGTATTTTATCTTTATTGCCTGTGAATTAACATTTGTGGCCAGATTCTCTCTCTGTGCTTTGGCTCCAACAATAATTACCTCGGTCTTGATTTAGCTATAGGAAGTTGTCAGCCATCCAAGTATTTAAATCACTAATACAGTCTAATAATTTATCCGTGGAGCTAAAATCCTCTGGTAACACAGAAATGTAAAGTTGTGTATTATCTGCTTAGCAGGGAAAATCAATGCTGTGCTTTCTGATAACGCTGCCAAGGGGTAACACCTATAAACTGAACAGTATCGAACCTTGTGGAACGCCATGTGACATGTATTTTCACTGAGTTATCTTCAACAAGGGTGACAAAAACTCTTGACCTGTTAAATAGGTCCTAAACCAATTTAGAACTGGACCGGAGAGACCAACCCACCTCTCCAGTCCATCCAGAAGGACATCATGGTCAACATTGTCAAATGCAGCACATAAATCCAAGAGTACAAAGAGCTGTTTGGCACGTGTTCACTCGTAGATCATTTACCATTTTAACTAAAGCTGGCTCTGTGCTGTGGTAGGCACAAAAAACAGATTGGATTTTTTTTTTTTAAATACAGTTGGCACATAAATAATTATTTTGCTGTTTGAAAAACAATTTATTCAGAAATGCAATTAAAAACAGTTTTGAAAAGGTGGTGGGGATAGGATCGAGAAGGCAGGTAGAAGACTTAAGTTGTGATATCCCTTTCCTGAGCATGTCTGTGTCAACCAGGGTAAATAAATCCATAGTGCCTTTGTGTGCTAGGTTAGGGGACATATCACCAAACTTCTCATCAGATCTTGACTGATACCCAGCCTAATGTTGGTTATCTTATCTCTGAAATATGCCGCAAACTCATCACATTTAGATGTGGAGGAAAGTTCACATAGGTCTGCGGGGGTAGGATTTCAGGCCATCAATGGCCGAGAAGAGCACTCTCAAATTATTGAGATTGTTAGTGATCCAAGTTAGAAAAATTTGCCCATCTGGCATTTCTAATTGCCTTGTTATTCAGTCATTCGGAAAGTATTCAGACCCCTTGACTTTTTCCACATTTTGTTACGTTACAGCCTTAATCAAAAATGTATTAAATCGTTTTTTTCCCCCCTCATCAAATCAATTCACACACAATACCCCATAATGACAAAGCAAAACCAGGTTTGTAGAAATTTTTGCAAATGTATTAAAATAAAAAAATGGAAATATCACAAGTTTTCAGACCCTTTATTCAGTACTTTGTTGAAGCACCTTTGGCAGCGATTACAGCCTCGAGTCTTCTTGGATATGATGCTACAAGCTTGGCACAGTTGTATTTGGGGAGTTTCTCCCATTCTTCTCTGCAGATCTTCTCAAGCTCTGTCAGGTTGGATGGGGAGCGTCGCTGCATATCTATTTTCAAGTCTCTCCAGAGATGTTCGATCGGGTTTAAGTCCGGGCTCTGGTTAGGCACCTCAAGGACATTCAGAGACTTGTCCTGAAGCCACTCCTGCGTTGTCTTGGCTGTGTGCTTAAGGTCATTGTCCTGTTGGAAGGTGAACCTTCGCCCCAGTTTGAGGTCCTGAGCACTCTGGAGCAGGTTTTCATGAAGGATCTCTGTACTTTGCTCCGTTCATCTTTCCCTCGATCCTGACTAGTCTCCCAGCCCCATCCACTGAAAAACATCCCCACAGCATGCTGCCACCACCATGCTTCACCGTAGGGATGGTGCCAGGTTTCCTCCAGGCGTGACACTTGACATTCAGGCCAAAGAGTTCAATCTTGTTTTCATCAGATCAGAGAACGTTGTTTCTCATGGCCTTTTCAACTTGAGCTATGGCATCAACAGTTGCCCTTAAATTGCAATAAAAACTATCAACTAAATCATCACAAGAGGAAGGCAGAATAGGTGGTGGAGTATTGGTCATACACTCAATAAAATCTGTAGCAACTTCAGAGGTAAGATAGCGTTTCTTAATAATGCGTTCAGTATTACCCTGTGCTATGGGCAACATGGTCGTAAAAAATACACAGTCCCCCATTGCCTGGATGAGACTCCAACTTCCTGCTGACCGTGTTCTACACTAGACTAAACTCCTACTTGCTGACCGTGCGTTCTACACGAGACTAAACCTCTACTTCCTGCTGACCATGCGTTCTACACTAGACTACACTAAACTCCTACTTTCTGTTGACTGTGCGTTCTACACTAGACGACACTAAACTCCTACTTTCTGTTGACTGCATTCTACACTAGACTAAACCTCTACTTCCTGCTGACCGTGCGTTCTACACTAGACTAGACTGAACTCCTACTTCCTGCTGACTGTGCGTTCTACACTAGACGACACTAAACTACTGCTGACCGTGCGTTCTACACTAGACAAAACTCCTACTTCCTTCTGACTGTGCGTCCAACACTAGGCAAAACGCCTACTTCCTGCTGACCGTATGTTCTAAACTAGACTGAACTCCTACTTCCTGCTGACTGAACGTTCCACACTAGACTAAACATTTCCAAAACTGTGAACTGTGCAATAATAGCTCCAACTATAGTCACCTGATCTAGTCTGTTCTACACTAGACTAAACTCCTACTTCCTGCTGACCATAAGTTCTACACTAGACTAAACTCCTACTTCCTGCTGACCATAAGTTCTACACTAGACTAAACTCCTACTTCCTGCTGACCATAAGTTCTACACTAGACTAAACTCCTACTTCCTTCTGACAGTATGTTCTACAATAGACTAAACTCCTCCTTCCTGCTGACTGTGCGTTCTACAATAGACTAAACTCAATGCAACATTTCCACAACTGTGAACTGTGCAATAATAGCTCCAACTATAGTCACCTGATCTACTACCCACGCAGGTGACTTGTGTGAAGTGTACTTCACTCTGAGTTTACAAAAGGTTGATGAACTGGTCTGGGGGTGTGAAGTGAAGTAGTGCTATGACTCATGAGAAACCTTTTGGCATTGTTAAATACAGTGATTAATTGGCTCACGGTGTGTGAACTGCTTGTATTAAGTGTTGAAAGAAAGACTACAAATGGCTGTCAGTGGATATGACTACAAATGGCTTTGTCAGTTGGATTAAGGACTACACATGGGTTGTGTCAGTGAATAAAGGACTACACATAGCTGTCAGTAGATAAAGGGCTACAAATGGCTGTGTCAGTTGATAAAGGGCTACAAATGGCTGTGTCAGTTGATAAAGGACTACAAATAGCTGTCAGTTGATAAAGGACTACAAATAGCTGTGTCAGTGGATAAAGGACTACAAATGGCTGTGTCAGTGGATAAAGGACTACAAATGGCTGTGTCAGTGGATAAAGGACTACAAATGGCTGTCAGTGGATAAAGGACTACAAATGGCTGTGTCAGTGGATAAAGGACTACAAATAGCTGTGTCAGTGGATAAAGGACTACAAATGGCTGTGTCAGTGGATAAAGGACTACAAATAGCTGTGTCAGTGGATAAAGGACTACAAATAGCTGTGTCAGTGGATAAAGGACTACAAATAGCTGTGTCAGTGGATAAAGGACTACAAATGGCTGTGTCAGTGGATAAAGGACTACAAATAGCTGTGTCAGTGGATAAAGGACTACAAATAGCTGTGTCAGTGGATAAAGGATGTGCTTTTGTGTCACACGACGGTGTCGTTTCTAACAGCTCCAAAGAAAAATGATCTTTCCAGTTTGGTGTTTCTTTATATAGTATGCACTGTAAGGATATAAACGTAACAGCTAGCTTCCTGGGGAACCGTCAGTAGGATTCTCTTAGACAAATGCGCTAACACACACACACACACACACACACACACACACACACACACACACACACACACACACACACACACACACACACACACACGAAGAACACAGAGCTCTGTCTGTGGATAGGAAGGGCCCCAAAACCTTGTCCACAGGCTATTGTGCACAATCTGGGGAGGACTATCTGGTGCGTGAGACTAGGAGGCTCATGCATACAAATATATGACCTTTGACAGAGAGACAAGCAGGTAGGCAGACAGACAACAGACAGAGACATGAGGACAGACAGGCTGTGCTGTATGTACTCACATGCCTCCCTCCACCAGGACAGACTGGACCAGGCTGCAGCCTCCCGCAAGTTGCAGGTTAACCGAGCTGTCGGTCAGAACCACCCTCTTCCCCCGCAGACCTGACCTCTCAAACAGGGTGACAGAGGGCAGCGAGAACTCCTATGAGGAGGAAGAGAGAGTGAGAGAGAGAATAGGAGAGGATATAGAGGAAGAGAGGGAGGGAGAGAGAATAGGAGGGGGATGGAGAGAGGAAGAACGAGAGGGAGGGGGATGGAGAGGAAGAGAGAGGGGTAGGGGGAGAAAGGAAGAGAAGGATGGAGAGAGAGAGAGAGGGAGGGGGAGAGAGGAAGAGAGGGAGAGAGAGAGGTTATTTATACGCCTGACAATGGTATGAGAACACCAACTCTTACCATTACTGGTGACCGTTTTATTGTTTGAATGACTAAGCATGTTCATACATCTAAATAGTGACCTTCTTTGTTTGATACCGACCTTAAACCTTCAAGCTACTTAATGACACAAATATTAATTTCCACAAAGTTTGCTGCTTCAGTGTCTTTGGATATTTTTGTCAGATGTTACTATGGAATACTGAAGTATAATTACAAGCATTTCATAAGTGTCAAAGGCTTTATTGACAATTACATGAAGTTGATGCAAAGAGTCAATATTTGCAGTGTTGACGCTTCTTTTTCAAGACCTCTGAAATCCGCCCTGGCATGCTGTCAATTAACTTCTGGGCCACATCCTGACTGATTGCAGCCCATTCTTGCATAATCAATGCTTGGAGTTTGTCAGAATTTGTGGGTTTTGTTTGTCCACCCGCCTCTTGAGGATTGACCACAAGTCCTCAATGGGATTAAGGTCTGGGGAGTTTCCTGGCCATGGACCCAAAATATCGATGTTTTGTTCCCCACTTAGTTATCACTTTTGCCTTATGGCAAGGTGCTCCATCATGCTGGAAAAGGCATTGTTCGTCACCAAACTGTTCCTGGATGGTTGGGAGAAGTTGTTCTCGGAGGATGTGTTGGTACCATTCTTTATTTATGGCTGTGTTCCTAGGCAAAATTGTAAGTGAGCCCACTCCCTTGGCTGAGAAGCAACCCCACACATGAATGGTCTCAGGATGCTTTACTGTTGGCATGACACAGGACTTGATGGTAGCGCTCACCTTGTCTTCTTTTTTCCGGATGCCCCAAACAATCGGAAAGGGGATTCATCAGAGAAAATTACTTTACCCCAGTCCTCAGCAGTCCAATCCCTGTACCTTTTGCAGAATATCAGTCTGTCCCTGATGTTTTTCCTGGAGAGAAGTGGCTTCTTTGCTGCCCTTCTTAACACCAGGCCATCCTCCAAAAGTCTTTGCCTCACTGTGCGTGCAGATGCACTCACACCTGCCTGCGGCCATTCCTGAGCAAGCTCTGTACTGGTGGTGCCCCGATCCCGCAGCTGAATCAACTTTAGGAGACGATCCTGGCGCTTGCTGGACTTTCTTGGGTGCCCTGAAGCCTTGTTCACAACATTTGAACCGCTTTCCTTGAAGTTCTTGATGATCCGATAAATGGTTGATTTAGGTGCAATCTTACTGGCAGCAATATCCTTGCCTGTGAAGCCATTTTTGTGCAAAGCAATGATGACGGCACGTGTTTCCTTGCAGGTAACCATAGTTGAGAGGAAGAACAATGATTCCAAGCACCACCCTCCTTTTGAAGCTT
This sequence comes from Salmo trutta, assembly GCF_901001165.1. NCBI lineage: Eukaryota > Metazoa > Chordata > Actinopteri > Salmoniformes > Salmonidae > Salmo > Salmo trutta. The sequence continues at coordinate 30,424,694 of NC_042991.1, forward strand.
CCAGTCTGTTATTCGAACTCAATCAGCATAACAGAGTGATCTCCAGCCTTGTCCTCGTCAACACTCACACCTGTGTTAACGAGAGAATCACTGACATGATGTCAGCTGGTCCTTTTGTGGCAGGGCTGAAATGCAGTGGAAATGTTTTTTGGGGATTCAGTTCATTTGCATGGCAAAGAGGGACTTTGCAATTAATTGCAATCCATCTGATCACTCTTCATAACATTCTGGAGTATATTAAAATTGCCATCATACAAACTGAGGCAGCAGACTTTGTGAAAATTAATATTTGTGTCATTCTCAAAACTTTTGGCCACGACTTTACTGTATATAGATTACCACTATTCCTATTGTAACCCTTTATACCAAACAATTGTCCAAAAACAATTATTGTATTGGATGAAATCATGTGATTATGTGGATCCAATATATTTGTCACGACTTCCGCCGAAGTCGGTCCCTCTCCTTGTTCGGGCGGCGTTCGGCGGGCGGCGTTCGGCGGTCGACGTCACCGGCCGATCCACTTTTCATTTTCCATTTGTTTTGTCCTTGTCTTACACACCTGGTTTCAATCCCCCAATTACTTGTTCATTATTTAACCCTCTGTTCCCCCATGTTTGTTTGTGAGTGATTGTTTATTGTATTGTGGCCTTGGATTTATTGATGTGTATTGTGATTATTGTTGAGTAAAATTGCGTACGTTACTCATATCTGCTGTCCTGCGCCTGACTCATTTACACCAGCTACACACAGACGCATTACAGTATTGGATGAAATAGGTTTTTCTTTGGGCCATAGAAGGTTGACATAGACCAGGGATGGGCAACTTTGATGTGTTGTGAGCAAAACATCTTAGTGGCCCACCTCTTGTCAGCAGAGAGAAGTTGTTTATGTTTTAGAGTTCATTTCTTGCAATTCTACACATTTTGCCATGCGGGAGGAGAGAAATGTTTGCAGTTTTTAATATATCTAAGTGACACTGACTAAAAAAAATCAATGGGGGACACCCGGCTGGTAATTTGACCAAGATAACAAGTTTAGATAGCTGGCCGCTAAACTAATTTAGCATTCTGAAAAATGTTAGCAGACATGGGCTAATTGACTGACTATCAATGACTGACATACCAAGAGTAAATCTGCTGATGCACAACCACATTTTCAAATTGCACTTTGTGTAGTCTACTATTCACAACATCAGAAAACGTAATCTTCCAATACATTCACCTCCAGCAGAGAGATGGAGTTGCAGGAACAGTGTGAGAATGTTTGGGATGTCTATGCCCATCCCTGACATAGACATTTTGTGCATCTCAAATGGCATCCTATTCCCTATATAGTGCACTACTATATATCCTATGGCCCTGGTCAAAGGTAGTGCACTATGTAGGGAATAGGTTGCCATTTACAACACAGAAAGAGAGCTAATAGACGGGGTACTCACAAAGCCAGTAGTCTGCAGGGACAGGACAGAGGAGTTGGGCTCCACACACCCCATGGCCCTCAGATCAGGGTAGTCCCCCTCCTCTAACACATACATACTCTCAGTGAAGCTCTGGCCCTCAAACGCCAGCCAGCTGGAACACACAGACACGCACAGACATGGAGATTATCATTATTTTTCTCCACCATCATAATGTTCCAACAGCAAATGTATAAAAGTATAGGCATCATCTACAACTGTAGATATAAATGACTGTGGCCAACAGTAACTTCGTCTGGCAAATGATGTAGCTAATGGTACGGGAAAGATACTGTACATGTTACAATCTGCAGATTACGTTGGATGAATAACGACACTCACCTGCCAGCCAGCACCTTGCAGGAACCCAGGGAAAAGCCGTGTGGCAGGGCAGAAACACTGTCCTCCACAACGTGGACAGAACCCTGGAAGCCCGGCTCCGAGAACAACTGCATCTGAGACACACAACAGATACACTGTCAGATTCTGTGAAATATGGGGCTGTCATGGAGTGATTTACAAAATCTATGACAAAGAAATGTAGGTTGGTCCTGCTGCTTTTGGTTGACATACCTTAAACTTGGAGGAATTTCCCAGATTATCCTAGAAGAGACCACAAATGAGGGCATTATTGAGAGAACTGAGGAAATAATAGAACAATTGTTGGATCAGTGTATTGGTCATTGATGACTTTATTATCATTGGATGCATCCCAAATTGGCACCCTCTTCCCTATATAGTGTACTATCACCTCTCTGTAGATCAGCATTATCCCATACTGTATGGCTCATGTCATTCCCCCGACCTTGCCCCCTTTCCAAACGGATGTAACTGATTACAGAATATTTCAATGATTTAATATTTTATTTTACATTTACATTTAAGTCATTTAGCAGACGCTCTTATCCAGAGCGACTTACAAATTGGTGCATTCACCTTATGATATCCAGTGCAACATTAATACTATATTATATGATTAGTTTATCATTATAATATTATAATATTTTGTCATTTAATATTGTGTTGATCTTACCATAATGACAGGCATGACGGATGTGATCTTGGAGCTGAGGGCCCCCCAGTCCTCTGGGCTTCCGTAGAGGCCTTTCTCCAACACATACGCCTTTCCAGAGAACCCTTCCTCCTCAAATGCCACCCATCTAGGAGGGACACACGAGGACCGTATTCAGTACCGTTTCTTATTGCTCAAGGTCAGGTAGTGCCTTGATGTTTCAGTCTGAGGGCCAACATTTTGTGTGAACAGTTCAAACAGAAGTGTCAAAGACTGCAACTCGCAGTTGCATCACATGCATCCACACTTGACTAAACTCAGGTTAAAGGTTAAGGTTGAAAAAATTCTAGTAACTTTCCAGAATTCCCAGGTATTCCAGAAATCCCGGTTGGAGATTTCCCGGAATCAGGATGGAGTAAGCAGGAAATGTGTAATCCTCTGTGGGAATTTAGGGAAAGATACTGTAATTTGGCAACCCTAAACGCACATCATTAGAGAACGGGAAATTAAACTGCGCTGCACATTATAACGGGTTTTACGGTATTTTTTGTGCTCTTATGATGGATGACGCAAAAGACAAGGTCTATAACAACGAATAGATAGACGGAATCAAAGTCATTAAAACCAAGGTTAATATTAAACTGTTGACATTTCAGATCAAACATGTAGATAAGATACAGATAGTGGTTAATTAGCTCCTACGCTCCTACTCAATATTGTCTTTGATTAGTGTGTATCTGATGACTGCCTGTGTGTGTGTGTCACACAGCATAGAAAAGACCACAGCAGAAGCTGACGAGAGAGAGAAAGATAGAATGATATGAGCGATAGGTAGGAGGAGAGAGAGAGAGAGAAAGAGAGATAAGGGAGAGAGAGCGAGAGTCTGCTGGGTTGAGTCAACAGGTTGAATAACAGAGTTTAGTCAGCACGACAAGGGAGAAGCACGACGGGGGTGCGGGACGACGGGGGGAGCGGGACGACAAGGGAGCGGCACGACAGGGTGAGGCTATGTAGTACACTATAATAAGGGTTCACAACACTGTAACAGAACCACAGACGTTCCTCCAAATGCAAGTGGAAGTGCTCTGCTGCACATAGTGTACTCCACCCTGTTCCCAACTGACAGAGATACCCAGGAAATGAGGCGTGGACTGAACTGAACGTCTCCGAGGAATTTTGGTCCCCTGTCTGAACGTGCCAACCGGGGAGAGTCAGCCAGCCTACAGGCAGCCAGCCTACAGTCAGGCCTACAACTGTTCATTAGGTTCCAAAAACAAAGTGAAACGTGTATGAACAACCTGAACTTGAAATGCTTGTTTTTGTATTCCGTTTTTAAATGTTTTGGTATGGTGTGCCCTAATGAACACGACCCTTATCCGGAGAGAAGGAACTTAAGATAACATACTGTACATGAATGAACACGCGTTAGACCTTGCTCTGCAGGCAACACAGGAAGATATTTCAGCCAAAGTGAGAAACAATTAGCTAGCACAGACACATTAGTAACAACGATTAAGTCTAGAGGGCTGCACATGCTGTAGGATAGTATGTGTCAAGGTTCACTTATAAGTTAAACATCTGAGACTTTGAGATATGATGTTGCCACGAGCAGCACAACAGATGTTGCAGATGAGTGCGATGCCAGAAGATGCACTCACAGAGTAGCGCAGGGTATCTGCACATGTGCACGTTTCAATAGCTACAACACGCGGGACTAAAACAGCAGAGAAGTTTAAACACGCGCTTCAACGCTCTTAGTTGCTGCGGAAATCGGCCCGATATTGCTGTTTACTTGGTGCTTCGCTGAAACTCTCAAGGTAGACTCAGCGAGGGGAAGTTGAATGCACGTCTACACATAATGGGTTCATTTCTGCAACAACTTCTCTGCTGTTTTGGCCCCGTAGCTAACACGTTGTAGGAGCGTGAAGCACACACGTGCACATGTGCAGATCAGTGGAGGCTGGTGGGAGGAGCTATAGGAGAACAGGCTCATTGTAATGGCTGGAATGGAATAAATGGAACGAAGTCATACATGTGGTTTCCATATGTTTAATGTGTTTGATACCGTTCCATTGATTCCATTCCAGCCATTACAATGAGCCTGTCCTCCTATAGCTCCTCCCACCAGCCTCCACTGGTGTAGATCCTCTGTGTGACCGTGTGAGAGCAAAGTCTTGCATCACGGTCATCTCACTATCTGCGGTGCTGCTCGTTGCAACTTCATCTCGCTGAGTCTACCTTCAACTATACAGGATCAAATATGCTTTTAGAAGTTGCATTGTAACTTTGCTTCTGTTTATTAGAACACTACATTTCCAGCTTTGTAGTGATCATTTTGAACTATGTAGTCCGCCAGGCCACAGGACACAGTGATAATAATGAAACTTAGAAGACACCTGACCTGAGCTACTACAGATCACTGGAGTATTTAAATCAGGACAGTAAATTAGTGGTTAACAGTATGTAGACGTCTCATTACATTCACACTGAATAGCAGAGCACAGCCCGGACTTCCTGTAATCAACTAACTGGTCATTTTCCTATAAGACACACAAGACTGGGCAAGGTAGATTTAAAGCCACAATCTGTAACATTTCCTGTTGTTCAATGGTCATTTCAATTAATTATCCATGGTTCCATAGGTCTGTATGAATTTGAAAGTGGTTACATTTCCCCAGCCCCATCCCCAAGCTTACCAAACAAAGTGACAGGGCCAGGCTGTTGAAATGGCAGATTGTAGCTTTAACTGTGCACATCAGAGGTGGAAACAGAGAAAGAAAGAGATCTCAGACTTACACTCCGCCCATAACGTCGACAGACTGCGTTTTCAGCCCATAGCCGGTGTCCTCTATATTGATTATAGGCTCTAAGATGTCGATGTTGGCGCCCAGCTCGCCAAAGTCTCTCTCACTGAACATCTTGAGGTGTGGTGACATGAAATCCTGTCATGGGGAAATGAAACAAAGAACATCCTTGGTCCTGTTCTTAGAAGTAGAACTACTAGAATGTACAAAACCCTCAGTCCACAGCAATTTGACTGGTACACTCATAGGTACACCCAATATGACCGCTGGTCCATCAATCACAGAACATTGACTTGAATGGGGAAAGTCTGTTTTAGTACTGCATAACTAATTGTATGGTCATGGCATACCATAACAAACAATACCCTATCATGACTTACCTTTACACCATTGGCATACCATACCAAACAAGATCAGAGGTGCCCAACCCTCCTCATTGGCGAGAGCTCCCCTGCATGCTTTTGTTCCAACTCACCTGACTCTATTGATTAGCTGAATCAGGTGTGTTTGTGTGGGGCTACAATACACTCTTAGAAGAAAAAGGTGCCCGGCTGTCCCCATAGGAGAACCCTTTGAAGAACCCTTTTTGGTTCCAGGTAGAACCCTTTTGGTTCCTGGTAGAACCATTTTGGGTTCCATGAAGAACCCTTTCCACAGAGGGTTCTACATGGAACCCAAAAGGGTTCTACCTGAAACAAAAAAGTGTTCTACCGAGAACTGAAATGGGTTCTCCTACGGGGACAGCCGAAGAACCCTTTTGGAAAGACTGTAGAGCACAAAATAAGAGTGTAGAGCAAAACCTCTCCAAGAGGAGGGTTGATGCTCATTTATAGCAGGGGTTCATCCATACTGTAATTCATAATTTCATACCAAATCGTACACCATTCAGTTCTAGGTCATAGCATGATACCTACTGCCAGTACAGGTCGTATAGACAGCAGCTGATCAGTCATTCCTCCCCAGTCCCTCCAGTCCAGGTACTCTCCTTCCTCCAGGACATGCTGGTGACCCTCAAACCCTAGTTGGTCATACCCCACCCAGCTGGGACAGTAAATAAAAGGGAATTAGACAATGGCTACATTGTACGCACTTTGTACAGTATATTACTTCATATGTATGTTGCATTACTGTAACACATGATCCTAAACTCGTGCTTCTGGAGAGCTGCAGTACTGCAGGTTTTTGTTGCAGCTCAGAAGTGAGACAACTGATTCACATTATCAAGGTATTGAAAATCAGATGATAAGTTGAATCGAGTGTGATGGTTCAAACTAGGGACAATAGTCCACAGTACTGTGGCTCTCCAGGAGCAGGTTTGAGGATCACTGACAGTACCATTTTGTAACACTCTATCACAACACGACACCTTGATTGTGTATTGTGTTTCTTAATAACCAGTAATAAAGTATTCTCTCCCACATAAATACATATGAACGTTTTAAGAGCTATATGAACTTACAGTCCTCTGAGGATCTTCACAGAGCCCACTGACTTCAGTCTGTTTGACTCCAGGTTTGATGCCTCTTCATCTCCTTCATCTCCAAAACCGAACACGTCCCCATCGATCTCCAGACAGGATCCCTCAAAACCAGGCCGCTCATACACCACAGCCTGAGGAGACCAAGGCCAAAGGTCAAAGGTAGGAGGGAGCGGTTCAAAGGGTGTTTGACCCCAAGACCTGATCGTAATGATTTGTGATTGGTTGTTGTTTTTCAATGTGTTTCCATAGTCAGACCAACAATACATTAGCTGACAACATGCTAAAATAGTATGTGAATTTATAAACCAGACAGGTTTAGATAGCATTTGCTTTCTTTTAAATGCTTTAAACATTTGATTGAGCCTGTCTGGGGTGCCAGAAGGGTTTGTCCTTTTGGGACTTTTCTATTGGCTCCATTGTGCCAGGAAAACTCAATCAAGCGAAGCTAAAGTATTTGAAAGAACACAAATACTATTTGAACCCGGGACAACTTGAGGACGACAGTAAAGCAGAATGTAATGGTAAAGTAATGGCGTACCTTGACTTCATTAGGATTCTCCACCTTGAAGGCACCCTGCAACAAACAGAGATAATCAATCACAACAGCACTATAGTCCACTAATTAAAAAAGCACACAACATCGAGGTGGGAGTCAGCAGTATGCAAACTCTGCCATTTACGCACATAGCATAATGAACTGCTACGCTGCTGGAGACAGATGAGAGATTGCACCGCCCAGAGACTGGACAAGCCTCATTCAGATTGAATGAGTGCATTCTGTCTCTGCGTCTGAGTAATTTCAGTAATTTGGTACGACAGTGAACTTAATAACCTTCATGTAGAGTGGTATAGGACATAAAAAGACAAGGCAAAATGTCATTAGAACAATTGACAATTGCTCACTAGTCACTATCCAATTTTGCATGCTTGTGTTGGCCAACAGCTCACTCACTAGTCAGTCATGACTATTTGCACATGAATCTTATCACATGTCCATAAAATACATGGATTAAACTACATGTCCATGAAGATACATGTTCATAAAGATATATACTGTAGCTTTAGACAAATTTCCACAATTCAATAAAAGCAAAAATGTGGCTAAACAAGAAGATTATTCCAAAAATAAAGATAAACATTTATGGTTTAGTTCATCCTTTGCATGTACTGTTCTTCTGCCTTGGAAATGATTTGCTAAACATTGGCACCTGTATTTTCAAAAGGTAATTAAACATTGAAAACAGAGAAAAAGGTAGAACAAAGGTTTGGAGAAAGAATAAAACAAAGATAAATTGTAAATGAACGCAAGCCTTGTTTGTTGTTCATCATCCTTCGTGCTTCCATTGTATTTTATGGACATGTAGTTTAATCCATGTATTTAATGTGCAGTACATGTGTAGGATATTAATTTGAGCCAGTTTGCTACAGCAGGAAATGAATCCTGCAGTAAAAGGATATGTGGATTATAATTCATGGCCATTTTTTGTAGGGGTTGATACCTTTTTCATTAGAGAAAATCAAATTACAAACTTTAGAAGCCTTTTGAAACCTTGAATACACTGCGAGTTTGCATTTCCTCCAGCATTTTCGGCAACAAAAAAGTGATCAAATTAAGATCCTACATCTGTTATTGCGAGATACTGTAGCACCCACCATTTTGAGGGGTCTGAGGGATCCGATGAAGGGTGTGTTGAACCCCCAGGCCTCGGGACAGGGGTACTCCCCTTTCTCCAACACCGCCAGGAGGCCCTGGAACCCTGGGTCACTGAACACCAACCACCTGTGTTGGGGAGGAACAGGAATACCTAAACATTATGTACACACCAATGGGTCAGTCATCTGTTCTTCTAAGCAGGGTACCTCCCATTCCAATTCAGTCAATTCAGCAGCGGGCTAATCCAGACTTGAGATCAGTGTTTACATCAATTAATGATTTACATGAATGTCCAACTTGTCTTAACTTTAAATCGGTCCGCAGGTGAACTGAGATTAGATTCAAATAATGGGCAATTTTGAAATCATGGATTCAATTTCCATTCATCGCCTGAATTGATTAAACTGAAATGTTACGTTATTGATGCCAATCCTGGTTCATATTATGCCTGTGTATCACACATAAAACATCAGTGATAGATTTACAGTCAAACTCTATTCTCCATCCAATGCTGTGCCAGGTTCTTTTACCCCCAGTACTGTACAATGCTAGATTACCTTGAGTGAGAATAAGGAAAGAAAGACTGTACAGTACTCAGACATTCCATGTGTGAGTCAGAAAAAGAACCGCAGGGAGAGTTGCTAAGGAAACACAGGCCAAAGTATTCAGGGAATAACATTGGTGTTGAGTTGATTACTAGCCTGGTTCAACTAGACTGAACGCTGTGCTCACCATTCAGTCTGGTGCCATGATGTACTGTATCATTGGTCTGCTGTAACCAGGCTAGATGATCACTTCTTTGACAGCCACAAGTATTCAACTCTAACTTTAACTGCCTCCAGTAAGAATTTCCGGGATGGTCGGGCACAGAACAGAAATGATTCCTGAATGGGGACTTTTTGATCACACGTGTCTAAGTAAACCGTCTTTAGTAGCAGTTTGGCAATGAAGAGGGAAATGGTCTATTGTGGTGTACTTCAGCTAAGAGCCAGGGCACACAATGTTCTGAAACGTGCCTCTCACGTGGGAAAAATAACCTTTGAAAACTTTGCCAGATTCTTTCTTTCCTTTTTTCTCTCTCTACCTCTGTCTTTCTCTCTCTGCTTTTACCAGTTTCCCCCCCCTCTTTCTCTACCTCTGTATGTCCCCCACCCTTACTAGTCTCCTACCCCACCCCTCTCTCTCCCTCTCTCTCTCTCCCTCCCCACTTTTACCTTTCTCTCCTCTATAACATGCAGGGGCAGGTTGCATATGGGACATTCGGGGGGGGGGGGGGGGGAGTAATCATTATCTGTCAGTGCTCTCTCTCTCCTCAGCCTGCAAATCAATTCCATTAAAACATTATTTATCCCTGAGGGGCAATCACTTTGAGCATGTGAATCTGCAACAACAACACCATGACAGCATACCACTTGCAAGCCATATTAAAACAAACGCCTCATTCAAAAACATCAACATGCCCATCATTATTTAATCCAGTATTTCCCAATCCTGGACCGAAAGGGGTGCACATTTTGATTTTTGCCTAAGCACTAACACACATGATTCAACTAATCAACTTACCATTACGCCTTTGATTAGAATCATGTGTGTTAGTGCTGGGGAAAAACAAAAATGTGTACTCCCTTCGGTCCAGGATTAGAATCATGTGTGTTAGTGCTGGGGCAAAAACAAAAATGTGTACTCCCTTCGGTCCAGGATTAGAATCATGTGTGTTAGTGCTGGGGCAAAAATAAAAATGTGTACTCCCTTCGGTCCAGGATTAGAATCATGTGTGTTAGTGCTGGGGCAAAAATAAAAATGTGTACTCCCTTGGGTTCCCAGGACCAGGTTTGGGAAACACAGATGTAATAATTTCCTGACTCTTCTTCAATCCAAATTCTTTGAAATACTTTTCAAAAAAAAAGCTTATCTGATCTGGCACTCTGAGCAGGCTTAGTTTTAAAAGTAAACAAATTATATTTGAAGTCAGTGTCGGGTTCGTTAGGGCACACCCCAGAAAGGAAAACAAAAATCAGCATTTATTATTGTCCCTCCCTGGTTCAATCAGTTTTATTCCCATTGGAACCCAATGAACATGACCCAGGTTTGGTTCAGTAGCAGCCAGAAGCCATGAAATAATCAACGTAGAGAATTAGGATTGCCTGGTCGCTCAAGGCTCCGAAATGTCATTATCTCCAACTGAAACAGTAATTGAATTCTCTACAATAACAAGAGTTGTATTGCACTGCAGTATGTAATGCTGATCTCCCGCTGCCTACCCAGATAGCAATCTCATTAGAAGTACCATGAGGAGAATGCCTTGTTGCTGAGGAGGTTTACAACAAGAGCCAAGCAGCATACTAAACAAACTAAAGAGGTACCATAGACATCTAGAGGTACCGTTCAGGAGGACTACACACACTGACAACCCACAGTGGATCAAAAAGGTACCATAGACATTTAGGACAGGGGAGGGCTAACTGTTTGTCTTGAGAGCCACATCAGGATTTCGAAAATCAACAGAGCCGTAGATTTATTTTTACCAATTTGTTCGTCAAAATCAATTTGGGGGCCGGGAAAAGGGCAGTTGTTTGAAAATATAAAAGGTCCATTATAATTTCTACTTAGTTTTTAATCTAGTTTCAGACGTTCAAGCGTGTCCTGGATTTTTTTTTTCTTCTTCAAATAATAAATAGAAAAAAAATAATAATAATGTATGCCGGATGTTTCAGTAACTACATATCTGCATGCTAGAGTAATAAGGCAGCATACCAAATGACACACTATTCCCTATTAAGTGCACTGCTTTAGACCAAAAACTGTCCGGCCCGTGGGCCGTAGTTTGACCACCCCTGATTTATGAGGAGCAAAGATGTACTTACACAGAGTGGACTGATCCACTGAACCACTACACCATAGACATTTAGATGTAGCATTTTAGGAAGAGCATAGATGCACCTACACCCAAGAGCAGGGTTTCCAAAACTCGGTCCTGAGGCCCCCACGTTTTGGTTTTTGCCCTAGCAATACACAGTCCATTCAAATAATCAAAGCTTGATGATGATTTGGTTATTTGTGTAGTGCTAGGGAAAAAACAAAACAGGCACCCAGGACGGGCCACAGGAACGAGTTTGGAATACCCTGCCCTAGAGTGGACTGAAGAGGTACCATGTAAATACAACAACCATTAGATATACTTACACTCCAGAGTTGACTTTGATGGAAGCTGTGTTCTGTGGGATACCGAAGGAGCTGATCTCTACAGTGTCGTCATGGTACGGTGCTAGCCTGCCGTGGCCCTCTGGCTCAGTGAACAAGTCAATATGGGGAATGCTGTAGTCCTACAGAGGGGAACACAAGCCCAGGAACAGTCACCATACTGTGGAGGGAGAATTGTGATTGATTGCATTGTGTTAACACTTTATTTAAAAATGACAGATATAATGCTTTATATAAGCATTTATACCACAGCATTGTTGAATACTCGTTTCTGATGACCTTTAAAGGGCATTCTAGAGTGTGCATTATGTTTCTCTTTATACCATGGGTGGGTCTAATCCTGGATACTGATTGGTTTAAAACCACATTCCAGAAGGTGTCTATTCCCCAAATTACCACCAGCAAAAGCTAAGACTCAGCCCAGTCAGGCAATTTATAAACTTGATCTCCACTATAAAAAGCATCTAGACATTATCTCCCATTTCTTTTAGACTAACATTTGATTTTCAACAGCGGAGATTTGTATAAACCTTGCTGCTTGTCTCTTTGACATTTGCAACATTGTTTCAATATTGAAATTTGGTCTCCAGCTGTCCCATAGTAATGAACGTGTTGGGAGTCGGGATGAGACAGACAGGCAGGCAGCTTTTCTCAGCCAGTCAAAATCATGAATCAACTGGCATCATTTTTATGGATATATACAAAGTAATGTCAATAGAAAACAGGTCAAATTAAACACAGCTAAGCTAGTTTGCTGTCTTTCAGCTGCAGTTTGAAGTGATTGTGTTAGCATTTCAGCAGACGCGATTATCGCAACTTACAGTAGTGAGTGCATACATTTTTATTTCTACTGTTCCCCCTTTGGACTCGAACCCACACCGCTGGCGTTGCAAGTGCCATGCTCTACCAACTGAGCCACACGGCTAGCTCCCTTGAACAGCAGTGTCCTGACAAGAGACCAGATTTTCTATGCCAGGCAAAATTGCGCATCATTATCTCATTGTTATGGATGTATCCAAATAAATGTCACTAGAAAACAGCTTAAACAAATGCAAATGCAGCTATTTTTCTGTTATTCTGGCTGCACTGTTTGACGTGACAGTAAGTCAGCCGTAGTTGGCTAGCTTGCAAGCAAGGGATAAGAAAATGGCAAGACTTAACGACTGGGTCAAGTCTCTGATCAGCCGATTTTGGTAGCAACCTTAGATTTGTGTCGGCACTATATCTCTTGGAAGAATGAAATAGTATGAATAAATGAATCAATCATTATTTGAATATGTTGGTAACCCGTTGTATAAAAGTGATAATGCCCTCTAAGCCGGTGTTTGGAGGACATATTGGCACGGTTTGCCGGCCGTCGACTTAATAACACCGGTGTGCCAATATATCCTCCAAACACCGGCTTTTCCAGCATTATCACTTAAGTAATGTACGGCAATAACCAACAGCTATGAGGTTCATTCTAACATGTTCTATGTTTGAGTTGCTTTTGAAATAAAATTTTGAATTAAACATTATTGGGATTGTTGAATTCGATTTTCATAATAGCAAGCTAGGAGGACTAACGTTTTGGTTAGCTAAGCTAAGTCTATTTGTTTGGTTACCAAAGCAACTAATGTAGCTATCTAGCAAAGATAAACTTGCTAGCTACTTCAATGGATGTTTAACACATTTCTATAAGCAAATGAACACATTTCTATAAGCAACTGAACACATTTCTAGCAGCAAATGGGTTATATTATAACCGTGGGATAAGCCGGATAATCAACTCAGGCCTTTATGCGTTCTATGGAAAATAATGCAGGTCAGTGGCAGTCTGCTATGCGTTGTGGCACACCTTTCATACCGTGCATTATTTTCAACAGAACTCATAGTCCCTCGTCAGGGTTGCCAAGTTTAGCTACATTTCTAACCAATGACCTCAGAAAACCCGTCCACATGCCTGAAAACTAGCCCAAAATAGTTTTTTTTGTGCAGCAAGAGAGGAGTTGCCACATTTATCCAATAAACCTTTTACCCATAACGTTATCAAGTGAATTAAGAAGGAATATAGAAGTCATTTTTAACGATGTAGCCTACGAAGCAAAATTCGGTTTCCATCAAAATATTACTTATTGCCAGTTTAAGAATATGTCGCAAGAGAAAATATAAATGGCCCGTATCAAACTATCCCGATCATTTTCCATCAATGGATGTCGATTTAACTTGTTCTGACTGCTATGTGTTTATAATTAAATATCAACATTACCATGGTTTGCTGAGCTAGATGTAGGTAGCCTATATATTGTCCCTGATAGGCCAACATCTAATTTCAGGGAAAAGTCCACAATGAAGCTGACATTAAATGTGGAGAATGATACATTTGTTATAGAGCTGTGACCATGATCACAATTGATGACTTCAAATGTAATTAACTGACATTGCCATTAATAATTTCATAATAACACAAGGCTACAACAACAGAGTTATAGGCTATTTATTAAATCTATTTGCCAGCTCCAGGTAGGCTGCACAAGTGGCACAAATTGATTTGCAACGACTCCAGCGATATCGTAAGTTCAACATATTTATTGTATCAAATGGTAGGCTACAGTAGCCTAGAATGGCATAGAAATGAATAGCCTACTTCATGGCCAACAGATGCAGATGTACCCTATCATTCTCCACACGTTTTCCCATAACAGAAGCACACCAGGGAGTTCCATAACTTCCATTTCAAAATTACACTCACGCTGTGCTCCAGACCCTAGAACTGAGCATGAGTAAAACCCTTTGCTTATCCATAAGAAAAGTCGACATTAGAATGCAGTTTACTTTAAACCATCTCTGAGCGAATTTATCTAAAGAGTTGTAGTGTGCGCCTAAAGTCGCTTGACAATGCTTGGTCGCCGTTCTGTTAGTTCTAGCACGTTGATATGTGTTATGGAAAGAGGGTGTCTCCATAATGACCAATCTAAATAGCCTACCTACAACTGGTAAAAAGTAGTCATGACGTGCGTGCTGATCTGTCTCCGTGGCCCAGCTGCAGCACTCTCTCAACCAGTGCTCTCAACACACACATCCCTCCAGCCTTCAGTAACAGCTCACTGCAGTGAAATATACTGTACATTTTTTGAGAGAAATGCCATGGCGGCCACAGTGCAATTAGAAGTAGCCCAAAAACCTGCCACCCGCGACCAATACATTTTCACCAGCGACAACGTTTTCAAAGTAACCCAACTTGTTGGAAATCAGCAAACATGGCAACCCTGCCCCTGGTTGATTATCCCTTATGTATTATTAGCCTTTATTATGTCTTATTATAAGGCTCATGATATGTTACGGTGTGTCTCTCTATGTAGCAACATTTATAGTAGAGGGGACACTCACCCATACAGCCAGTCGGATGGAGCCGATGACCATTGGTATGTCGACATGGGGGTGTGAACCTGGTGGCCCTGCATCTGCCCAGACATTGGTCAGCTCAATAGGCCCCTCCTCTAGGGCAATGGAACGCCCCACGAACCCAGGCCTCTCGTAAAGCACCCAGCTGCAAAGACAGATAGAAGCAGGTAAACAACCACATAAAATATGAATAATAGAAATAGACTAATTGGAACAATATGATTATCTCTTTCTCTTAATTGATGTATTATTTGACATGTATTTGATTACTGTTGTATTGATAATGGATTTGTATGAAACATATTCGTGTGAGTGGGAGACGCTGACAGAGGGATTCCCCTGGAGAGGGGAAACCGGAGCTTAACAGGTATTCCATGTCTAAAATCCATTCTGGTTATCAAGTCTGTAATTGCATCTGAAATTAAATGTAATTGCTGATGATGTTTGTACCTCTGAAGCAGACCTTTGACCTGTTTAAGTGCTGATGTGATACTTACTTGTAATCTGTACGGCTAGTTGCCAAGACCACTGTGCCTTATTTGGAGGTTCCTACAAGATTTAGTGACATTGTCGACAGAACAGTTGTTCCTGATAGTGGCTATGTAGACCTTCTTTATTCTAACTGCAGAAATGCATACAAGGCACTCCCTCGTCCTCCCTTTGGCAAATCTGGCCATGACTCAATTCTCCAGCTTCCTGTTTACAAACGAAAGCTCAAATGGGAAGTACCAGTGATATGCTCATTACGAAAGTGGTCGGACGAAGCAGACGCGAGGCTACAAGACTGTTTTACTAGTACAGACTGGGATATGATCCAGGATTCATCCGATAACATTGAGGATACCACAACAGTCACGGGCTTCATCAATAAGTACATAGACAATGTCGTCCCCACAGTGACTATAAGAATTAATCCTAACCAGTGCTTAATTTGTACATTTGGAGGTGCCGGAACAAAAAGTGAGCCCGAGAGGGGGGTGACCCGGGGTAATCTGAGGTACCAGAAAGCATGAAAAAAAAACTCCTTTGTTATAAAGGAGTTTTTTTTCATATAAAGGAGGGTTTTTTTCATATAAAGGAGGGTTTTTTCATATAAAGGAAGGTTTTTTTCATGCATTGCATTGCATGCATTATCTTGCTTTTGTGTACTGGCATAGATCAGTAGAGCCGCTTGCAGAAGTTGCACACAATGGGGAAAATATTTTGTAGCCTAAGTCTCAGAAAAAAATGTGGCCCTTATAAACGCATTTCATGCAATTCTATTTCATTTTAGAATACCTCACAAATGATCGAAATGACAGGCTACTTTGACACTGACAAACTGAGAAACTGAGATGAATAAAAACGACCTTAACTTCAATCCATCATTGGCCTAGGGCCGGCCTAGGTGTGTGTAAATGGATGGAGGAAAGGGGGAAGGAGGAAATTCTAGTTCTAAAAAAGCTTTCTAGTTTCAATGACTCACCCAATGATGCTCAGCTCACTCACTGGCGACGGCCGATACGCTCGTGCCAAAAGCTTATCTCTCTCTTATTTTACTTGGTAAAACAATGCTGTTCGCTCAATAGGCCTATTTGGAAGCTGACAACTTGGTAGCCTACAGACAGATTAGTCTTCTTTTCAGCGAGATCCCTTTGCTTTCCAAGCTGTATTTTCCAGCGATTGTATTTGAAATATTGTGAAAGGCCTGTTTTGGCTTCATGCTGTTCACTGTCAGATTTGCAACGTGTTCCTGACTGTAGGCATGCCTCGTGATTGGGCTACACACAATTCACAGCTAGGCAATTTTGCTTTTTGATAGGCAGTCATTGTAAATAAGAATGTGTTCTTAACTGACTTGCCTAGTTAAATAAAGGTTAAAGAAATGTATTTTTTTTTTTTACATGAAGGCAGGGTAAAGTGACCTAGATATCTTTTCAGCCTCCTGAGGGGGAAGAGGCGCTGCCGTGTGTGTGGACCATGTTAAGTCCTTAGTGATGTGGATGCCAAGGAACTTAAAGCTCTCAACCTGCCCCACAACAGCCCTGTTTAGTTTTTTTTGTTTTTTTTAACCTTTATTTAACTAGGCAAGTCAGTTAAGAACAAATTGTTATTTACAAAGATGGCCTACCCCGGATGACGCTGGGCCAATTGAGCACCACCCTACGGGACTCCCAATCACAGCCGGATTTGATGCAGCCTGGATTCAAACCAGGTACTGCAGTGACTCTCTTGCACTGAGATGCAGTGTCTTAGATCACTGCGCCACTCTGGAGCCCACATACAGTGCCTTCGGAAAGTATTCAGACCCATTTACTTTTTCCACATTTTGTTACATTACAGCCTTATTCTAAAATAGATTAAATAAATAAATCCTCAGCAATCTACACACAATACCGCATAATGACAAAGCGGAAACAGGTTTTCAGAAATGTTTGCAAATTTAGTCAAACTAAAAACCAGAAATACCTTATTTACATGTGTTTTTAGACCCTTTGTGATGAGACTCGAAATTGAGCTCAGGTACATCCTGTTTCCATTGATCATCCTTAATTTTTTTCTACAACTTGATTGGAGTCCACCTGTGGTAAATTAATTTGATTTGACATGATTTGCAAAGGCACACACCTGTCTATATAAGGTCCCACATTTGACAGTGCATGTCAGAGCAAAAACCAAGCCATGAGATCAAAGGAATTGTCCGTAGAGCTCAGAGACACGATTGTGTCGAGGCACAGATCTGGGGAAGGGTACCAAAACAGTTCTGCAGCATTGAAGGTCCCCAAGAACACAATGGCCTCCATCATTTTAATGGAAGAAGTTTGGAACCACAAAGAGTCTTCCTAGAGCTGGCCACCTGGCCAAACTGAGCAATCGGGGGAGAAGGGCCTTGGTCAGGGAGGTGACCAAGAACAGACGGCCACTCTGACAGAGCTCTAGCGTTCCTCTGTGGAGATGGGAGAATCTTCCAGAAGGACAACCATTTCTGCAGCACTCCACCAGTCAGACCTTTATGGTAGAGTGGCCAGACGGAAGCCACTCCTCAGTAAAAGGCACATGACAGCACCCTTGGAGTTTGCCAAAAGGTTCTCTGGTCTGATAAAACCAAGATTGAACTCTTTGGCCTGCATGCCAAGCGTCACGTTTGGAGGAAACCTGACACCATCCCTACGGTGAATCATGGTGGTGGCAGCATCATGCTGTGAGGATTTTTTTCAGCGGCAGGGACTGTAAGACTAGTCAAGACTGAGGCAAAGGTGAACGGCGTAAAGTACAGAGAGATCCTTGATGAAAACCTGCTCCAGAGCACTCAGGACCTCAGACTGGGGTGAAGGTTGACCTTCCAACAGGACAACGACCCTAAGCACACAGCCAAGATAACGCAGGAGTGGCTTCGGGACAAGTCTCTGAATGTCCTTGAGTGGCCCAACCAGAGCCCAGACTTGAACGCGATCGAACATGTCTGGCGAGACCTGAAAATAGCTGTGCAGCGACGCTCCCCATCCAACCTGACAGAGCTTGAGAGGATCTGCAGAGAATAATGGGTGAAACTCCCCAAATACAGGTGTGCCAAGCTTGTAGCGTCATACCCAAGAAGACACGAGGCTGTAATCGCTGTCAAAGGTGCTTCAACAAAGTACTGGGTAAAGTGTCTGAATACTTATGTAAATGTGATATTTCAGTTCTTTATTTTAAATAAATGAGCAAATATATATAAAAAATCAGTTTTTGCTTTGTCATTATGGGGAAGTAGATAGATGAGAAAAACAACAACAATTTAATACATTTTAGAATAAGGCTGTAACCTTACAAAATGTGGAAAAAATCATGGGGTCTGAATACATTCCGAAGGCACTGTACCTCGTACCTCTACACATTGATCTGGTACTGGTACTCCCTGTATATAACTCCACATTGATCTGGTACTGTTACTCCCTGTATATAACTCCACATTGATCTGGTACTGGTACTCCCTGTATATAACTACACATTGATCTGGTACTGGTACTCCCTGTATATAACTACACATTGATCTGGTACTGTTACTCCCTGTATATAACTCCACATTGATCTGGTACTGGTACTCCCTGTATATAACTACACATTGATCTGGTACTGGTACTCCCTGTATGTAACTCCACATTGATCTGGTACTCCCTGTATATAACTACACATTGATCTGGTACTGGTACTCCCTGTATATAACTCCACATTGATCTGGTACTCCCTGTATATAACTACACATTGATCTGGTACTGGTACTCCCTGTATATAACTACACATTGATCTGGTACTGGTACTCCCTGTATATAACTCCATTCTCGTCAATTTTATTTTATTCCTCGTGTTAGTAAATATTTTATTTTGTATAATTTTTTTAAAAACTCTGCATTGTTGGTAATGGTTCGTAAGCAAGCATTTCACTGTAAAGTCTACACCAGTTGTATTTGGAGCATGTAATAAATACAATTTATTTGATTTAGGCCATTAGACTTTTTCTGTGCTCTTGCTGGATGTCTTTCTGTTGCAACTTGAATTAATCCAGATGCATTTTTTTATTGACTATCAGAGACCGCTCGTCTTTATTTCACCTGGAAATTCAGTTTTACGCTTCACGTTTAACTCTTTCTGTAGCCTGAAATCCTGAACCTGCTTGGCTAACATTCCACTCCTTGTACTCCATGTTTCGCATGACAAGGAGTGGAAAGGAGTGGACAGACTGGTCCGCAGGTTACTTGACTTTGGACTAGTTTATTGTTTGTGCACGTCCCACTATCATGTAGGACAATAACTTTGGGTGGTTGATTCATAAAAATGAAGTAATATGAATGATAAACAGCCAATATAATGTATCACGCATTGGTATTTCCTGACATGAGTCATAGGATGGGATGGTATTTGAAACCATCGAATTACTCAGCTTGGCATTCCAGATATTCTCTGCCAAGAAAGTACTACGCTACATGTTATGTAAATATGCTTTCTACAGACGCCAGACAGACCACACAAAGCTGTGTGTTGTTTCTGTTAACTGGATATTCCTATACCAGACCTTGCTCGAACTTTGAAAACAGAACATTTACTCTGTAGGAAATAAGAGCAAGTTTGGCTGTGTGACTCACCATCCTCTCACCACCTTCACAGAAATCCTAGGAGACAGTTGGAGCTGGGTGGCATCCACCACGTCTCTGAAGACTTCATAAGCCTGGCCGCTAAACTGGTCATGCTCAAACAACACCATCTAAATCATAGGAACAGGGAAGCCATTGTCATTTCAAAACATCAAGAGAAAAATATGTCATGAGCAGCTCTGACGAAGGTAAGCTTAATAAACTAAAGTGATACTGGCAAGGTGCACTGTGAGTTTTATTTTCTTGAAGAAAGCATAAAGAGAGAAGGAAATGCTCAAACATCACCATGGAAACACCATGTGTCATTTCAAAATACCAACAGAAAAATAAATGCTGTCATGTGTTGAAACGTGTTGGTTTAAAAAAATTATGAATATGTTTTTGAAGAAGCAAACTTCCATTAATCCGACTACCAAAACTAACTGTCTTTTAATCAAGACATCAAGAAAAGGAAGTACATTATCTCTCCCTTTCTGAATCTGATGTTGATATTCCATCACATTGTATGACTCATCGGGTGACTCATCATATGACTAAGTTGGTAGAGCTACCATGAGAGTTTGTTAGGATGTTTCATTCCATTCACTTCTAATTCTCATCTTCGAGTATTATATAACCTCACGATATAACATCCCAAAAGGCAGCCTATTCCCTTTATAGTGACTACTTTTGACCATAGAGCTCTTGTCAAAAGCAGTGCACTGTATATGGAACAAAGTGTCATTTGGGATGCCACCTTATTTCTCTTGCATGCAAACCTACAGTTACTGAAACAGCATAAAGAAAATAAAGTACATGTTTAACTGCCTGCCTTCCATCCCCACCCCGAGATTCCACAATGCAATGCTTTACCACAGAGTTGAAATGGCTCTTGGCAGTACAGAATAGCTTGTTCTTAAACATATCCAGCTGTAGATCTGTATAGCTCCTTTCTCAAACAACCCCATTTTCCCTTGATGCGAAACCATATGAAACAGATGTCTTCAATAACACAATGGTAGAGTCCCAAATGGCACCCTATTCTGTATAGTCCTATGGGTCCTGGTCAAAGTAGTGCACTACATAGGGAATAGGGTGCCATTTGGGACACAGATTATAGCTTGTCCTTCCATCCAGTTTCAATGCTAATTCTTTCAATTCTACCCTTGTTCTTTGGAAATATCTGTTTGAAGCTGTGCCTACCTTTCCTGGTCGCCTATGGAATCCATTCACAGCCTCTCTCTGTAACACCAAAATCACATGAATACTGCAATTATCATGACATTCTAGATGGTTATCTTCAATGTCATAAAATCCAGGTTCCAGAGCTGCTTATCAGTGTTTAAGTTAATGCTGTGTACTGTGTACTGTCCACTCTTAGAAAAAAGGGTTCCAAAAGGGTTCTTCAGCTGTCCCCATAGTAGAACCGTTTTTGCTTCCAGGTAGAACTATTTTTGCTTCCAGTACAAAGGGTTCTACATGGAACCCAAAAGTATTCTTTAAAGGGTTCTCCTATGGGGACAGCCAAAGAACCCTTTAAGGTTCTAGATAGCTTTCTTTTCTAAGACTGCGTACTGTGTACTTGTTTGTGGGTCAGGCCTTTCTGACTCATGGTTTGACTTTGGTTTGTTTTATTGACTATTATGAGACATGTTTAAGTCAATTAATATAACTGTTTTATACATATAACTTAATGTATATTACACATGTGTAACCCCCCACCCACCCACCCATCCATCCATCCATCCATCCCCTTCTCCCACACACACTTACATGGTCAGTACGAGTCCCTAGTGGGCCAGCCAGAGGGGCCATGGCCTCGAATAGGGAGGATGGAGGAACCAGAGGAAGACTCGGAGGTCTTCCATCCAGCATTAGGAGTCCAGGCCTGACATTCAAGTCTCCTCTACCACCTCCCCCTCCAATAACCTGTTATAACCAAACAATAACCATTAAATACCCATCACATAAGGATCAGTGTGTGAGGCAGTTAGACATGCTTCCCTCCCCGTAAAAACCTACGGAAATACTAAAACAATTACTGAAATAGGATAACATGTTTAAACACGGAACAGAGCGTCTGCGTTCTATGATAATGTTCTTCTCATCAACAGGAAATACATACATTAGCAATATTTTGTCCAATAACTTTGCTGATTGTTAGTGCTTGTCAGATTAACTTGTACATCAACTACAGTATTTATTTGCCTAGTTAACCTTTATTTAACAAGGTAAGTCAGTTAAGAACAAATTCTTATTTACAATGACGGCCTACCCCAGCCAAACCCGGATGACACTGGGACAATTGTGCGGCGCCCTATGGGACTCCCAAGCACAGCCGGATGTGATGCAGCCTGGATTCGAACCAGAGACTGCAGTGACGCCTCTTGCACAGAGATGCAGAGCCTTAGACTGCTGCGCCACTCGGGAGTACACTGCTTGCATTTCACACCATTCAATCAAGATTGATCACACACTCTATAGCTTTCAAACATCTCAACGGCAGTGTTCCCCAAAACACCTGCCAGTACCCGCACATCTGAATGGTCAACTAATCGTTAAGCATTGGATTAGAGTATCAGGTGTGTTGGTACTGGAATAGAAAAAATACGTAACATGGCTTGGGATTCTCAAAGAGAGGTTTGAGAAACACTGCCATTGAGATGTTCAAAAGTGCTAGATTCAACATACGGTGTGGGATGCAAGCGCTACTCAATAGAATTGAGAGTTGTCGAAAACCTACCTCTGAGTTGAGCGGTTCCTGCCCTGTGCTCAGCTCTAGTTTCCCAGCAGGCTCTCGGAGAGGAAGGTACTTCTCTAAATACTCCGGCAGCTTGATGTCGTTAAAGGACGGGAACGGAGAAGCTGAGTCACTGACCACAGCAGTCTGGGCAGTGGGCCTGTTCCCCAGGTTACGACTTTGGATGGTAGCCTCCCCAGAGGAAGTTGGGGAAGTCTGGGGGTCTGGTGGTGGAGGGCTGGGCTGTTTGGCCAATGCCTGTCTGAGCTCCCCAGAGAAAGTGGAGGTAGTCTGGGATGGCTTAGTGACTGGTGAAGGGCTGGGCTGGAAGTGAGGAGCCTCGGTGGGAGACACCTCCCCACCCGGAGTGGTGTCCATCTGGGGTTGAACTCCGGGCCTCTTGCCCCGGGTGGAGGAGCTGTTCAGGCTACTAAGGATACAGCTCCTCTCCAAGCGTGAGATACGAGGTTTCACCACCTTCGCCTCCTCCTCTTTCTTCTCCTCCCCCTCGCCCTCTTCCTTCCTCTTCTCCTCACCCTCCTCTATGGTGGTCTTCTCCCTCTCCAAGAGGAGCCTGGAATGGGTGTCGAGGCTCTTGAGTAGGATGCTGCCCCTGTCCCGGTCTGTGATGCTGGCCCTGGCCGGCTTCAGCTCCCCTTTGACCTGGTTCCTCTGGAGCTTAGGCAGAAGACTCTGGGTTGTCTCCCCAGAAAACTCCCTCTTCTTCCTCAGGCCGAACTGGAACTCCTCTGGGTCAAAGGTCTTCTCGAAGCGGTCCTCCCGGATGGCGGGCATTGCGAACGGTGGCTTGGGAGGATGGTGGTGGTGGTTCTGCCGCGGTGGCAACGAGAAAGGCACGCCAAGGCGTTTTATGTTCTCGATGAAGTCATCGTCGTCCAGTTCTCCGGACGTGTCCAAGAGGTTGCTCTCGCTGACCGATGAGCTGAGCTTGGGTTCAGCGGGGCGGAGGAGCTTCGGCTTGGGGAAGTGATGGTCCACATCTAGCCAGCTGGAGGGGGTGTCTCGTTGGAGGGGCAAGCCACTGCCACCGCCCCCCAATAAGGGGAGCTTATTCAGGGATGGATGTTGGGGAGAGACTGGGCTCTGTTTTTTGGTGGTTTCAGTAGAAGAGGGTATCTTCGGAGCTTTGCCTGGACTGGGGAAAAAGGTTGATTTCTCATTGGTTGTCTCGGGTTGTGTTACCGGGCGGATCTCGACATTCACAACCGGTGTAGGATTTGTTACCACAATTCCTTGCTTGTCATCAGCTGTCCTTTCTTGCACAGTAGTAGTACAACTACTAGTAGATGACTTTTGTTCAAGTGCATCCCATTTTCCCTCTGCTAGCTTTCCATTGGGCAACATCACTGTCTTTTCTCTGTCCTCACTCTGTGATTGGCTTGATAGAGTGTTCCCCTCCTTCACATCCTCTGACTTTTTTACCTCTGGGGCTATAGTCTTTACAGTGGAGTTCTCCTTCCCAACATCCAGCCTTGACCCCTCACATCTCTTCGGCTTTAACCCAGGTAGTTCTTTTTCCCCCTGACCCTTTGTCTTTTCCAGGGCTTTGGTCTCCAACGGATTCTGAGTAGAATCTACCGCTGTAGGTTTTGAGGCCTTGCTTTCTGTTTTTACAGCAGGGGAGTTCTCCTTCCCAACATCCAGCCTTGACCCCTCACTGCTCTTCGGCTTTAACCCAGGTAGTTCTTTCTCCCCCTGACCCTTTGTCTTTTCCAGGGCTTTGGTCTCCGAAGGATTCTGAGTAGAATCTACCGCTGTAGGTTTTGAGGCCTTGCTTTCTGTTTTTACAGCAGTGGAGTTCTCCTTCCCAACATACAGCCCTGGCCCCTCACTGCTCTTCGGCTTTAACCCAGGTAGTTCTTTCTCCCCCTGACCCATTGTCTTTTCTGGGGCTTTGGTCTCCGAAGGATTCTGAGTAGAATCTACCGCTGTAGGTTTTGAGGCCTTGCTTTCCGTTTTTACAGAGGTGTCCTTCTCTACTGCTGGCACTGTAGTGCTAGGCATTGAGGGGGTGGGTTCTGGGGTAGGCCTCACTCTGTGTGTCGGTGTGTCGTGGCTAGGTTTATCTGTCTTCGCCTCAGATGACATTACAGACTGGGTCTGCTTTGAGGCCTTGGTTTGCTGCTTTTCTAATACAGGGTCCTGACGATAAGATTTTGTTTTCTGCTCAGGCACACGTGTAGACGACCTTTCCTTAGAAGGCTCGATTGCACATTTATCACTGTCTTTTCCCATCGCTGTCTCATCAATCTGAGTGACAACACTGGCAGTTGTATCTGACTGAGAAGGCTCTGTAGGAGTCAGTGAGGCTGGAGGTTTAATAGGAGCTACAGAGGGTGGGACAGCTTTAGTAGCAGCTGTCTCAGCGGTGTCTTGTCTACTGCCTGAAGGCAAATCCTTCTCTGACTTTGTATCTGTATTTTTATCAGGCTGTTTTACCATTTCCACCACTTTCTTTTCAGGCTGCATTGGTCTGTTGTCGACTTTAGCGTGTGGGACAGGTGAGCCTTGCTCCACACGAGAGGGGTCTTGAACAAGAGTCTGTTTTTTCTTAGGCAAATGTGAAGGCAGGGATGTTTCGCTGTTGTCCTTGGAAACATTTTGATTTGTCTTAATGGTAGAGGTCGTCTCAGAGCTTCCCCCCTCTGCCTTCTCTCCCTTGTAACTCTGTGAGTGTAGAATGTCTACAGTTTTATCATTGGGCCCCTTTCTTACACTGATAGGATCAGAGGTAGCCATTTTATTGTCTTTGTTGACGTTTGGAGGTGTGGGTGATTGCGTCATTTCCTTTAACGGTTTGTTAGAATTTTGTTTTTCGTCTGACAATGACTCGTTCTGCTTGTCTGAGGGTGCTGGCTTTTTAATGACTACTTGCTGGCTGTTTTCTCTAACAGACTCTTTTTTAACATCTGATTTTACGTCTACAGATTGACTATATTGTGGCGATGTAACTGTATTAACGTCCTGCTCAAACGCAGTGGCCATTTTCTTTGTGGTGCCTGCCTCTTCCTGTTTGCTGTTGACCACTTCCTGCTCAGTGTTTGTCACTTCCTGTTTCATGTCACAGCTCGGGTTCAGGCGATTGGCTGACTCCCCTCCTTTGCTTTTCCGTTTCTTTGACCTGGAGTTTTGTCTGCTGTTGGCTTTGGATTGTGGGCTGACCACATTGGTTGAGTCCACCTGAGGTGTCAGCTGGCTTGAGTCTGAGCTACTCCCCCCTTTAACTGAAGTATTTAGGTCAATATTGGTAGGTCTCTTTGGTAGCTCCACTGTTTCAGTAGCCTCTTTGTCCTTTGTTTTGGAGTCTGTCTGATCTGCTTTAGGAACTGGCATAACCGCTACTGGGGTGGTATCTGGCTCCGCTGGTTTCAATGTTATCTCTGCCTTCGGGGTGCTCCGAGTAGGAGTCTTTTCCCCGCTGGCCAGTTTTCCCTGAATGTCCTGTTTTGTTGTCTTTGACACAGCAGGGAAATCTGTAGAATTTTCAGGTATTCCTGCAATACTAGAGGACTTTTGGGGTACCATTGTTTTATCATCCATCTTCTGAGCCTCTGCAAAGTTCCTCACCCGCTCCCGTATCGTTTTTAATTTCTCCCGAACAGGGGGGGCCGAGCTGGACCTGGCATCGCCACGTTCCACCGATTTCTCCCGCTGATCTGGCAACCCGAGCTCTCTGTGTACATTTGTTATTAGCTGCTCTGTGACTTTCCTGGTGGGAGAAACATCTGCACTCCTGGGGTAAGTCTTACTGGGACTGGCAACCCCCATCGCTCTCCCCTCGAAAAGGCTGATCCTATCTGCGATTCGCCCAATAGGCTGAGGAGTCTTGAATTCATCGTCCACTTTCTTTAGATCAGGTGGTCTGTGACCAATGAAAACAAAGAAGCATGTGTTCTGTCTCAATTTGAACAAAAACCCTGATATTCAATTGATCTAGCTGTAAATACACTACATTTGTTCTATATCACACACAAAATCTATCTCAATGGATTTAGTGTTTTGAAAATACTTTATCAGCTAAGTGGAGATAGTGGTTGAAATGCCAACAAATGTAGGACATATTTTGATGCACTACAAAGATATTCTACCTGTAAAGGGAAAACTATCATTATTTAACTTTTTTTGCTATAAACAGAGATATTTTTAAGTATTTAAATAACATCTGATTCCTAAACTGCGTAGTCAGGAAGTAGGTTATCCAACAATACAGTAATCAAGTAGTCAGGTAAACACAACTCACCTCTTGGTCACCTTCGGTTCCACCTTGCCCTTTCCCTTTGCTGTATCATGACCCTCCGTGACCTTTCCTGTAGCCATCCCTCCTTTCTCAAAGCTCACGGCAACGTGTCCTCCGTCTCCCTCTGGACTCAGTGGCTGCTCCGAGTTCACCATCACTTTCTTCGCAAAGAACTTCACCTCGCTGTGTGACACCTTCATGCTCCGGCGTTTGGACTCTGCGCTCTCCGTGCGCCTCTCCACCCGGCATGGGCTAGTGTCGTCGACCACGTCTACGTCCATGTCCCCTTCCCCGTCCACCACGGCCACCAGGGTGGCGTGTACTGGTGCGTCTAGGTCCTCCTGGGCTTCCTCCCTCTCCTTCCCTCTGTGTGTTTTTGTTGGAACTGAAGCATGTTTGTCTTTAGAAGAGGAGGGGGTGGAGTCTCCAAGTTTAGGTGTGTTATATTCTGATGATGTAGGTGAGTTCTCGGTTCCAGGCTGGAGTTTGGTGGGCGTATTCTCCTGAGAACTGGCTCCTCCTCCGTCTCCGGAGGAGTTCTTCCTGGACCGCCTCCTGCCTGAGTTCTTACGGCCCATCGTGTCTGTGTCTCTGTCTGACTCCTCTTCACCAGAGAGCTCAGAGATGGTCTGTGAGCTCGTCTGTGTCTCTGTAGGGGACTTCAGTGACACTCCCACCAGGGCACTGTAACTGCTATGACCTTTGATCCCTATAGCAGCTTTGAGACAAATCCTTTTGCGCTCCTCGGTCCTCTCCTTTGTATTGGTGTTCTCTGATGACAAGTCAACACTCTTGGATGATTTTGCTCTGGAAACCACCTGAAGTCTTTTCTTCACCCTGGTGGTGATGATGGTGTGGGGCACTTCCTGCTTTGTGTGGGTGTCCGTTCTGTTCTGACTCAGGCTCAGGCTCGTCTCCTCCAGGTACACATGCAGCCTCTTGCCTGCCTGGACTTGGGCTCGGGGCAGGGCCTGGGTGTGTTCCTGTCGGTCAGAGTCCTCCCAGGCCACTCCCTCTTCAAGGGCAGATGAAAGCACACGTGTCAGATGGCTGGCATTCCTCTTCGGGGCAGGATTCCCGCTCGCTCCACTGCTCCTTCCCCCCTCCTCCTCCGTTTCCTCTCCCTGCGAGGCAATCCACCACTCCTCCTCCCTAGGACCTCCTCCTTCTCCCCACTCGCTGTGGCTGCTGGCTGCAGAGAGGGGGCTGTCCCTGTGGGTAGACGCTCTGGCGTCCGCCGCGTTCCACTCCTCAAAAACCCTGGAGAGATGCCGCTGGGCAGGCTGGGAATTCTGTCCCTCCTTCTGCTGCTCCTCTTCTCCCCTCACAGGCTCCTCCTGGGCCCCCTCTCCTTCTGGCCTGGGGCTCTGGTCTTCCGTCGGGGACTGAGAGGCATCGTCACTTGGACTCCTGGGGCTCCCTCTTTCTTTCCAGGGGGAGAACCAGCTCCCGATCCGGCCCAAGACACCAGTACTGTGCTCTTCTTGGGTCTGAGACTGTAGTCGTAGAGGCAGACAGAGAACTAATTAGACATGTCTTTACAGTACCAGTACATACTCACTGACTGCCAGTGCCAATACACATGCATACGCTGCACATGCATAAGCATAAGTGGTAACCATTTACTTAAAATCTGCAGGTATAATGCATTATAACTTGTTGTAAGCATGTATGAGCCCTTACAATGCCTTGTTATGAGGCTATGCTTTGTCCCTCTCTACTGTATGTAGGAGATTTTCAAGTGACTCAAATAAGCTGTTATTTTAGTCAGGATGATTATAATAGGATAACAAGACAGTAAAGAGGCTCATTTGTGCCTATAGTCTTACAATGGATTAGAACGTCATTATAATGCATTATACCTAAGGGCTTTAAGCAAAGTGTTACTGCTTACAGTGTAGGTGCCTACGGGCTTTAAGTAAGTGTTACTGTATACAGTGTAAGTTACGTGTGGACGGCACAGTGAATATTGCAGATAGGCGAAAGGAAGGAAGGGTCAGAGAGTCCAAGGGTTATTTGCTTTGTCAATGTCAGATTTTGTGCAGCTCTCAACATAATGAAAGCATGCAACAGCAGTACTAATAATACCTTTGTTATAGGAGCTCAACTCACCCAAGAGCCAAGTACCATATCATTCAGAGTCTTTATGCCGCTTGTGAACATGTTTTAGGCTTTAAAACATTTAAACCTATAGACCATAAAACAAAAATATAATATATAATCATCCTAAAATACATACTATTTAGCTCTGTTGCAAATTAACATGCATCTATGCAAATAATTCATATTTTAGAGCATTTCCCCCAAAAAATAATATTGTGTAACGTGGTGTAATTCTAACGGAAACCACTTTATGTAACCAATTTTTTAACACCCTTGCTGCCACTACTCTTCCTCGACTACAATTTTTATCTGTCTCATCTAAAAAATGTGCACTACCGGTCAAATGTTTTAGAAAACCTACTCATTCAAGGTTTTTCCTTTATTTTTACTATTTTCTACATTGTAGAATAATAGTGAAAACATCAAAACTATGAAAAACACATATGGAATCATGTAGTGACCAAAAAAGTGTTAAACAAATCAAAATATACTTTATATTTGAGATTCTTCAAAGTAGCCACCCTTTGCCTCGATGACAGCTTTGCACACTCTTGGCATTCTCTCAATCAGCTTCATGAGGTAGTCACCTGGTGTGCCTTGCTAAAAGTTCATTTGTGGAATTTCTTTCCTTATTAATGCGTTTGAGACAATCAGTTCTGTTGTGACAAGGTTGGGGTGGTATATAGAATATAGCCCTATTTGGTAAAAGATCAAGTCCATATTATGGAAAGAACAACTCAAAAAAAGAGAAACGACAGTCCATTATTTCTTTAAGACATGAAGGTCAGTCAATACGCAAAATTTCAAGAACTTTAAAAGTTTCTTAAAGTGCAGTCGCAAAAACCATCAAGTTTTATGATGAAACTGGCTCTCATGTGGACCGCCACAGGAAAGGAAGACCCAGAGTTACCTTTGCTGCAGAGTTCATTCGAGTTACCAGCCTCAGAAATTGCTACCCAAATAAATGCTTCATAGAGGTCAAGTAACAGACACATCCCAACATCAACTGTTCAGAGGAGACTGCGTGAATCAGGCCTTCATGGTCAAATTGCAGCAAAGTAACCACTACTAAAGAACACCAATAAGAAGAAGAGACTGGCTTGGGCCAAGAAACAGGAGCAATGGACATTAGACCAGTGGAAATCTGTCCTTTGTCCAAATTTTACATTTTTGGTTCCAACCGCCGTGTCTTTGTGAGACGCATAGTAGGTGAACGGATTATCTCCGCATGTGTGGTTCCCTCCGTAAAGCATGGAGGAGGAGGTGTGATGGTGTAGGGGTGCTTTGCTGGTTACACTGTCAGTGATTTATTTAGAATTCAATGCACATTTAACCAGCATGGCTACCAAAGCATTCTGCAGCGATACACCATCCCATCTGGTTTACGCTTAGTGGGACTATCATTTGTTTTTCAACAGGACAATGACCCAAGACACCTCCAGGCTGTGTAAGGGCTATTTGGACAAGAAGGACAGTGATGGAGTGCTGAATCAGATGACCTGGCCTTCACAATCACCCAACCTCAACCCAATTGAGAAGGTTTGGGATGAGTTGTACCGCAGAGTGAAGGAAAAGCAGCCAACAACTGCTCAGCATATGTGGGAACTCCTTCAAGACTGTTGGAAATGCATTCCAGGTGAAGCTGGTTGAGAGAATGCCAAGAATGTGCAAAGCTGTCATCAAGGCAAAGGGTGGCTTTTTGAATAATTTCTTTAACACTGTTTTGGCTACTACATAATTCCATATGTGTTATTTCATAGTTTTGATATCTTCACTATTATTCTACAATGTAGAAAATAGTAAAAATAAAGAAAAACCCTTTAATGAGAAGGTGTTATAAAACGTTTGACTGGTAGTGTAAGTCACTAACAAAACGATTCTGAGTTAAGTTGATCTAATATTTCGTCATTTATAAAAAAGTTATATATATATAATATAATCGTATTACATCTATAAATGTTTTATGTATATACCATTAAGCTTACTGCAAGCTCTACGTTCTACGCTGACGCAAGATTTGGAGTGTTGCAATTACATGTTTTGTTACAAAAGGGGCGGCTTCTTATAATACGCTCTGGCATTCAACATACTTTTTTACTACCTGAACATTTTCGCGCTGTATCATTCCTTCTGCAGCCGTGGGGGCAGTGTGGCTTGGTTCCTTGATTTGATCTATGGGCTATATATAGGCAATTCATCAAAGTAGCCTTTTTGCATTGATAACTAAAAATAATCTCAGCCATTGTTCAAACAACAAGAATCCACCCCAAAAGGTGTTTTGATTAAAAGTAATAACTAGTGAATACAGGATATTGTGAAATGGTAGAAACTGCTGTAGCCAACTACCTAGCCTTGTGCTTTTTACTCTGTGACCAAAACACGGTGATGTTTTAGCTGATATGGGAATGAAAACACAAGCAGCATATCAAACTGCGATAATGTTTTAAGTTCAATCATCAGCAAATATAAGAATATTTGCTAGGGCATATTTTTTAAATTATAAATCAGATTTTTTTCTCGTGTATATGTGGGAAGCTAAAAAGGCTAGCTAGCTTGCTAATTCTTTAGCCAAGCTGAAGATAGCTGCTACTAGTAAGGGTAGGCAATTCTTCCTTGTTTTCACAAAATGAAAAGACAAAAATCAAAACTTTGCTATCGCCCCCTTGTGAATGGGCGTGGGACTGGCGAGGATATCATGTTACCAAAAGGTGTCCGCTAATCCAACAATCCCACTCAACAGAGTAAAGCTTGTAGTAACCTGTAGCGGAGCCTAAATATAAATCATCCACTTGTTTAGAAAGAAAAATAGGAATCAGTTTTGATTAAAGCAGTAACATTTAAGTTGAGGGTTTTGGAGGAAACTGGTTCCCCCTCCAATGGGGCAACTGGCCCCCCGGCAATCTAATGCAAGTCTATTCTACCTAAATTAGTATTTTACAAATAATGTCCAAATCATCTACAAGTAACTTCATTGAGTTACACAGTCATTTTTAGACACTTTAGAATGATCATAGTGAGGATATTAATAGTGAGATGTGCAATGCCATTTTGTTTCAATATTTGATGTATTTAATTAAAATAAGATACCTAGACTAAAGCTTTTAATTATTCAAAAATAAAATGTATTAAATAGATTTTAACACAGTAATCTTCGGGGGGGTTACACTTGTACTTGGGAAAACTAATTTTCTAAAAACGAAATGTCATTAAATAACCCAAAAAGTGTAAACTGTAGCCACTTACTCCTCTTCATAGTTTGCTTGCCTAAGCATGACAATCATCCCCATACCAAAGTTTTACCAAACTTTGCTTTTTTTGTGTCAGAAATTGAACATTGTTCTTAGGGGGGGGCTTGTTACCCCACATTACCCTATATATGAAAATGTATTTTTCAATCTAAATATAAGTACATGATATATATAACACCTCCAGCATGTTCAACTGCTTCCATACCCCAGTGACGGAAAAGTCTAAAGAACAACTTACCTTAAATTAGAGGAAAATTCCAATATTTGAAACCCAAAATGAACAGCTGTCAAGTACAGAATAAGTCAGTCTCACAATATAGTCAGTATGATAATAGTCTTTCTCTTGTTTTCTTTGTAAAAGTATTTTCCATGTCTGACCAACAGAAAAAGCAAGCAGAACAAGAGGAAGACGGTTTGAAAGCGGAATCGAAGGTATGTGTGCAGGCTGAGCTGAAGTTGGATAATTATTTCTGTGCGGAACGGCGCGCAGACGCAGCCTGGTGGTAAAATATCCGGCAAACGTTCCATCGGGAGATGACGCATTCGATTTGTAGGCTCGCCTGTTTCTTTTTTGAATCGTTTGGTTTCAAAGTGTGCCACTGTTGGCGGGCTGCTCAAGTCAGTCTTTCCATAAGCAGTTGAGAACTGTAGTTAACCCTTCAAATAACTGTCTGGCTCAGGATAACATGTAGTTGTTGTTTGTCTGTTTGTTTTGTCTATTTGTCAATAGAATGACCATAGCCACAAGGCAATTTAACAAATATTTACACATAGCCTATTTCTTTCCACTTAATGAAGTTATTTATGCGCTTAAATGTCAGCTATTAGGCCTAAAGTGCGATTGTCATTATGCTGCTTTGTAATATGTGTGTTTTTATCATTGAAATAGCCTAATCATAGGCTAGACATTGCCTACCTGTAATTAGAAAATAATAATATGATATAATAACATATAATAGAATATAGGCCTAAATAAACATTTATAGAACAGACAATTGATATATCACCAAGAAATATAACCCAAGTCACACAGATACATTTCCTAGGCTGTTTATCAAATATTCACATAAAATACAGTGCCCTTTGTAAAAGCCTTGGCGCGCAACAGGTAAACTAATTCTGAAACAGTCGACCAAAATGTCAGTGGCGTTCCTTTCTTTTTCGCCTCATTTAACACGCCCAGTTCATCTGTTAGACAAATCCCAAAGTTCAGTCAAACCGCCTGCCATACACTAATTATAGTCAAAGAAATACATTAGAGAGAGACGGAGCACTTACCATGATAACGCCTCCGTTATTGAATCCGTTCCAAATCTCCCAGGAATCGGTCAAATGGAAGTTGCCTGGGCGACTTTGAGCAAGGACCCGGTTAAAATAACACTCTCACTCGGCCACCGTCTCTCTGAGGTGAGGTAACCTATGGCTGCATCACCAGGACTTTTTCCTACAAACTAATACCATAAACAAATCATTATATCAGTCCAAATGTCCAATTTGTGAATTAAACCAATAGCGATGCATTATCCATGTCGTTTGAGTGGCTTTCTGAGAGGAGGGCTGAGGCTACATCTGGAATCTGCCCAGCCCAGGTAACACACCCCAGGGAGAAAGACTGGTGACAGCAGGTATGGCAGTATGTTATGCAACACTTTCAGTCCAACACAAAAGTAAAGCACTCTCAGAGACACAAACACATCAGACACACACACACACACACACACACACACACACACACACACACACACACACACAGTTGATACCCCCCAACTGATAAATTATTAATCTATTGCAGTTGAAACCCGCCTCTCCAACCCCATTAAACATTTAAACACTGTTTTGAGTAAACGTTCTTATACCAACACTTGTGGGAAATCGAACATAGACCTATTACATATGCAACAATTCATTATAAAATACCTGTAGACACACACCAGAAAAGCTGCCCTCTGAGCACATACTGGTTGAATCCACATTGTTTCCAACCAACAAGGAATAGCCTAGATGTTTCTGGCCAGAAGAGGAGGATTGGATTAAGTCCTAGATGCCATCACCTGCCTTTGTGCCTGTGAGCAAGGCACTTAACGCCCAGACTGCTCCTGGGGGTTGGGCTGGTAACCAGGTTGTCTATGCTAGACTGACCCCATAGGTAATCGTCCCCATCACATAATGGTGCTATATTATAAAATATACAACACGGATATCCCTTTGTAACCCTCTACCACACTTACATTGACACTCCACCAAGCCAACTGACCCTGAGGTAAAACGACACCACTGTTGCTTTTTCACCTGCGCCAAGATAGCCAACAGGCATCAGTTTGTCATTCACCTGGATCTTAGTGCACCATCGGCCTACTTTAGGTGCACTAATGAAACATTGCATATTTGAATATTATGTTAGAATAATTAAGTAAGAACTGGGCTGACTGGAGAAAATGTTGTTCCGACGGTCAGGGCTGGTTTCCCACACACAGACTAAACCTAGTCTTGGATTAAAAATAATCTCCATTGAAATATCTTTTTGGTCTAGGACTAAGCTTTATCTTCAAATTTCAAGTTTTAATGTCACATGCACAAGTACAGTGAAATGTCTTTCTCGCAAGATCTAAACCCAACAATGCAGTAATCAATATCAATGTAGCACTAAAAATAACAAGAAGTAAGTCAACTCTATACACTGAGTGGACAAAACATTAAGGACACCTGCTCATTCCATAGACTGACCAGGTGAATCCAGGTGAAAGATATGGTCCCTTATTGATGTCACCTGTTAAATCCACTTCAATCAGTGTAGATGAAGGGGAGGAGACAGGTTATTAAAGGATTTTTAAGCCTTGAGACAACCGAGACATGGATTGTGTATGTCTGCCATTCAGAGGGTGAATGGGCAAGACAAAATATTGAAGTGCCTTTGAATGGGGTATGGTAGTAGGTGCCCGGCGCACATGTTTGTGTCAAGAACTGCAATGCTGCTGGGTTTTTCATGCTCAACAGTTTCCCGTGTGTATAAAGAATGGTCCATCACCCAAAGGACATCCAGCCAACTTGACACAACTGTGGGAAGCATTGGAGTCAACATGGGCCAGCATCCCTATGGAACGCTTTCGACACCTTGTAGAGTCCATACCCTGATGAATTGAAGCTGTTCTGAGGGTGCAACTCAATATTAGGAAGGTGTCCTTAATGTTTTGTACATTCAGTGTACAGGGTCAGTTCCAATTAGGGTTGCACATTTCGGGGAATATTCAGAGGTGGAAACTTTCCGTGGGAATTAATGGAAATATATGGGAATTAACGGGAATATATGGGAATTAACGGAACTATATGCAAATTAATATTAATACCATTTAAATGTAGATGTTTTTTGCATTGAATATATTTACCATATCATACGGAGACAGAAACATAAACCTTTTACCTTATCATAAGTAGACATAATTGCAAATTATTCAATCCTTCCAATATACATTTTTAAAAAACAATTTAGTTACGAATTGAACTTTAATTAAATTAGTTGACTCTTCACATGGGATGGTTTCACTGAACAACAAAAGAAAGGGAAGATCCATCGCATCTCCCAAAAACGTTATTCAATATACATCTGTAAAATGATCATTTAGAAACTAAAGCTTTGATTGTCTTCCTCTCAGGCTTCCATG
Source organism: Salmo trutta (assembly GCF_901001165.1). Taxonomy (NCBI): domain Eukaryota; kingdom Metazoa; phylum Chordata; class Actinopteri; order Salmoniformes; family Salmonidae; genus Salmo; species Salmo trutta. Next base: position 30,460,786 of record NC_042991.1, read on the forward strand.
TCTTCTCCCTGGACCTCCTCAATGTCCACCTCTTGAACATCAGACCTCATCATCAGGCCTCATCTTCACTGTCACTTTCCAACCTTGTTGAGGATGGCTTGTTGTCAGGCTCACAAAGCTTCAAATTTGCCGTGATGGCCACCAATTTTTCAACCCTTGTATTGGTCAGCCTGTTGCGTGCTTTGGTGTGTGTGTTCCCAAACAAGAACCAGTTGTGCTCTGAGGCAGCTGATGTTGGTGGGATTTGGAGGATGATGGCGGCAACAGGGGAAAGAGCCTCAGATCCACAAAGTCCCTTCCACCAGGTGACTGATGAGATATGTTGGCATGAATACCATATTGCATCTCCATCCTAAAGCCCTTGCTTGGAAGTGTACTTTTGCCAGACTGCCAAGAAACTTGCCCTCATCCAGGCCAAGGTGGTGAGACACGGTAGTGATGACACCATAGGCCTTGTTGAGCTCTGCACCAGACAGGATGCTCTTGCCAGCATACTTGGGGTCCAACATGTACGCTGTGTCATGTATGGAATTCAGGCAGAAGTCTTCACGCTTTTTGATGTATTTCAGAACTGCAGTTTCCTCTGCTTGGAGCAACAGTGAAGTGGGCAGGGCAGTACATATTTCTTCTCCTACATCTGCAAGCAGAGTTTGAACATCAGACAGGATGGCATTGTCTCCCTCAATCCGTGCAATGGCTACTGCTATAGGTTTCAGGAGTTTCAGGCTGCTTACCACTCTCTCCCAAAATACATCATCCAGGAGGATCCTCTTGATGGGGCTGTCCATATCGGCAGACTGTGATATGGCCAATCCTTTTCAGAGACTCCTTCCCCTCCAGGAGACTCTCAAAAATGATGACAACACCACCCCAACGGGTGTTGCTGGGCAGCTTCAATGTGGTGCTCTTATTCTTCTCACTTTGCTTGGTGAGGTAGATTGTTGCTATAACTTGATGACCCTTCACATACCTAACCATTTCCTTGGCTGTCTTGTAGAGTGTATCCATTGTTTCCAGTGCCATGATGTCATTGAGGAGCAGATTCAATGCATGAGGAGCACAGCCAATGGGTGTGATGTGAAGGTAGGACTCCTCCACTTTAGACCAAGCAGCCTTCATGTTCGCAGCATTGTCTGTCACCAGTGAAAATACCTTCTGTGGTCCAAGGTCATTGATGACTGCCTTCAGCTCATCTGCAATGTAGAGACCGGTGTGTCTGTTGTCCCTGGTGTTTGTGCTCTTGTAGAATACTGGTTGAGGGGTGGAGATGATGTAGTTAATTATTCCTTGCCCACGAACAGTCGACCACCCATCAGAGATGATTGCAATACAGTCTGCTTTCTCAATGATTTGCTTTACCTTCATTTGAACTCTGTTGAACTCTGCATCCAGCAAATGAGTAGATAAAGCATGTCTGGTTGGAGGGGTGTATGCTGGGCGAAGAACATTCAGAAATCTCTTCCAATACACATTGACTGTGAGCATCAGAGGTGAACCAGTTGCATACACAGCTCGAGCAAGACATTCATCAGCATTTCTCTGACTACGTTCCTCCATTGAGTCAAAAAAACTTCTGATTCGAGGAGGACCATGAGCTGTTGCTATCGATAAGGTGTCTGATTCATAATTTTCACCTCGAACAGAAGTAGAGGGACTTTTGTCAGAGGTTGCTTGTTGTGAGCACTGAGGGAACTTGGCCAGATGGCTACTATTTACTAGTTAACATATAAAATATATTCACCCCACCCAGTATTGTAATCAAAACTTACCAGAAAGCATGTAGTCCTTGGCTCAGACAGTGAAGTAGTGTGGGCTCAATAGCATCTCATTAGTGTGCAAGATCTTGAGAATCAGCTGTACATGTGATGGAAGAATGCACTGTGCATGCAGAGGGTTGCAATTCCATTGAATTGGGGATAGTTTAACCAAAATATGCCACAAGACCTAGAATTGCCTTATGTGTATCCTACAAAAAGTGTTCACTGTTATAAGTTAACTTATTTTTATGAATTTAAGCAAAATTCCCCAAATTCCCGGGCTTAACTTCTCATGGAAATCTTCTGACCCTTTGCTAACCCTAGTTCCAATACCATATTTACAATGTGCAGGGATACTGGAGTGATAGAGGTAGATATGTACAGTGGGGCAAAAAAGTATTTAGTCAGCCACCAATTGTACAAGTACTCCCACTTAAAAAGATGAGAGAGGCCTGTAATTTTCATCATAGGTACACGTCAACTATGACAGACAAAATGAGAGAAAATATCCAGAAAATCACATTTTTCAGATTTTTTATGAATTTATTTGCAAATGATGGTGGAAAATAAGTATTTGGTCACCTACAAACAAGCAAGATTTCTGGCTCTCACAGACCTGTAACTTATTCTTTAAGAGGCTCCTCTGTCCTCCACTCGTTAACTGTATTAATGGCACCCGTTTGAACTTGTTATCAGTATAAAAGACACCTGTCCACAACCTCAAACAGTCACACTCCAAACTCCACTATGGCCAGGACCAAAGAGCTGTCAAAGGACACCAGAAACAAAATTGTAGACCTGCACCAGGCTTGGAAGACTGAATCTGCAATAGGTAAGCAGCTTGGTTTGAAGAAATCAACTGTGGGAGCAATTATTAGGAAATGGAAGACATACAAGACCACTGATAATCTCCCTCGATCTGGGGCTCCACGCAAGATCTCACCCAGTGGGGTCAAAATGATCGCAAGAACGGTGAGCAAAAATCCCAGAACCACACGGTGGGACCTAGTGAATGACCTGCAGAGAGCTGGGACCAAAGTAACAAAGCCTACCATCAGTAACACACTACGCCGCCAGGGACTCAAATCCTGCAGTGCCAGACGTGTCCCCCTGCTTAAGCCAGTACATGTCCAGGCCCGTCTGAAGTTTGCTAGAGAGCATTTGGATGATCCAGAAGAGGATTGGGAGAATGTCATATAGTCAGATGAAACCAAAATATAACTTTTTGGTAAAAACTCAACTTGTCGTGTTTGGAGGACAAAGAATGCTGAGTTGCATCCAAAGAACACCATACCTACTGTGAAGCATGGGGGTGGAAACATCATGCTTTGGGGCTGTTTTTCTGCAAAGGGACCAGGACGACTGATCCGTGTAAAGGAAAGATTGAATGGGGCCATGTATCGTGAGATTTTGAGTGAAAACCTCCTTCCATCAGCAAGGGCATTGAAGATGAAACGTGGCTGGGTCTTTCAGCATGACAATGATCCCAAACACACCGCCTGGGCAACGAAGGAGTGGCTTCGTAAGAAGCATTTCCAGGTCCTGGAGTGGCCTAGCCAGTCTCCAGATCTCAACCCCATAGAAAATCTTTGGAGGGAGTTGAAAGTCCGTGTTGCCCAGCGACAGCCCCAAAACATCACTGCTCTAGAGGAGATCTGCATGGAGGAATGGGCCAAAATACCAGCAACAGTGTGTGAAAACCTTGTGAAGACTTACAGAAAACATTTGACCTGTGTCATTGCCAACAAAGGGTGTATAACAAAGTATTGAGATAAACTTTTGTTATTGACCAAATACTCATTTTCCACCATAATTTGCAAATAAATTCATTAAAAATCCTACAATGTGATTTTCTGGAATTTTTTTTCTCATTTTGTCTGTCATAGTTGAAGTGTACCTATGATGAAACTTACAGGCCTCTCTCATCTTTTTAAGTTGGAGAACTTGCACAATTGGTGGCTGACTAAATACTTTTTTCCCCCACTGTATAGGGCAGTGGAGGCTGCTGAGGGGAGGATGGCTCATTATAATGTCCTGAATGGAGTCAATGGAATGGTATAAAACATGTGTTTCTCATGTGGTTGATATCATTCCATTGATTCCATTCCATCTATTACTATGAGCCGTCCTCACCTTAGCAGCCTCCACTGGTATAGGGGTAAGGTGATTAGGCATCAGGATATATGGTAAACAGAGTAGCAGCAGCGTATATGATGATCGTATATGAGTGTGTGTGCGTGTGTGTAGAGCCAGTATAAATGTGTGTGCATGTTATGTGTGTGTGAGCAAATGAAGTGAGTGTGTGTGTGTTTGAGTGTCAGTGTGTGAGTGTGTAGAGTTCTGTGAGTGTGCATTGAAACAGTCCAAAAATAAAATACAAGGGTCAACTCAGATTTGTGTAGCCATTTTGTTTGCTATTTGGTAGTCTTATGGCATGGGGATAGAAGCTGTTCATGAGCCTGCTGGTGTCTTGATGCACCGGTACCACTAGCTGTGCGGAAGCAGAGAGAACAGTCTATGGCTTGGGTGGTTGGAGGCTTTAACGATATTCCGGGCCTTCCTTTCACCTGATATAGAGGTTCTGGATGGCAGGGAGCTCGGCCCCAGTGATGTAGTGGACTGTCCGCACCACCTTCTGTAGCGCCATGCGATCTAGGGAGGTGCTGTTGCCATACCAAGCAGTGATGCAGCGAGTCAAGATGCTTTCAATAGTGCAGCTGTATAACTTTTTGTAGCTGTAGAACCAATGACAAACCTTTTCAACCTCCTGAGGGAGAAGAGGCGTTGTCACGACTTCTTCACGACTCTTCGCACGTGTGGACCATTTTAAGTCCTTAGTGATGTGGACAACGAGGAACTTGTAACTCTCGACCTGCTCCACTGCAGTCCTGTCAATGTGGATGGGGCTGTGCTCCCCTTTTCCTGTAGTCCACGATCAGCTCCTTGGGCTTACTGACATTGAGCGATTGGTTGTTGGCCTGGCACTACGCTGCCAGGTCACTGACCTCCTGTCTGTAGGCTGTCTCATCGTCGCATGTGATCAGGCTTACCACCGTTTTGTCTTCAGCAAACTTGATGATGGAGTTTGAGTCACGCGAGGCCATACAGTTGTGAGTAAATAGAGAGTACAGAGAGGGGACTAAGCACACAAACTTGTGGGGCCCACGTGTTGAGCGTCAGTGTGGCAGAGGTGATGCTGCCTACGCTTACCACCTGGGGTCGGCCCATCAGGAAGTCCAGGATCCAGTTGCAGAGGGAGGTATTCAGTCCCAGGGCCCAGGGTCCTAAGCTTGGTGATGAGCTTGGAGGGGACAATGGTGTTGAACGCTGAGCTGTAGTCAATGAACAGCATTCTCACATAGGTATTCCTCTTATCTAGGTGGGCGAGGGCCCTGAGAGCATGCCCTGGAATGCTGTCCGGCCCTATGGCCTTGCGAATGTTGACCTGATTAAAGACCTTACTCACGTCGGCCTTGGAGAGAGAGATCACCCAGTCCTCTGGGTTGGTGGGGGCCCTCACGCACAGCACAGTGTTGTTGTTGTTGTCAAAGCGTGCATATAATGCATTGAGTTTGTCTGGTAGAGAGGCATCATTGGGCAGATTACTGGGTCTTCCTTTGTAATCCATACTGGACTGTAGCCCCTGCCACATGCGGTGTGCATCAGAGGCTGTGTAATATGATTCCACCTTATTCCTATATTGTCCTTTTGCTTGTTTGATGACACTGCGTGGGACGTAGCGGGACTTCTTGTTCTTGTTCCTGTCCTCAGCTGTAGCTTCAGGGTTGTCTGCGATAGCAATGTGTGCGGTAGCCCTGTCCTTTATTTTAGCGCCAACCTCATAGTTAATCCAGGGCTTTTGATTGGGGAAGCAGCGAACCTTCACTGTGGGGACAACATCACAGATGCATTTCCTATGATGCCGGTAACGGAGGTGGTTAGCTTGTCGATGTTAAAGGCGGAGTCTCGGAACATATTCCAATCAGCGCTAGCAAAACAGTCATGTAGCATAATCTCAGATTCTAATGACCATTTCTCAATGGAGCGAGTCACGGGTACTTCCTGTTTGAGGTTCTGCTTGAAAACAACAAGCTGAATGGGGGACGAGGAAGGGCCTCGTATGCTTGTTTGTGGGTAAAGTAACAGTGCTCTTTATTGCCCCTAGTGGCAAAGGAGACGTGTTGATGCAAGTTGGGCATCACGTGTCTTAATGATGCGGAATTAAAAGCACCGGCAACAAGTAAAGCAGCCTTTGGGTTCAACTTTTCCAGCTTGTTAATAGCCTTGTTCAGTTTTTAAGTGCCATCTTGTTCTTTTTCTTGTCCTGAGGTGGAATGTATACAACAGTCACGATAACAGCTGGAAACTCCTTCGGGAGGTAGAATGGTTGCCATTTGAGCATCAGGTATTCCAAGACGGGTGAACAATGGTTAAAGAGTTCCACTGCACTCGAGTCAGCACACCTTTTGTTGTTAATGAAGAGACAAACCCTTCCCCCTCTCGATTTCCCTGACTCCACTGTCCTGTCGGCTCAGTGGATAGAGAATCCATCCAGTTGAATAGCCATGAGGGGTATCTTGTCCAAAAGCCATGTTTCAGAAAAAGCAGAGAATATTGCAGTCACGAGAGTCCCTTTGGTAGCAAATCTGCGATCAGAGGTTATCCAGACCCACACACGTTGAACTAGACACTGGCCTTACATACACTTTAAGGGAGTATTGGCGGGACAATTCAAGTCACTGTGCAGGTGTGACACATACCAGATGCCCCTGTTCAAGGACATGTCACCTTTTGTGAGGATAGCAACAGACACAAGACAGAGATGGGCAGTGACAGTGTATGTTTACAATGGATGGTTACGATGACAACAACACGTAATTTCCGCCACTTTCCAGCTGCTACAGTACCTAGGCAGACCTGTTAAACGTGTTTCAGTAGACACAATTTCTACCCAAAACAAATGGTCCAGCTATGTCAACAATGTTAGCTATGTGGTTAAATAGGTCGTCTTCCTCAATGTTTTTCAGACACATCTTAGTACATCTTTAATTAATGAATACAGTTGTCTCGTCTAATTTCCATATAACATATAGTACCAGTCAAAAGTTTGAACATGCCTAAATCTTGCGTCAGCGTAGAACGTAGAGCTTGCAGTAAGCTTAATGGTATATACATAAAACATTTATAGATGTAATACGATTATATTATATATAAATAACTTTTTTATAAATGACGAAATATTAGATCAACTTAACTCAGAATCGTTTTGTTAGTGACTTACACTACGAAATATTAGATCAACTTAACTCAGAATCGTTTTGTTAGTGACTTACACTACTACTAACGTTTTATAACACCTTCTCATTCAAGGGTTTTTCTTTATTTTTACTATTTTCTACATTATAGAATGATAATGAAGATGTCAAAACTATGAAATAACACATATGGAATTATGTAGTAACCAAAAAAGTGTTAAACAAATCAAAATATATTTTATATTTGAGATTCTTCAAAGTAGTCTTCAAAGTAGCCTTGAAGACAGCTTTGCACACGCTTGGCATTCTCTCAACCAGCTTCACCTGGAATGCTTTTCCAACAGTCTTGAAGGATTTCCCACATATGCTGAGCACTTTTTGGCTGCTTTACCTTCACTCTGCGATCCAGGGTGATTATGAAGGCCAGGTCATCTGATGCAGCACTCAATCACACTCTTTCTTGGTCAAATAGCCCTTACACAGCCTGGAGGTGTGTTGGGTCATTGTCCTGTTGAAAAACAAATGATAGTCCCACTAAGGGCAAACCAGATGGGATGGCGTATTGCTGCAGAATGCTGTGGTAGCCATGCTGTTAAGTGTGCCTCGAATTCTAAATAAATCACAGACAGTGTCACCAGTAAAGCACCCCCACACCATCTCACCTTCTACCTCCAATTTTCACGGTGGGAACCCCACATGCGGAGATCATCCATTCACCTACTCTGCTTCTCACAAAGACACGGCGGTTGGAACCAAAAATGTCAAATTTGGACTTGTTCGTGTTTCTTGGCCCAAGCAAGTCTCTTCTTATTATTGGTGTCCTTTAGTAGTGATTTCTTTGCAGCAATTCGACCATGAAGGCCTGATTCACGCAGTCTCCTCTGAACAATTGATGATGAGATGTGTCTGTTACTTGAACTCTCTGAAGCATTTATTTGGGCAGTAATTCCTGAGGCTGGTAATTCTAATGAACGTAGCAGAGGTAACGGCAGGTAGCCTAGTGGTTAGAGTGTTGGGCCAGTAACCGAAAGGTTGCCAGATTGAATCCCCGAGCTGGCAAGGTAAAAATCTGTCGTTCGGTCCCCTGAACAAGGAACTGTTCCTAGGCCGTTGTTGCAAATAAGAATTTGTTCTTAACTGACTTGCCTTGTTAAATGAAAAAAACTCTGGGACTTCCTTTCCTGAGAGCCAGTTTCATCATAGCACTTAATGGTTTTTGCAACTGCACTTGAAGAAACCCTCGAAGTTCTTGAAAATGTTCCGTATTGACTGACCTTCATGTCTTAAAGTAATGACGGACTGACGTTTCTCTTTGCTTATTTGAGCTGTTCTTGCCATATTATGGACTTGGTCTTTTACAAAATAGGGCTATCTCCTGTATACCACCCCTACCTTGTCACAACAGAACTGATTGGCTCAAACACATTTTAAAAAGGAAAAAAATTCCACAAATTAACTTTTAACAAGAGCACACCTATTAATTGAAATGCATTCCAGGTGACTACCTCATGAAGCTGGTTGAGAGAATGACAAGAGTGTGCAAGCTGTCATCAAGGCAAAGGGTGGCTACTTTGAAGAATCTCAAATATAAAATATATTTTGATGTGTTCAACACTTTTTTTGGTTAATACATGACACCATATGCGTTATTTCATAGTTTTCATGTCTTCACTATTATTCTACAATGTAGAAAATAGTAAAAATAAAGAAAAACCCTTGAATGAGTAAGTGTGTCCAAACTTTTGACTGGTACTGTACCTAGCATTGGAGTATGCTGTTGAACAAGTTTTCTACACACTTGAAGTCACACTATTCGTGTAGTTTGATTGACAATACAATGACCAACCCACCACTGGCATTCCTAGTTATCTCATAGCCATAATCTTGTCACTTTGGGGGCGTTCGTAATTTGCCTCCAGTGTATCAGAGTGTGCTCTGGGTTATTTGTAAATTCTGTTCTTTTCGCTTTTCGCTCTCTGCTATCCAGAGCGTACACACAGAACACTCTGATCTGGTCAGTATCCAGAGCGTACACAGGACTGACCTGGACACTCTGACCAAGGAGTAGGCTTTCTGGCCTCACAACAGCAGTCAAACACCCAAGCTAACTGGCTAAAGTTGGCTAGCTTGCTAGCTACATCCAGACACATAATGAGAGAACGCCTCACTCTGACCATTTTACTCCCCCTAGCAGAGCTGGTTAGGCTGTTTTCATGTTATCCAGAGTGTTGGTGACTGTAACTGTGCTGCTGGCAACAATTTAATTACGTTTTTTTGCTGATGTTTACCGACACCGGTCATATTGAATGGGTTTTGTGCGTTCGTAAATTCATCAGTATTTCTCCGCACTGGCACACTCAGACGAGAGTGCTCTGAAATCGGAGTAGATAGCCAGAATGAATTTACGAACACACCTTTTGTATCATTCTCTCTCACTGAGCCGCTGCTGGAGACATACCAAGGCGCTAACTCAATCAACAGACAGTCATCCATATTGGCAAACAAGAACTCTGTGTAGAAGTATGCACAGATCTAGGATCAGGCTACCATCCCTGAATTCGAGTTAGGGTGGAGGACACAAAATGGGCCTCAGGGTCCGTATCCGCAAAGCGTAACAAAGTAGAAAATTGGTCGTAAGTACCACGTATAGAGACATTTTACTCATGCTCTCATGGGTAAAAATAAAAGCGACGCATGAAGCCTCTTTAGTCATGAGTCCCACCTAGTCGACAGATATTTAGGACATCTCATGAGCTGTCCTAACTAGTTAAGAGTTACCAGCAGGTGTCTTGGTAATAGAAAAAGGCAGCGAGTCAGTGTTTCCTGCACCATAGACAGGCAAATGCTTTGGAGTTGTTGAAATAATAGTTTGATATTTTTATATGATCAACCCATAAATAATCTAGACATTCATGCAACAGTGTCTCTTGCACTTTTGCCAATGATTTCACATAGGCCTAGGCCTCATAGGGTGTCTTGGGGGTAAACCCACTCCCCTCCCTATCCTGTAATTCTCACAGAAATCACTATGTCAACAACAACAAAATACCAACCCTTTCCCTGGCTTCCATTACTCTTGCTCAACTAAACAATTCATGTGTCTCATCTCAACTTTTTAAGTCAATCCAACATAACAATTTGTGATGGCCTGTCTTATGTAGAAAAATCTGATTACAAAAGTTCAGTTTCAGAGCTCCAAAATTGTATATCTTACTTTGTGATTGGAGGAAGCATGGGCAAGTTATGCTACTTTAAACATTAATAAACATGTTATCCCACTTGGGTGACAAGTAGGAGAAAATGACCTGAAAGATTTAATGTACAGTCACATTCACCGTGGTTGTCTGAAGCGAGCACAGCTGGCGATGCCTCATCGCGACTGGTTATTCCCAATGATATATTCCCCATCATTTGCAACAATGTCAATGAGCGTCATCACTATATTTCCTTTGTTGTACCTCAAACTGTTGTGATTACCAGCTGAGATAAACTTTTTGGAGTTTATTTTACTCCTGGCTCAGGCTTTGCCTGGGCAGCGTCATATCACCCTAAAACCTACTCTGAGCTGGGAGTTTTTTATTGTCTTAAAACAGGTTTTAGCAGGATTCCTAGGTACTTTTCTGAGATGCTTTGTGGATACTGCCTCAGATCAGAAACTCGGGGAAACTTCACCCTACTTTGTGAACCATCATCAGTGCCACTCCACTGCCCCACCCTCTGGTCAACAACAGTCATTACACCTTCAAGGACCAGACTTCTCAATAGAAGCAGGAGTAGTTAGGGTGAAGTTGCCTCTAGACACTGATCTTGAGTCAGTTTAGGATGTTCCCCACTCTTGGTTGAGGATAAGATTGCGGAATGGAGAAGCTGATCCTAGAGCTGTACCTAGGGGCAACTTCACTCATGGACGCTCAGGGACGCTCATGGTCAACATGTGGGGTGGAAATAAATGGTCATAATAACAAAAAGTATGTATTTCTAATGTGGAACTTGTCTGTGTCAGAGTACTGAAATTATTTTCAAGGACGATTATGAATACTGTATTTTGCAAGAAGGACAATGATTCACTCAAAGGACAATGATTCACTCAAAGGACAAAGATACACACAAAGCCTTAAGGTGTGTGTGTGTGTGTGTGTGTGTGTGTGTGTGTGTGTGTGTGTGTGTGTGTGTGTGTGTGTGTGTGTGTGTGTGTGTGTGTGTGTGTGTGTGTGTGTGTGTGTGTGTGTGTGTGTGTGTGTAAAATGTGACGTAGTGGACCAGTCACCGGTAACCAACCTCTTCCATCCATTAATTGATTGTGTTTCCACTCTGGATTCTGCTTTGCTGACCTAAACAGAACTCATTACTTTGGGGAAGGATGAAGTCTGCATCTCAAATGGCACCCTATTCCCTTTATAGTGTACTACTTTTGACCAGACCCATTTTGTCTATGGAAGAATAGGGTGCCACGAAGGCTGATGGAACACTTCATTCAGAGGAAAATGTAAGAACGCCTGACTCCACCCTTCCCACTCAGTCCCGGGTCGCCATAGAAACATTCCTTCTTGAACAATAAATACAGTGACTAGTTCTGAACTTCTACATTTATTCAACAGAGAGTATACTCTGTATTCAGTTTACACAAATCATTCACAACACCAACTGTGTTCCTATTGTGAAACTTTTCAAATCAAGTTGCATATGTAAACCGACTCTTAGCTTGTGTTTACGTTATAAAAATCTGTAGTTATCGAGTTGGAATTTAAAAAGCTCAAAGAGTCTGTAACAAAATTGGAGAAGCCAGAGCCTGTATTCATAAACATGTCAGACTATGAGAGCTGATCTGGGATCAGTTTTGCCTTTTAGATCACAATGAATAGGATTATATGAACAGGTGGGAACTGACATATCAGCCCTCCAACTCTGAGAAGCTTTATGGATACGGACCCTGGTAGACCCTGGCAGACCCTGGCGCTTGCAACCCCAGGATTGTGGGTTCGATTTCCAAGCGCCACCCATATGTAAAGTGTATGCACGCATGACTGGAAGTTGCTTTGAATAAAATCATCTGCTAAATTGTAGATATTTTATTATTGTACACGTATACTGAAAGCAATATAAAAGCATTATTTACAATGAATTGTTCAGTACCTAATATGCTAAGGGCCAGTGATGTAAAGCACTTAAGTAAAGTCGTTTTTTGGGGTATATTTACTTTACGATTTATATTTTTGACAACTTTTACTTTTACTTCACTACATTCCTAATGGAAATTATGTACTTTTTACTCCATACATTTTCCCTGACACCCAAAAGTACTCGTTACATTTTGAATGCTTAGCAGGACAGGAAAATTGTTTAATTCCCACACTTATCAAGAGAACGTCCCTGGTCATCCCTACTGCCTCTGATCTGATGGGCTCACTAAACACATGCCTCATTTGTAAAGGATGTCTGAGTGTTGGAGTGTGCCCCTGGTTACCCATAAATATAAAACAAGAACATTTGAAATTATTTATACTTTTACTTTTGATACTTAAGTATATTTAAAACCAAATACTTTTAGACATTTACTCAGGTAGGATTTTACTTGGTGACTTTTACTTCAGTCATTTTCTATTAAGGTATCTTTACTTTTACTCAAGTATGACAATTGGGTACTTTTCACTTTACTGCAAGGGGCTACAGTGGCAAATGCATTTTGCTAAGTGTCTCAACCAGTGGCGATTTTAGCATGTAAATCTTGGTGTGGAAAACAACGTTTATTTGTATTTCTATGCATGCCAGCAAAGCCACTAAACTACACAACACAACACTAAACAATACATGAATTGCACTATAATGGTGACAAATGGTGCCCACAAACTGTTAGGGCCTGCATAAAGCTGTCCCAGCAGCAGAGCTTTCTTTTCAGCACCATGGAGTGAATGTTTACCACTGCAACACCTGGCTATCAGCAGAGCCTTGTCTGGCAGCGAAAGAGTTCATTCAGCCTCATTTACTGCCTTTTTTTAAAACAAAGCTGATATGGCTGACTTGCTTAAACAAAATGGTTTCTACTGACAGTTGAGATGTACACACTTTTGAAATGTACAGCGAAAGAATTCAGAACATGGGCCGTTCTTACAGTATTCAGCCTGTACACCAAGTCAGAACCGTAGGATAAATAAAGGGGTCATATAAGCAGACAATGAAAGCTCTTACAATATTCAATGATGACATTTCTCTAAAATAAGCTATAGGCTACATGTGCACCATCAAGTCAGAACAGTAGGCTAAGTTATGAACTGGGAAAGGGACCAAATTATTAGGGTGAGGCACATGGGCTACTAACAGCTTACTACACAACATACACTTAGTATTACTTTATTGGCTACAGTATACATATCTCCCTGGCGTAATACATAATTTATGTAGCAGTATACAAGACATTGTTGGACTCACCTTGTTGTGCTGTGCTCACTTGAACAGGAAGGTGGCGCGGCGGTCCTTCTTGTGGGCTCTAGAAAGAGGCCAGAGTTTGCGATTTGGAATTCCGAGTTGGATGACCATTCAAAATTATTTTCTGTATTTTCCCAGTCTGAGCTAGTTTTTTTCAGAGTTCCCAGTTGTCTTGAACTCACTGAAGTCTGAGATTTCCCAGTTCCGAGTTTCCAGTTGTGTTGAACACGGCATAAGTCATGCTGGATTGATAACATGGTCAATGTATTCAAATATAACCAATTAGATATCACGAATTGCGGAGAAAAAAGGGGGTCATTTTTAAATGTATTAATAAGGATAAACATTCACGTGCAACGCCATTGGCCGTAAGTTACGATCTTGTCTCATCACCGCAACTCCCCTACGGCCTCTGCGAAGGTCGAGAGCCAAGCTGCACTGCTTCTTGACATATTGCCCGCTTAACCCGGATGCCAGTCGCACCAATGTGTCAGAGGAAACGCCGTCGAACAAATGACCGAAGTCAGTTTGCAGGAGCCCGGCCCGCCACAAGGAGTTGCTAGAGCACGACCAGACAAGTCCGACCAGACAAGTCTCTCTCTCTCTCTCAAAAAGTGCAAATCAATCCCAGAACAACAGCAAAGGACCTTGTGAAGATGCTGGAGGAAGCAGGTACAAAAGTATCTATATATCCACAGTAAAACGAGTCCTATATCGATATAACCTAAAAGGCCGCTCAGCAAGGAAGAAGCCACTGCTCCAAAACCACCATAAAAAGCCAGACTACGGTTTGCAACTGCACATGGGGACAAAGATCTTACTTTTTGGAGAAATGTCCTCTGGTCTGATGAAACAAAAATAGAACTGTTTGGCCATAATGACCATCGTTATGTTTGTTGTCCAAATGGACAATGACCCCAAGCATACTTCCAAAGTTGTGGCAAAATGGCTTAAGGACAACAAAGTCAAGGTATTGGAGTGGCCATCACAAAGCCCTGACGTCAATCCTATAGAAAATGTGTGGGCAGAACTGAAAAAGCGTGTGCGAGCAAGGAGGCCTACAAACCTGACTCAGTTAAACAAGCTCTGTCAGGAGGAATGGGCCAAAATTCACCAAACTTATTGTGGGAAGCTTGTGAAAGGCTGCCCGAAACATTTGACCCAAGTTAAACAATTTAAAGGCAATGCTACCAAATACTAATTGAGTGTATGTAAACTTCTGACTCACTGGGAATGTGATGAAAGAAAACAAAGCTGAAATGAGTAATTCTCTCTACTATTATTCTGACATTTCAAATTCTTAAAATGAAGTCGTGATCCTAACTGACCTAAGAGGGAATTTTTACTAGGATTAAATGTCAGGAATAGTGAAAAACTGAGTTTAAAATGTATTTGGCTAAGGAGTATGTAAACTTCCGACTTCAACTGTAAGTATGTGGACACCTCTTCAAATTAGTGAATTTGGTTATTTCAGTCTCACCTGTTGCTAACAGGTGTATAAAATCGAGCACACAGCCATGCAATCTCCATAGACAAACATTGGCAGTAGAATGGCCCGTATTGAAGAGCTCAGTGACTTTCAACGTGGCACCATCATAGTCAGTTCATCAAATTTCTTTCCTGCTTGAGCTGCCCCGGTCAACCGTAAGTGCTGTTATTGTAAAGTGGAAACAGCTAGGAGCAACAACATCTCAACCGCGAAGTGGTAGGCCACACAAACTCACAGAACGGGAACGCCGAGTGCTAAAGCTTGTAGCGCGTAAAAATCATCTGTCCTCGGTTGCAACACTTACTACTGAGTTCCAAACTGCCTCTGGAAGCAACGTCAGCACAAGAACTGTTTGTCGGGAGCTTCATGAAATGGGTTTCCTTTGCCGAGCAGCCGCACACATGCCTAAGATCACCATGCGCAATGCCAAACGCCGGCTGTAGTGATGTAAAGCCTGCCGCCATTGGACTCTGGAGCAGTGGAAACGCGTTCTCTGGAGTGATGAATCACGCTTTACCATCTGACAGTCTGACAGACGAATCTGGGTTTGGCAGATGCCAGGAGAACGCTACCTGCCCCAATGCATAGTGCCAACTATGTGCATAAAGCTTGACTGGCCTGCACAGAGCCCTGACCTCAACCCCATCGAACACCTTTGGGATGATTTGGAACAACGACTGCGAGCCAGGCCTAACCACCCAACATCAATGCCCGACCTCACTAATGCTTGTGGCTGAATGGAAGCAAGTCCCCACAGCAATGTTCAAACATCTATTGGAAAGCCTTCCCAGAAGAGTGGAGGCTGTTATAGCAGCAAATGGGGGACCAACTCCACATTAATGCACATCATTTTGGAATCAGATGTTCAATGAGCATACTTTTGGTCATGTAGTGTATATAGAACCAAAAGGGTTCTACCTGGAACCAACTAGGGTTCTTCAATGGGTTCTCTTATGGGGAGAGCCGAAGAACCGTTTAAGGTTCTAGATAGCACCTTTATTTCTAAGAGTGTAGATGGCAGGTTTAGTGTTTGTACCTCCCTCCCTCCCTTGTTTGTCAGCATTAAGTCTCCTGGTTTGAATGCATTAATTTACATCTAATGCTGATCGGCTCACTTGTATTCGCCACACACCTCTTTGTATGTGCCCCAAATTGCAACCAATCACTATTTAGTGTGCAATGTTTGACCAGAGCCCATGGGGCCCTGGTCAAAAGTTGTGCACTAAAGGGAATAGGGTGACATTTGGGACGCAATCAAGTCTTTGCAAGATGAATGCAGGATGAGTCATCTCCTCTAACTCACAATGAGACAATCTCCTTGTATATTTTATTGTCATCTTGTTATTGACTAATGTGTTTGTATTATGAAAGGTTTGTTTTTTCTGTTCTTTCATAAAGATTAATTAAATCAAACAAAGATTAGATTAGATGCAGCTGCAGGTTCTGAAGCTGGCCTAAGACTTTAATTAGCTGTTTATGCTATGCTAGTGTAATATACCTGTAAACAAAAGAAACTCAGAGACTCATGTCTGATGGTTTATATTACCTGTATAATCATCTATACATGAACAGTATTTATACATGCATTTATACATTTAGAACCTGTTTCTTTAGTGTCTGATGAGGTTTCTGTCTGGGAAATTTCTCAGTCGAGATACGACAAGGGCAGCGGAAGACTAGTATTCATCAATATGTATTCCACACAGTCTCTCTCCCTCTCTCTCTTGCTCGCTCTTCTCCAACCCCCTCTCTGCTTTTTCATTCAATCTTTATGAGATGGTTTCTCATAAAGAGGCATCTCATCTCTCCAGTGTAGTGTCATCCAGCCCATACTTATAAAATGAATTCATGAGTTAGCTATTAAGATAAAGTAATGGTTCATGATGGTTCGGGGCGGTGGGTAGCCTAGTGGTCAGAGTGTTGGGCTAGTAACCTGAAGGTTACTAGATTAAATCCCCGAGCTGACAATGTTCAAATCTGTTGTTCTGCCCCTGAACAAGGCCCACTGTTCCTAGGCCATCATTGTAAATAAGAATTTGTTCTTAACTGACTTGCCTACTTAAATAAAGGTAAAATTAAAAAAAGAGACTGCAGTTTCCACTTCTGAATATTCTCCCTTGCAAAAAACATTGTCAACCTATTAGTACAAGCTAACAAGTATGGTTCACCAGGGGCTGATGGTGGTTTGTAGAGAATATTTTCAGCCAATAGCCAGATGGAAAAGAGCTAGGTCATGTTCATGAGGCACCAAACACAGGAAAACGGACTGAAACAGGGCGGGACTAACTGGAATTGTCCAATAAGAAACACACATTTTCGTTTTTATGTTGCAAAATGTTTTCGGTTGCATGCCCTAATGAACACAACCCTGGTAGTCATGGGTGTGGTCAGTGTCACTTTACAGTAACTGTTAGTCCACACTCCTATAAAAGAAATTAGCAGAGGCCATTTGGAACTCAAGTATTGCCATTCATCTGCAGCTACGGTAACATATCTCCAATAATGATGTCACTGATGTATGTGGAGGGGGTGGGGCCTCAGCTGATGACGTGGTGGCCATCCTGACCGCACGATTGGCTGTCCAGGAGGACGGGCGGCTCACAGAGCAGCAGATCATCCTCTCCCATCATTGAGCTGTGCTCCGAGTTCACAAAGTTGGGAATGTCGAAGTGGTGCGACAGGAAGCTGTGTTCCCTGTCTGACTTTCCCTCCTCCGGAAGTCCCTGGAGGTCGATACCGCCGTCTCCCCGCTCGCTGGCATCCCCCGCCTCCCCCATCTCCTCCAACCCGAAGGAGCTGCGTCCTCCCAACCTCCCGCGGACCCTATGTGGCCCACATCCACCCCCTGCTCCCCCTCTCCCCTGCTTCTCCTTGCTGATGTAGAAGAGGGAGCGTGATTCGTCCAGAAGGGGGCGCGAGAAGGCCTTGTCCTCGTCGGCCAGGGAGTCCCCCTGGGGGCAGCGGATGTCCACGACGCAGTTCCCCAGCCGGTGGCGCTTCTCGCACGGCTCCGGGTTTCTGTTGGGGAGGGAGAATAGAGAGCGAGATGTTACAAGGAGAGGAGAGAGGGAGAGTGTGAAAGAGAGGATTTCAATAGAGACCTTCATTTTAAAGTGTATTTATTCCAAGTATTTATAGAGCCAAACGTTCCAATAACTAGATCTTTCCCATAATTTTCAACCAATTGCAGTCATGTGTTCATTGTCAACTCTTTCTATTGGTCCAGTTAATGGAAGTCGGCAATTGAAACAGGGGTTTCAGCTCAGTAATTGGGTCACCTGCCATCTTAAAGTAGGTGTGCCAGAATGTTTGTGTCAGTAGAATGTGCTTGGAGGAGGGAGAACAGGGGCCTCGCATTGATCCGTACTTCTTGAGAAGTCATTTAAGTCAGTCGAATGTTCAGTGACTCGAGCAAAACCAAAGTTTGCAGAATATCAGTACCCCTGTCTCTGAGCAGGTTAACTCATGCACATAAACATCAAATGTGGAGTGTATTGAGCCCATCCAGCAAGAAAGAACAAGTGGGTATAAACCTAAGGTGAAGTGGCCTAGAGACCTCAAACTAAACTCTGGACCTCGAAGCCAGTTCCACTGCGTTTATTCATTGTTGCCCTCTAATCAGGGACTGATTTAGACCTGGGACACCAGGTGGGTTCAATTAATTATCCCTTTAAAATTCATCAAAGCGCTTTTCACCAAGGAAAAAAATCAGAACTTTAAAAGCAAGAGCTGGAGGGTCACCTGGAAAAAACACACTGATGAGAATTCGCATGAGCAGACTGTTATTCCATCAGATATCCGATCGAACAGCTGGAACATCAGATGGATGGCCTTTGAAATGGAACGAGGTTGCGAACGCAGTAAGATTGGCCCTGAGGCTGATGATGCTCTGGCCTAACAGGGTCTCATACAGGCTATACAAGAGTGCACCTGACGTCTGTGGAGGCTAATGTGAGTGGCATAGGAGATGAAAGTCATACCAAAAGCTTGGCAGAGAGCAGGAGTACTGATCCCTTAAGAAAAGGAGTCCTCAGATATCAGCCAATTCTGCCTCCTAAATGTAGAGGGTAAAACTTATTTTGCGCCACAGCTCAAAGGATGTCAAGCTATCTGGAAAGAAAGAATAGATCAGCTATGAAATTAGCAGATAGACTTTAATTATATCAAATAACATTACCTGCATAATTTTAACAAACTGGTTGATACAAACCAATGAAAAAAAGCAGGAATTCCAGGCTTGTTCTCCAAATGTCTGGAGCATGCATAAATGATCTGGAAGCAAATTCAGTCTGCCATGAGAGAGAAGAGAGATCTCCACACCATATCTCTTGACCTCACCACTGCATTCGGCTCAGTTCCACACAATCTCCTCTGGGCAACATTCGATTTCTTCAAGGTTCCAGAGTCCATCACAACCCTTGTCAAGGCATACTTCCAAAATCAAATCAAATCAAATCAAATTTATTTATATAGCCCTTCGTACATCAGCTGAAATCTCAAAGTGCTGTACAGACCTTTGACTCTTCAGAACACCAGAATTCACCAACACATGGCAGTGCATGGAAATTGGCTTATTGGCAGGTTGCACCATCTCTCTACTGGCTTTTACCATGGCTATGGAGGTGATAATGAAAACATCAAAGTGGGTAGTGAGCGATTGAAGTCCGGAGTGCGTCTACCACCCATCTGAGCATACATGACATGACAACCATGACCACAACTGCAGCATGCACCAGGTGCCTGCTTGGATAACTTCAAGATAACGTCAAGTGGGCCAGAATGAAGATTGAATGAAGACCTTGCAAATCAAGAAGCAAGGTAAACTGTCTGACAAAAGTTTCTTCATCGATGATGAGCCAATACCAACAGAGCAGCCCATAAAAACCCTTGGAAGTATTGTATGATGCAAGCCGCAGGGACACAGACCAAGCCCAGGTGACGACGGTATGATGCAAGCCTCAAGGACACAGACCAAGCCCAGGTGACGACGGTATGATGCAAACCTCAAGGACACAGACCAAGCCCAGGTGAAGATGGTATGATGCAAGCCTCAAGGACACAGACCAAGCCCAGGTGAAGATGGTATGATGCAAGCCTCAAGGACACAGACCAAGCCCAGGTGAAGATGGTATGATGCAAGCCTCAAGGACACAGACCAAGCCCAGGTGAAGATGGTATGATGCAAGCCTCAAGGACACAGACCAAGCCCAGGTGAAGATGGTATGATGCAAGTCTCAAGGACACAGACCAAGCCCAGGTGCTAATGCAGACCATCAGAGGCCTCAAGAGCATTGACAGGTCCATCCATCCTGCCAAGCTGAAGCTTTGAACCCAAGTGAACAACCATCAATGCCTTGCCTCCCAGAACACCTGACCCTACGCAACAAAAAGCATTTGTCCACAGAGGAGAACAAAAACAGAGAAATCTCTCTCCAAGGACAGAGGCTGGAAAGCTGAATGCGGCCCTTGAATGGAAAATGCTGACGGATGTGGGCCAATGCCTCAGTTCCATCTGAGATACAACAGCTGTTACCAACCTAAGACCAAACTTGGTACTATGGTCTACTATGGTCCAACTCTCTGTGCGCTCTCTAGTTTGTGGAGTTAACAGTGCCTTGGGAGGATAAGGTGGACGAGGAATACGAGAGGAAGAGGCTGAACTTGCAGTGGATACAGAGCAGGGAGGCTGGAAAGCAAGTTTGCCCAGTGGACGTTGGGTGTCGTGGATTTGTGGCAACATCTACTACCAGGTTGCTGAAGGATCTTGGGATCCACTGCCAAGCCTTATGTCAAACCATCAAGGCAACTTCAGAGGCTGCTGAAAGGGGTAGCCAGTGGCTCTGGCTGAAGAGAAAATAACCCAGATGGGCCTCAAAGTGAGCGGGGGGGGGGGGAGATTGAGCAGGTATAGAGGGGGCTGGTTCTGGGATACCAGAATTCACTGTTGAGCCTTCTGGAAATGCTGTGAACTCATCAACAAAACATTTAAGATGGAAGGTGCCCACTTATCCCCATCTCAACAACATCAAGCAAGTTAAGTTAGTGCTCACAATCAACTATTGGCACAAAGGATTTATAACACCATGTCCTGTGTATTCAGAACTACTTTTAACTACGGTGAGCCATATCAGTTTTAGCTGCCAGTTTTGTATGTTTAACTTGCTCTGCTACTGCAGTTTTAAATAAATAAAGTAATTTTGAACAGGACATTCTCAGTCCGATTTTAAGCCTTTTAAGTGTTAGAGTAATGGCCAGCTCTCTCACAGAGGCGGTTAGAGTGTGTGTGGGGGGGGGTTAGAGAGGAGGGAAGAGAGAGGATAAAAGGAGAGAAGAGAAGAGGGGGTTAGAAAGAGAGGAGGGGATAAGAGAAGAGGGGAGGTTAGTTAAAGAGGTGAAGGGTTAGTAGAAGAAGATGGGGGTGGCGAGAAATTCAATTTAATAGGACTTTAGGAAAGATTATGAGGATGGATGGAAAGGAAAGAGCAGAGAGAAGTCTATGAAAGAGCAGAGAAGTTAAGTGGCGAGGATGTGAGCAAGATGAAGAGGAGAGAACCCACTGGGCACAGACGTCAGTTCAAGTCTAGATTTACATTTGGTTGAGTTGTCAACTAACGTCAATTTAACGTGAAATCAACAACAAAAATGTCACCATGTCGTTGTATTTAGGTTAAAAGTTGGGTGCAAAAAAATACAAAATGACCTTACTTTTAGACTTTTTGCAAATCCAATAATTTTCCCACATTGATTCAACATCATCACATAGATTTTTTGAGGTTGCAATGACGTGGAAACAACGTTGATTCAACAGTTGCCCAGTGGGAAGGGACAAAGCAGAAGGAGCAATACGTGTCAATTAATTTATATTACTTTCAAGGACAGCAATATAGCTCTTGTGAATGTCTTATAATCCAATATTTGATTGAATCCTTTATTAGATCGTGTGATTCAGAAATAATCTTAACAGGTTGATGATTTATCACATTACGGAGAGAACAGATTATATATACTGGGTGATTACTGGATGTTTTTTTTTCCAAAGGTAGCCTTTCCTAACCTGGTCCCAGATCTGTTTGTGCTGTCTTGCCAATAACCATATGGGAGTGAGCAACACAGTTGGTTCTTTTTCCATTGAGACTTACCTCCACACCAGTGTGTCACCAGCGTTTTGTGTTAATGGAAGCTCTAGTGTTAGTGTGTTTCCACTCCAGAGCCAAGCCATCTGCCTCTAAAGCGCCATGAAACAGCCTCGAGAGGTGAGACTTAATGGATTGATGCAGAGACAAATGAATATAAACAGATGAAAATAAAGCTCCTTATTTCTCCTTGACATATACCTCTCTTTCTTATTTATTATCTACTAACGGAAATCCTGCTGATGGCATATTAACCAAAAAGCTAAAAGTTATCCACAGTTGTTCTGCAGTGCGGTAGGTAAGACAGTTGGGTATCAACAAGGAGGGAATCGGTCTTTGGCTCTGTCTCAATTGTCTAAAAATCTGTTCTCTCCTCGGGTATTCTCCTTCATTTGCACTGAATAGAAAAGACTTGGCAGGTGAAAACAATATGGTGGAAGCTCATCATTAGGCTGGCTTTCACCTGCTCAATTATTTTAGATTAGTGCAGATAACGGAGAGGAGGCAAGGAGGGGACAGACTGAGACAATTGAGAAAAAGGCCTTGAAACCGCAATGCTAGTTTCTGGGGCTGTCCACGGTGCTGGAAGGGCTCCCAGCAAAGGGGGGAGAGGTAAGGGGTAGAGGGTTTCAGGGGAAAAGCGGAACGTAGATGGGGTAGACAGATTGCACGGTTTAGGGGGGAAAAGAGGGGCTGTTTTCAACTCACTCTTGGTGCGGGGCTCCTGTCTTGGTCAGCAGGGTGAGGACGAAGAACATGAAGACGACGAACACGGCTAGTCCCACCCAGAAGCCGATGACGATGGAGTCTGCAACATCAGATCAACAAGGGATTATGGTCCAGTTCCGGTCAGTAAATAGTCATTAAGTTGTAAAACAAGCACACTGCGTTGGAAGATGTTACATCATCTCCATCTCTCCCTCTGTCTTTCAGGTTTCTCTTATTCCCTCTCTTTAAATACAGTAAGATTGTTTTGGTGAGATTTTTGGATGCGATGGAGAAGTGAATGCAACATATGTATTATTAACTTGCCGATTCCATTTTATATACAGCGGCTTGCGAAGG
Organism: Salmo trutta; assembly: GCF_901001165.1. Lineage (NCBI taxonomy): Eukaryota > Metazoa > Chordata > Actinopteri > Salmoniformes > Salmonidae > Salmo > Salmo trutta. The sequence continues at coordinate 30,483,908 of NC_042991.1, forward strand.
TATTCACCCATCTTGGCATTTTTCCTATTTTGTTGCCTTACAACCTGGAATTAAAATGGATTTTTGTGGGGTTTGTATCATTTGATTTACACAACATGCCTACCACTTTGAAGATGCAAAATATTTTTTATTGTAAAACAAACAAGAAATAAGACAAAAAAACTGAAAACTTGAGCGTGCATAACTATTCACCCCACCACCACATTTTTGCAGCAATTACAGCTGCAAGTCTCTTGGGGTATGTCTCTATAAGCTTGGCACATCTAGCCACTGGGATTTTTGCCCATTCTTCAAGGCAGAACTGCTCCAGCTCCTTCAAGTTGGATGGGTTCCGCTGGTGTACAGCAATCTTTAATTCATACCACAGATTCTCAATTGGATTGAGGTCTGGGCTTTGACTAGGCCATTCCAAGTCATTTAAATGTTTCCCCTTGAACCACTCGAGTTTTGCTTTAGCAGTATGCTTATGGTCATTGTCCTGCTGGAAGTTGAACCTCTGTCCCAGTCTCAAATCTCTGGAAGACTGAAACAGGTTTCCCCTCAAGAATTTGCCTGTATTTAGCACCATCCATCATTCCTTCAATTCTGACCAGTTTCCCAGTCCCTGCCGATGAAAAATATCCCCACAGCATGCTGCCACCACCATGCTTCACTGTGGGGATGATATTCTTGGGGTGATGAGAGGTGTTGGGTTTGCGCCAGATATAGCGTTTTCTTTGATGGCCAAAAAGCTAAATTTTAGTCTCATCTGACCAGAGTACCATCTCCATATGTTTGGGGAGTCTCCCACATACCTTTTGGAGAACACCAAACATGTTTGCTTATTTTTTTCCGGCCACTCTTCCATAATTCCCAGCTCTGTGGAGTGTACGGCTTAAAGTGGTCCTATGGACAGATACTCCAATCTTCGCGGTGGAGCTTTGCAGCTCCTTCAGGGTTATCTTTGGTCTCTTTGTTACCTCTCTGATTAATTGTCACGTCCTGACCAGTATAAGGGGTTATTTGTTATTGTAGTTTGGTCAGGACGTGGCAGGGGGTGTTTGTTTAGAGTGTTTCGGGGTTTGTTGGGCTATGTTCATATTTAAGAGGGGTGTTTGTTTAGAGTGTTTTGGGGTTTGTTGGGCTATGTTCTTTGTTAGTCTTTTTCTATGTTAGTTCTAGTATGTCCATTTCTATGTGATGTTTATTGGGTGGACCTTCAATTGGAAGCAGCTGCTCCTCGTTGCTTCTAATTGAAGGTCCTATTTAAGAGGGGTGTTTTTCTATGGGATTTGTGGGTAGTTGTTCCTTGTTTAGTGTTTGTTGCACCTGACAGGACTGGTTCGTCATTGTTTGTATACGTATTTAGTTGTTTCTCCTTCTTCAAATAAAAAGAGTCCAGCCTCTCTCAGCCTATTGCGGACAGTCTGAGCACTGATGGAGGGATTGTGCGTTCCTGGTGTAACTCAGGCAGTTGTTGTTGCCATCCTGTACCTGTCCCGCAGGTGTGATGTTCGGATGTACCGATCCTGTGCAGGTGTTGTGACACGTGTGTAACAGTGTAGGTTCCGTCCCTCTCTTCGCCCCAACCTGGGCTCGAACCAGGGACCCTTGCACACATCAACAACTGACACCCACGAAGCATCGTTACCCATCGCGCCACGCAAGGGGAAACCCTACTTCAAGTCTCAGAGCGAGTGACGTCACTGATTGAAACGCTATTAGCGCGCACCACCGCTAACTAACTAGCCATTTCACATCGGTTACACTCACCCCCCTTTTGACCTCCTCCTTTTCCGCAGCAACCAATGATCCGGGTCACGGCACCAATGTAACAGTGTAGGTTCCGTCCCTCTCTTCGCCCCAACCTGGGCTCAAACCAGGGACCCTTGCACACATCAACAACTGACACCCACGAAGCATCGTTACCCATCGCGCCACAAAAGCCGCGGCCCTTGCAACGCAAGGGGAAACCCTACTTCAAGTCTCAGAGCGAGTGACGTCACTGATTGAAACGCTATTAGCGCACACCACCGCTAACTAACTAGCCATTTCACATCGGTTACACGTGGTCTGCCACAATCAGCTGTCCGTCCTGTCTCCCTGTAGCGCTGTCTTAGGCGTCTCACAGTACGGACATTGCAATTTATTGCCCTGGCCACATCTGCAGTCCTCATGCCTCCTTGCAGCATGCCTAAGGCACGTTCACACAGATGAGCAGGGACCCTGGGCATCTTTCTTTTGGTGTTTTTCAGAGTCAGTAGAAAGGCCTCTTTAGTGTCCTAAGTATTCATAACTGTGACCATAATTGCCTACCGTCTGTAAGCGTGTTAACGACTGTTCCACAGGTGCATGTTCATTAATTCTTTATGGTTCATTGAACAAGCATGGGAAACAAATTCTTTGAAAGACAGGGTCCTGAAAAAGCGACGTTTCCTTTTTTGCTGAGTTTATATGATTGAAGTATTGTAACATTTAATTTGCTCTGTTAAACTTACCCTTTGGAATGACTTTGATCGCAACAGTGAATCTATTAGGTGTAGATTTCTCAAATCATTCTCACATTCGTAATACTGAGTGAAAAATATCTAACCTGGGCTTGGTTAAAACCCTGGATGGAAGATCAAAGGGATAGCTGTAGATGGCTCAACTCTCCAGTAGGAGGTTCTGCCCAGCTTATAATTAAGCAATAAGGCACGAGGGGTTGTGGTATATGGCCAATATACCACGGCTAAGGGCTGTTCTTACACACGACGCATCGCGGAGTGCCTGAACGCAGCCCTTAGCCGTCGTATATTGGCCATATATCACAAATCCATGAGGTGCCTTATTGCTATTATAAACTGGTTACCAATGTAATTAGAGCAATAAAAATAAATGTTGTCATACCCGTGTTATACGGTCTGATATACCACGGCTGTCAGCCAATCAGCATTCAGGGCTGGAACCACCCAGTATTATTTTTTCTTATAGCAGATATTGCATAGAGTATCTGATGTTGCTTCAAAGGTACAAATTCAACATATTTTCTGAGGTTTGTTGAAAACTGGTTACCATAATGACATAATCCTGTGGTTGAATTTTCAAATCCACTGTATTTTCCACATAGATTCCACATCACAATATGTTGACAAATGATGTTGAAACAAGGTTGATTGAACCAGTTTGTGCCCAGTGGGGTCCCACTGATTTGGAAAAAAAGGAGCATTTCAATCAGCGAAGCAGCTGCCTGATGCAATTATAGAAACCCAATTAAAATAGAGGATAGACGTGGTGGGAGTGTAAACAAACATGCACGCGCGCAGACACACACGCACAGCGACAAATTCACGGAAACAAAATGTAATGTACACACGCACACACACTCAATAAATTGACTTATCTAGCGTTTCATTAAGAGGCCAGGGCAGGCGTTTAGTAAAATAAGATGTCACTCACATCGATGAGCCTTGAGACCCTCGAAAGACACGGGCTCGTCATCATCATAATATTCATACTGCCACACATAATCACTGCCACGTGTGCTGCTGGGTCGACTTTGATTATAATTATGGATTTCGGACATCTCAAATGGACTGTGTCACTGGGTTTACCAGACCTAAGAGAAGACAAAAAATAACAGAAAAAGTATTGGCATGCTGAACAACCGACTTAGACCAGGGCATCCGTATGAAAACCGAACCATAAACATTTTCCAGAAATATAAGAACAGATGAAAAGTTTCCAATTTAAGTAAAATGTTCACGTTTTTTTTTTACAATAGCCTACCTGCATTTCATTCCGAATTTATAAATCCTACAAATGCTCCAACACATTTATCCAGCATCCCCTCTTGGAAACGGTAATTCAGTCGCGAACAAATTCCGAGACACGGAGCGTCAAAAGCGAATTCAAGATAAGAGAAAAGTAGAAAAACCACCACAAATAGACACAAACTCAGCTGCGTTATTTTCAAGCCTGTGCATCAACTGGACATCACACCTAGGCTATGCATCACACTGCTACTATAGAAGCCTGCAAAGCGCAGTATCAAGTAGCCTCCGCACGAGGGTTCACTGCGGTTGGATAAGCAGCAGCGCGGGTGGGATACCGTCTGACGCAACCTAAGATAATATATTCATACTGGTCTGTTTGGGGTATTGAATTGGATTGGATGAGCGAAGGGAGACATTGTCGTCAAAAATCTAGTGAATGGGTAAAGGCAGTCATGTAGGAATATTGTAACAAATATGTTAGGCCTCTTAAAGGGGCAATCTGTGATTGATACATCAATTTTAGGACTGAAATTAAATTAACCATACATTGCCATTGATTCTTGAAGAATATAACATACACATGCCTCATGAGATTGGTTCAACTGTCTAACACCACCAGAACCCAAAATATAAGCTTGTTTTACTCCTTTGTTTGTAAAAAATATGGTTGTAAACAAACACTATAGCCTCACAACACGGTTAAAACTATAATGTTGATACCATATCATGAACTTGAGAGTGCTTACATTTCTACAGACCCATCCTTCAGCTGCAAGGTTATTATAGTTTTGTGATTTTGTAATAGTTTTTATTTATTAGAGTTTTATAAAATAATTTATATTCCTATTTTATATTATTTAGTTTCAGATTCAGATGTAGTTGTAGTGTTAGGGACAGACAGGAGCCTATGTGTGGGAGGCTAGGAGCCATTTAAGTGTTTTAGGCTTATAGTTGGTGTTTTTGGGGATGTCACTTCCTGCCACAGGGGGGGTAATACATAAGGTGATGAGGTTTGGTTATGTTCCAATTATTAATCAATCTTAATGTGACTTGGATTTAAAAGGATAATCGTCGGCAGGGGCATTCCTGTCAGGGTTTTTGCTGCTGGTCATTCGAGTCAAGTGCAGGAGAGCAGAGAATAGGTGATCAGGCAACTTTATTAGCCAAGAGCAACAAACAGACGGGCGCAAACAGCTACAACTCAAGCCAACCAACAAAAGTGACAAGCGCAAAATACCGTCAATAATATAACAATAAGGTTCACCAGTAATTCCCCAAATAGGGTACAGGCAATGCCCAGGGTGAAAAACCAGACTGGCGCGGTACAACAAACACAAAACAAAACAATTCCACACAAAGACATGGGGGGAACAGAGGAATATATATATGCAGTGTGATTAGGGAATATAAACCAGGTATGCGGGGAACAAGACAAAACAAATGGAACAATGAAAAATGGAGTGGCGATGACTAGAAGACCGGTGACGTCGACCGCCGAACGCCGCCCGAACAAGGAGGGGAGCCGACTTCGGCGGAAGTTGTGACAACTCCAGGGATTTTGGGCCCCATGAAAAGATATCATATTGGGCTCCACCACCACAGGCCACACCTACCCAGCCCAATTGCTGTAACCACACACCTCCAGAACCCAATCGACCCATTGAAAGCTTTAAATAACTCTAACTTTGCAGGCTTGTAACTCTCTTATAGTCCAATATTTACTGTACGATATTTACTGACAGTGAGCTGTGAAAATATAACACTGTGCAGACATGCATGCAACATTCTGCATACAGTGGAATTTACTATTTAATGCAAGAATGATACCCTCTATAAGAAATGTGCTAAAGGCCATCTTTCACAGTCTACATGTAATTTTAATGGTATAATTCTTGAATGGAAAATTCTCTTAACATTCATGGATAACTTAAAATAAATATAACTTAAATATACACTAACCTCTTCAATTAAAATAAATGAACATTATCATCTATAGCATGCTATAACAAACCAAATAATAAAATCAGCAGCAGATGTTTGAACTAAGTATACATACCAACTAGAAAATCAGCAGCTGGAAAAGTGGAAATGGAAAATGGAAAACAACATGGAAATGAAAAGGCCTGATGGTGGCGCTAGGGGAAAGGTCAAGTGGTCACCAAATCAATAGGTTTCTTCCACTTGGGGTCTTGATTGTGCACAACACATTTTATGGCAATCCAGCCATTACTTTGAGATATATCTTGTTGTCAGTCTGTTGTCAGTCTTGTTCTCAGCCTGTGGGCATCATGTGTGTAGTGATCCAATAACCATAGCCATGCCATTTAACAGTTATCACTGGCCCTTGCTCAGCCTTACTCACCAAGAGCCTAGCGCCGAGCCTTCTTGCTAGCAAAGTCACTGATCAAGTCTTTGAAGTCCAGCTTTCTAGCTAACTGACTTTCAATGGGCAGCATGGCAAGACTACAAAGCCTGTCCTGGGACATAGTGGACCTCAAATAGCTTTTTATCCGTTTTATCTTACTGAAAGCTCTCTCGCCACCAGCAACAGTCACAGGCAGTGTGCAAAATATACGTAAAGCAATGCACACTTTTCCAAAAATGCTTTGCAGCTGCATCTTACAAATTGCATTCAGGAGACCAAGAGGGGACTAGTTAGGGGGGAAAGTGGCAGCATATACAGTGAAACTCAGGTGTCTTACTTCCTTTTGAAACTCAGGTGTAAGATCTCTGGAATACTTAATGATCAGTGGTTGACACACAGAAGGGACTTTATCCTCACTAATCTGCCCAACTTTCAGAACAGCAGAAAATGATTCTTCAATTTTCTTCAACACAGACCCAATACAACCGTCTTCAGCAAGTACTAACACAGATCCAGGTGAAGTACAGGCAGCCTCAGCCAGTACTAGCATAACCAGAGGTGTTCAGCCAGCATCAGATACAAGCAGCTCAGACCCTAATAGAACAGTTGCTGCTCCACCAAATGACCCAGCAGATTGGCCCCCAGTCTTAACAGACTTTATGAGGACTGAGTCAGTGAGCAGAGGTCCATTAAAACCAGGACTGGATTTTTCTTACCCCAAAGACAAGTCTAGAAGAGGTTTCCATTCAGGCTTATTACAGAGACAGGAGCTGGCTTTCAGGAGCTGGCTTTCATATCCAATCAAAAACAAAGCTGTGTATTGTTTTTGCTGTAAGCTCTTTTCTACAAAAGACTACAAAATAATAAAGGAAGGCGTGAATGACTGGTCAAATATCAACACCATTCTGAAACACCATGAGGGTAGTCCTGAACACACAAACAATATGATTACGTGGAGAGAACTTGATCTGCGCCTAAGTCGGGGAAAGACTCTTGACCAGATACAAATGACAATTTTGGAGGCTGAAGAAAGAGATGGTGGGATGTCCTTACATGTTTAATAAGTATCACCCAGTCTCTGGCTGAAAGAAACCTAGCATTCAGGGGTTCATCAGACAAACTCTTCCAACCAGATAATGGAAACTTCTTAAAAGAGTTTGAATTACTGGCAGAATTTGACCCCGTTATGGAAAATCATCTCAGCAAAATTAAAGATGGAGAGACACATGCTCATTACCTTGGGAAGAGCAAACAGAATGAGCTGATACAGATTGTTATTGACAAGATTCTGGAAGCAATAGTGACTCAAGTAAGAGACTCAAAGTTCTTCTCCATTATCTTGGACTGTACACCTGACATTAGTCACCAGGAGCAAATGTCCATTATTCTGAGAAGCGTGGCTTTAAAGGGAAAGCCAGAGATCAAGGAGCACTTCCTCGACTTTGTGAATGTTGAGGTTACAGCAGCCTTGAATCTGTCATCTTAGATAAGCTGAAGGAGCTGAAGATTCCATTTGAAGATTGCAGAGGGAAAGCATATGACAATGGGGCCAACATGAAGGGCAAGCACCAAGGAGTAAAGCCAGACTGCTAAAAAAAAAATCCCAGAGCCGTGTTCGTCCCATGTGGAGCACATACTCTAAACCTTGTCATTGCAGATGCTGCCAAATCTTCAAAATATGCAGTTGGGTTTTTTGGGCATGTGCAAAAGCTCTTCCCCTTATTTTCAGCTGGCATACAAAGATGGAGTGTTTTGAAGAAACAAGTGAACATAACCGTGAAGTTATGGAGTGACACAAGGTGGGAGAGTAGGCTCCAAAGTGTTCATGCAATCAGGTATCAGGCTTCTGAGGTCCGGGAGGCATTACTGGAAGCCAGACAGATAATCAACGATCCTGTGGCCAAAGTGGAGGCACAAGCACTTGCAGAGGAAGTTGGGTCCTAACGCTGCTTGGTTTTCTGTGTCCTATGGTGTGAGATCCTGACAATGACAAACAAGGTGAACATGCTCCTCCAATCCGCCTCAATGTAGTTGGATATCACAGTGAATTTAATCTCAAATGCAAAGGCCTCCCTCACTACACACCGGGAAACTGGATGCTTTGAGGCCCAGACAACAGCCAAAAGCATTTGTAAAGAAATTAATGTGGAGGCTGTTCTGTAAGAGAAGAGACTGAGAAACAGCAAGAGTCTTTTGAGCTATGAGGTTCTTGATGAACCAGTGACTGATGCACTGAAAAACCTTGAAGTCAACTACTTCAACATTGTGGTCGACTCTGCTGTGACATCCATGGTTGAGAGATTTGAAACACTCAACCAGGTGAAAACGAAATATGGAGTTCTGCTGACCTTCAGCATTGCCTCTCAGATGTCCAGTGAATCTTTAAAGGCTCACTGCATGGAAGTTGAAAACACTCTAACCTTCAGAGATGACTGTGGCGTCAGTGGAATGGATCTGGTACACGAGATTCAGAATTTACCTGATCTGCCATCAGATAAGATGACTGCCTTTGAGCTGCTTTCCTTTCTCTGTGAGAAAAACTTGGAGGAACTCTATCCGAATTGTAGTCACCCTACCAGTAACAGTAGCATCGGCAGAGATGAGCTTTTCAAAATGAAAGCTCATCAAAAGATACCTGAGGTCGTCCATGTCACAGGAATGTTTGAGTGGTCTGGCCATGATGAGTATAAATCATGACGTGGGGAAACACGTCCTATGATGATATCATTGTGGTGATTTTTCCTCAAGAAAGTGCAGAAGACTAATATTTTGATGGTAAGATATTAATTCAAACATTCAAATGTTTACACACTTAGTAACATTTAAGATTGTATGGCAGAAGTGCATTTGTGTAAATGACTGCTTAACTAACTATGTGACATACTTTCTCAATTTCTTCCAGACAGTCCAGATAGACTGGTGTCCATGCTGATGCTGAAAATGCCCAGGCTGTAGAGAGAACCAAAGTTAATCACACAGCTGTATAGGTTTTATTTGACTATTTTGAGACCTATAGCTACAGCCATAGTCTATAGGCATATGTTTACATTGTATAGCCAAAGCTAATTGTATAATATTGTAAGGACTGGACTAATTAGCAGGCAGCAGAGCCAAAGCTCAGTGTTATATTTTATTATTTTCTACATTTTGTATTTTCTACAATTTCTTATTTATGTTCATGTTAATATTCACTTATCTTAAGATTGTATAGAAATATTCTATTCAATAAATATTGTTTGTTTATACCTCGTTCTGTTCTGTATAGGTCTACTTATTGTTAGACCGACAGATGGAGCAAACGGTTTTAAAGGAGGGAGGATTGTAGTGGGAGCACTGGGGTATCAGGTGTGACTGTGTGGCAATGGCACATGGTTTACATGGCTCACGGGTCATGTAGAAGGGCCCCTTAGTAGAATATTTCTTAGGGCCCCATGGAGGTCAGGACCGGCTCTGGCGCTTACGCTCCGTATTTGAAACATCGCCATCTACTGGCAGAATTTACCCGCCAGAGTTTGAAAACCCCATTCGAAAAAAAGCTTTGAAACCCCAATTGATTTTTGCCCAAAGTAGAAGAAAAAAATAAAAAATAAACATAATTTATGATGGTTTTTATTTTAATTAGTTTTGCAGTCAAAGGTAATAATTTTAGTATAGTTTTAGTTTTTAATACATTTATTTTATTTCAGTTTATTACATTGTTTTTTCAATTTTAGTTTTTATTTTAGTTTCAGTTTTAGTTGACTATATATAATACATAACCTTGCTGTCACGACTTCCGCCGAAGTCGGCTCCTCTCCTTGTTCGGGCGGCATTCGGCGGTCGACGTCACCGGCTTTCTAGCCATCGCCGCTCCATTTTTCATTTATCCATTTGTATTGTCTTGTTTTACACACCCGGTTAACATTTCCCAATCACACTGCATGTATTTATTCCGCTGTTCCCCCTCATGTCTTCGTGTGTTACGTGTTTTGTAACGCGCTAGGCTGGCGTTCGTTATTTCCGTGTTATTTTCACAAAGCTTGTTTGAATTGTTGAACATTGATGTTTTGTGACTGTTTTTGCGCGCTTTACACTTTTCCTTGTTGGTGAGTGATGTAAAAAGTTGAAATAACAACTTGCCATATTGATTTAAAATAATGGGGGAGGCAGATTAGATGATATATAATGAAAATATATAGCAAAAAATATATTAGCCCTAACCAAGTAAAATATAAATTGCAAGGCTATCAGTGGTTTCACATCTAATATTTATACAAATGTATAATCGGGCAATCTGCAGTTCAAACAATAACAAAGTGGGCATCCTGCCACTGTTTCTGTCAAACAGCTGAGCAAGTGTCAGGCGTGTGCGTACTTGTGGTGCAGGAGAGCAGAGAATTGTGAACAGGCGCACACTTTATTTCGTCAGGAGAAAGATTACAGACGGACGCAGCTGCGTCAAAAACCTCCAGCCAATAATCAATCAAGGAGCCTCTTTTTTTAATCGTTCCTATCTAGCCTACCTCATGAAGGAACAATTGGTGTACTCCATCCAATGAAATTCCTACTTGCTTCTAAAGGCAAGATCCAATGGTCTATCAGAAGTGCATCAGTGGTCATTGATGTGGACCGCTAGAGGTGGTCTATGGTACATTTGATTAAATTGTACATTTTCTGCTCCATTGATCTATGGAATCATTTATTTATAGCACCATGAACAAGATATTCTCAAATTCCATTCTGTTCTAAAAAGTTGTAGTTGTTTCAACTAATTATTAAGTAACTGGTTCCACTGCCTTTTTAGTTTACTAAACTTTTGATGAAAGTATTCACTGAACTTAAATGTTTTAGTTGGCACAAACTTTGCTCCAACTTAAGAAAAATTCAGTCAATTTAAAATGTGTTTGCTCAATTTGTCTCATTTGTTCATTCAACTAGAAATTATTATTTGGGCGTCTTCACTAAATGTTTTCAACTTACATATTTGACATACATTCAGTGGCGACCTGTCATTCAGGGCAGGTGGGGCTGTATTGAGAACCCACATTTGTAGATAATTTTTGGAGCGGGGCTTTCCTGTTTTGCTTGTTATTTTGGCATGAATACATGTCACATATCAGTTTATATTATATATTTATATCATTGAGTTAATAAATCTGCATACAAACATGGTCTCTTTTTTGTTTTCTTGAGTAAGGCAGCTCCAAAATGCAGGTGTTTCAGCCTAGCTCAGTGCTTTCTGTGGTGGTGGGGCAAGCCAGCAGAAAATGCGGAGCGTTGCGCTGTGATTGGCTCAGTGTTCTGTCACACATGGGGACACTACGTCATTGGCAAGTCTAAGGGTAGAGCTAGAAAATTCAAGCCCCTTGGGTGCTGCCATAGAGTTATATTAAAAGTGCCCATCCATGAAGGCTCAAGGTCATTGGCCACAGAGAAAATTATGTCAAATCACATTATAACCACAGTAGCTTTGATTGGACGGATAATATCAACATCATACTTTCAAAATCTTAGCAAGCAGTCATCATCATGAATCAAGTCGACAATCTACTGGAAAATCATTTTTAATCCTATGAAGAGAAATAATGAAGAGAAATTATAGATAAAATGTATCGGTGCTCATGGGCCATTGGACGTAAACATTACACAAGTTGGAAATTGCAAATTCCACAATGAGTGGTATGGACGGAATCAGGCTAACTGCAAGCATTGCAAAGCAATCACTAGCCTGCTATTCAGTGGAGTGGCTGTGTGGTCCCAAGTCTAAGATTAAGGTTATCTTTTCTTAGTTTAAAATGATAAACATTCAACATTGGCTATGCTGTCAATGAAGCATGATTTATGCTGCGCTCAAAACAACTGTTAACTCGGAACTGAAAAATCTGACTTTAGTGAGTTCAAGACAACTGGGAACTCGGGAAAAATGAGCTACGACCGGGAAAATACTTTTTTTAACTTTCATCCAACTCGGAATTGTACATTCGGAACTCAAGTCTCTTTCTAGAGCTACGACCTGAAGATCACTGACGTCATCATGATTCAACCTTTTTTTTCAGTGTTCCCTGTTGTCTCGAAAGCACCATAAATCCATAGAATGCCAGACTTTGATGACAATGTTTGATGACAAAATTTGCCAATGAAGGACCGTCGCACCACCTTCCTGTTCAAGTGAGCACAACACAACAAGGTGAGTCCAAAAATGTATTGTATGTTGCTGCATAAATGATGTAATATGCCAGGGAGATATGTATACTGCAGCTAAGAAAGTAATACTAATTGTATGTTGTGTCGTAAGCTGTTAGTAGCCCATGTGCCTCACCCTAATAATTTGGTCTATTTTCACCTCTAAATTTCGCCTACTGTTCTGTCTTTGTGGTGCACATGTAGCCTGTAACCTGTTTTTGAGAAATGTAGTCATTGAATATTGTAAGAGCTTTCATTGTCTGCTTATATGCCCCCTTTATTTATGCTCCGGTTCTGACGTGGTGTACAGGGAGAACACTGTAAGAATGGTCCATGTTCTGAATTCTGTTGCTGTACATTTCAAAAGTGCTGAACAAATACTTATATTGACCATGTCCGTCCTAGCTTGCTCATTAATGTCTTAATCGAAATTCCGGATTGCCTCTTATCCGCTTGTCATCCCCTTATGCCATAGTTTGTACATCTCAATTGTCAGTAGAAATCACATTTGTTTAAGCAAGTCAGCCATATCAGCCATGTTTTTTTAAAAGGCAGTAAATGAGGCTGAATGAACTGTTTCGCTGAAAGACAAGGCTCTGCTGATAGCCATGTGTAGCAGTGGTAAGGTATTGGGACTGCTGTTGGGACAGCTTTATGTAGGTCCTAACAGTTTGTGGGCACCGTTTGTTACCGTTATAGTGCAATTCATGTATTGTTTAGTGTTGTGTTGTGTAACTTGTGTAGTGGCTTTGCTGGCATGCATCCCACATTCAATTTTTTTTGCTCCACCAACATTTACATGCTAAAATTGCCACTGCATACATTGACATGTGGATGTTGATTTACACTGTAAATATTATTCAACATGTCCTCACCTGGGATTTTAACTCAAAATCGCTTGGTTCATGACACACCAATTACATTTTAGTCCCTTGGTTAAAGTGCACTATCGATTTCAATTCAACCGCTTTAGCATTGTGTACCACCTAGACGTGATGATGATGGTAACGACAGCCTACCCGACTGCATTTTGACAAATCGATAAAGCTCTAAATTGATTTTTTTTTAATGATGTACGAGAAACGTACATGTTGTAAGGACCACATATATTTTTTCCATAAAATCTCATGAATGTGTGTGAAACATGTAAACCCAAATTTTTTTGTTGTCATATATGCTATAATGTAAAAACGTTGTCTGACGTTAGTAGTAGCTGGTAGCCTAGTCAAGGATGCATCAGTGCAATATTGGCACGCAACCTTTTGTTACAGACCAACGGAACAAATTTGTAGGTTTAAAATATCCCTCTAGTGGCCATGGTTGACCGATTTTTAGAAATGCCATTGATTTGGGAATTTAAAGTCAACGATCTTTGATAGGCTGATGAAGAATTTGTGCCAGGATATAATCAGTGCCACCGGTTGAGGTTAGCATAAGGCTAATGTGTGTCATCAAATCAAATTTATTTATAATGCCCTTCTTACATCAGCTGATATCTCAAAGTTCTGTACAGAAACCCAGCCTAAAACCCCAAACAGCAAGCAATGCAGGTGTAGAAGCACAGTGGCTAGGAAAAACTCCCTAGAAAGGCCAGAACCTAGGAAGAAACCTAGAGAGGAACCAGGCTATGAGGGGTGGCCAGTTCTCTTCTGGCTGTGCCGGGTGGAGATTATAAGATCATGTTATCTGACGCGACCAGCTACAATTTAGTGTTCTGTCACGTTTAAGTAAATCAATGATTTGAATTGGCTGATACACATTTTGTGCCAGAGAACCCGTTTAAATTCAAATGGTTGCTTATGTTCCCAAGTGTGGACATGTCATGCCAAATAGTGTCCCCCTGCCTAAAAGTGTCCCTCCCTGCATCACAATGAGATTCAAGAAGCTATTAGTGTCTGTTGCTAGGATCGTTGCTAGGGTCGTTGTTAGAGCATGCCAAATTCTTCCCGTTTTCTAAAGTTGGACCTAAGTTTGGGACAACTAAAAATATTGAGTTCAGGTAACACTTTGACTGAAAGTTGAGTAAATTGAAAAGAGGCTGTGGAACCAGTTACTTAATAATAATTTTAAACAACTAGAATTTGTTTTACAGTGTAGCCTGTGTGTGTGTGTAGTGGACGTTATGCTGCTTGCTTAGCGAATACTGCTTCCTCCTGATTTGTCTCTTACCGAGGCACCAACCCAGGACCTCTGCCTTTGCTAGCACACGTGTCGGTGCCACCGAAAGCTAGCAATTTGGCAATGGAAGTGGGGACACTTCAGGCTGGGGAGTCAGTTTCATACATCCCCATGCTCTACATGTGTGAGGGGAACTTTGGAAATAATTTGCTCTGGAAGGAGAATAAACATTCACAAATGAATTAATCCGTCCATCTACCCATCAATCCATCTACCCAGCCGTTCCTAACAGAATGCTCTGTCTCCTAATGCATTTTAGGCATTATCAAAGGTTGCTACACTCAACAAGCATATTTGTCCAGATCATAAATGCCTCTGGCCCTTCTCATGTAGGGAATGAACACTGTTGGCTTGTCGGTGTTGCAGCACGTGCATTATTTTATTTAGCAAAAAAATATGAACGAATTAGCCCCCACATTCGTTCCAACTCAGAATCATGACTATCACATAGTTTTCTCATTCTGTGGACTTACTCAGAGAGCTAAATACTCATGTATAGGTTGTAAGCTAGTTTACATGCTGTGCACTCCTCGTACGAAAGACAGGGAATTCCAATGACTTAAAGGACATGCCTGTGATCTTTCTACTGAGGCTTTGTAGGCCTGCTATAGAACTAGGCCATTGTCTTCTGTAGTGCTCAAAGGCAGTTGACAGTCCTTGAAATAGAAGGATACAGTCTCTTCTCATCACCATCCCCATGTGATGTGGCCTTGTGATGTGGCCTTGTGAGCGAGTAATGGTTTAACTGAAAAGTATGTGTAATGCCTACGTTGTGGGGATCAACATGTATTCTATTAACAATTTGAGTAGTGTAAAATATTGTCAAGATCATAAGAAGACATGAAATCCCCAACATTTAAGAATTTACTATTTCTAGTTTACCTCCAGATATGAATCTATAATCCTTTCCATAGACAAAGAACAACTCACATAACCTTGTCCTAGACCTGTTTGTGCTGTCTTGCCAACGGTCTGTTTGGCACGACGCCGGCCAAATAGGACTTGGCTACACTGCACAAACAGATCTGGAACCAGGCTACGGTGCCCATATATTTACATAGATATAGCCTTAGTCTCAGCCATACTACCACTCATACATCTCCACCACCCAGAAAGGCATAATGGGCTCTAGCTACTGCAGCAGAACTCTCGTGACTCACCCATGCAGATAGGAACTAGGCTTACATTTGGCCTGAACCGACATAGGTTTCGTCCCAAATAGCACCCTATTCTGTACATAGCACACTACTTTTTAACCAGAGTTCTATGGGCTCCTCGTTAAAATGTGTTGCACTAAATAGGGAATAGGGTGCCATTTGGCACATATCCTGAGTTACACCACATTTCAATTAAAATTCAGTGATGCAACTGTAGTTCAGTACAAAACACCTAATTAGCGTAATATGACCTGTTGGTTCTACCCTATTTGAAAGTACTGCATATTTAAAGGAGCAATCAGGGATCTAAATGAATGACATGCAGCCATTGATTATTAAAGAACAGAACTTATAAATGCCTCATGAGCAAATTTCAACTGTCTTACCCCATCAGAACTATATTTTACTCCATTGTTGGTAACCTTATAAACGCTGTATAGGTTCAAAACATTCTTAAAACGATAATTTTGATCTCATGGATGTATAGCTCCGTCTATGAATTTGAGAGTGGTTACATTTCTCCGGGCCCATTCCTCAGCCGTTTACCACAATCCCAGATTGCCCCTTTAAACATTACTGGCTATTTCAGAATTCAGAGTGTGGTTCACCTATTGTGTCGCTCTGGGCTTAGGCACGACACAACTGGGGTACTGAAACATTTTATTGTGCCTCAAAATAACCCAAAGAGGGCTAATGAACTATTCATTGATTCTGTTAGCTATATTCACCGATGCCTCCTGCATAATTTATTTATAATTTTATTATTATTCGATTTTTCTTGCTGAACTGGAGATGGTATTTCCTTCTTGACAGCTCAACTAGTGAATCAAAGGAGAGAAGACCTGAGATGATGTTACAGTTGCCTGTGCATGTTGTTTTTCCTTTTGGATTACCAGCCCTTTCATTTGTCTAGTTTGAGTTGCAGTGATCTTTATTGTTAATTTATGGGCATCGCACACTGTATCAGAGTAATTCACCCAACACCTTTCTTGCTATTGAAGTCATCTCTGACTTGTGTAAAATTAGATAATTGGGCACCATGCGAGGACAGAGCCTCTTGTTCAATAGAGCTGACGTGCTTTAACCAGATTGATCCTAGATCTACAGAGGATAAAAGTGTCAGGTTGGTGGGTGTAGCTGGTGTATAAAGTCAGGCGCAGGAGAGCAGAGATGAGTGAAACAACGCACTTTACTCGACAGGACAAAGTAAACAATTTACAAAGTGCAAAAAGAACGGTTGCCACAAAGCATGGGTGATAAACAGCACCCGGTACAAACCAGCCGGAACATACCGACCTGAACTAATAACAATCACACACAAAGACATGGGGGAATCAGAGTGTTAAATAAATGACCAGTAATTGGGAAATGAAAACCAGGTGTGTGGGAAAACAAGACAAAACAAATGGAAAATGACAAATGGATCGACGATGGCTAGAAGACCGGTGACGTCGACCGCCGAACACCACCCGAACAAGGAGAGGCATCAACTTTGGCCGAAGTCGTGACAAAAATAAAAATGCCACCTACAGATGTAGGATCTTAATTTCACCTTGTTGCAGGAGATCTTTCCTGCAATGAAATGCAGGAAATGTTTAACTTGTAGTGTATGTGAGGTTTCAAAAGGCTTTGGAAGTTTAGAATTTCCAATTAGACATTTCAGACCTTTACATAAAACGTATCAACCCCTAGAAAAATGTTCATTAATTATATTTAATTATTCACATTTCCTGTTGCAAACTGGCTCAAATTAACATCCTGCATCTGTTGCAGACACAATTTTATCTATAGCAACTTAGAGTACTGAATGCATACATTTTTGTACTTTTTTCATATTGGTCCCCTATGGGAATTCAACCAACAACCCTGGCATTGCAGGCAACATGCTCTACCAACTGAGCCACACAGGACCAGTAGGGGTTCCTGAAAGGTTTAGCAGCACTCTGTTGAAGTGTTAGATTACAAGAACTACATTTTTGTCATTTAGCGGTTGCTCTCAGAGCAACCTATGTTATTGGCCCAGCCCTCTTATCCACTAGGTGACCTATATAGAGCTGGAGGGATTTTCAATGCACTGGCAGAATAGAGAAGCTACATCTGGTAAGACGAGGGGTGTGGGTGTGTGTCTTTTTGTCAATAACAGCTGGTGCACGATGCCTAATATTAAAGAAGTCTTGAGGTATTGCAGTGGGGGATAGGAAATGTTACAAATTCCTTTTTGGCCCTGCAGTCTAGGGGGGATGGATACGAGACCCGTAACATAAATCATGCAAATTAGAATAGTGACAAGTAACAGTGAGAACAAAAACCACAGACAACTGAAATCTACCGTCAAACTCTCAGGGTTTATTTTAAACACACGGTAAAGGGGTGTGAGAAAAGGGGCTGAGCTGGACCCAAGCAAAGAAACAATCCAAAACACCCCTAAGCTAGACTAGCCTACTTCAAGAACAGCTAACTAACCAAAAATACAGTGGGTGGTTCGCCCAGTTCTAACTAGGGTACTTAGACAAAGTATTCCTACGGGTAATGTATGCCCATGGGCGACTTGTCTTGGTAGCCCCTTTTCCCACCAAATAGTCAAACAACAAAACAATACTCACAGGTTAACCGGACAAATGTGACATGTAGTTGCAAAACAAAAGAGATCAATACAGAGATATAGAGCTGGGGAGAGAGCGAGCAATTGAGAGAATGAACACAAAGATTGATCTGGGGAGAAAACAACTGACTGGGTTTTTAAACCAAGGGAAAGGGGCTGTGATTAGTTGAGGGAAAAGGAACAGGTGTCTTCTGATTGATGACTGATTGGGGAGTGATGATTGTCACCTGTGAGGAGGAGAAGGAGAGAAAATAAATACACATACAGGATATACACACAGGATACCTGTATCTGTAACACTCCCACCCTTAAAAGAGCAACCCCAGGGGGGGATTGCGAACAAAGTATTTACTATAAATCCCCACGATATCAACAAACAAAATCAATCTTTCAAAACATACAATAATTATTATTTTACATACGAGACAAAGCATCTGATAACACATTTTCAGAACCCTTTTTGTGGTGGATCTCCAAATTATAATTCTGTACAATAAGCGCCCAACACATAAGGCGCTGGTTCTGGTTGTACATACGGTGGAGAAACACTAAGGGGTTATGGTCCGTATATACAATCACAGGTAGGGCACTAGAACCTATATACACTTCAAAATATTGCAGAGCTAACAACAATGCTAGAGCTTCTTGCTCGATGGTGGCATAGATTGTCTGACATTTGTTACATTTTCTGGAAAAATAACACACAGGATGATCCACTCCACTCTTATCCTGCTGCAGTAGAACAGCACCAGCACCTCTGGCACTAGCATCTACTTCAAGTTTAAATGGTTGTTCAAAATCCGGAGCAGCAAGTACAGGGGTATTACATAAGAGTGCTTTAGCAGTCTCAAAAGCTATCTTACAATCTGGGGACCACTCAAATGATCTAGCCGAACTGAGCAAATCGGTCAATGGAGCAACTACCGCAGAGACGTTTTTACAGAAACTACGGTAGTAGCCAACCATCCCTAAAAAGCGGCGTAGCTCTCGTCTGGTGGTAGGTGCAGGGAATGCAGTGATAGCCAATACCTTATCATCAACAGGGCGGACCTGTCCATGGCCGACCTCTTTGCCGAGATAGGTAACAGTAGCCTTCCCAAACTCGCACTTTGCTAAGTTCAGGGTTAGAGAAGCAGCTGCCAAACGTTCACATACTACCCTTAGAGAGCTAACATGATCTGACCACTCAGATGAATAAATCACTAGATCATCAAGATATGCACTACAATTGGAAACGCCAGCTAATACGGTGTTAACCAGTCTTTGAAAAGTGGCTGGTGCATTCCGCATCCCAAAAGCCATGACAGAGTATTGTAGGAAGTTGTCTGAGGTCACAAAGGCAGAAATCTCAGAAGCACGTGAGGTTAACGGAACCTGCCAGTAACCTTTTAAGAGGTCCAACTTAGTTACATAAGTAGCAGCACCAACAGTGTCGATACAGTCGTCCAGTCTGGGTAACGGGAACGAATCAGACAGTGTGACAGAATTTACCTTTCGATAATCCGTACATAACCTGGATGTACCATCAGGTTTAGGAACAAGAATGCAAGGAGAACTCCAAGGGCTTGAACTTGGCGTAGCCAGGTCATTCTCCAACAAATATCTCACTTCATCCCTCATTATCTTCCTTTTAGAAGCATTGACACGATATGGGTGTTGCTTGATAGGGGCAGCATTTCCAACATTAATGTCATGTTCCAATACGTTTGTGCGAGTAGGAACATCATTAAAGAGACATGGAAAACTGTGGAGTAGCCTCACAATATTGTCAGCCTGTCCGTCCGTTAAATGAACCAGACCTGACTGGAGAGACATCAGCATTTCTGAGTTGGGCAATCTAACACACTGCTGCTGAGTATTGCGCAACTCTAATCCATCTCCATCAATATGACAGTTCACTACCCTAGCAGTAGAAGCAGAAGAGACAACAGTATCTTCTGCTGTGGTTGAACTATCTACCTGGGTGATGGGTCGGGTGTGGTATGCTTTCAACATGTTAATGTGGCACACACGAGATTGCCGTTTCCTATCAGGAGTTTGAAGCACATAATCAGTTTCACTTAACTTCTTTTCAATCAAATAAGGACCAGAGAAATGAGCTGACAGTGAAGATCCTGGAACAGGCAATAACACCAGTACTTGGTCACCTGGCTGTAGTGGACAAGAACCAGCCTGTTTATCATAGCCTCCTTTCATACTCGTCTGTGAGGAAGACAGAGCTTCAGTAGCGAGTGCACAGGCTTGGTGTAGGCACTCACGAAAGCGACTAACATAGCCCAACACATTCTCTTCTCCCGTACACAACTCTTGGGACAAAAACTGTTCTTTAAGGACTTTCATTGGTCCTCTCACTGTGTGACCAAACACTAGTTCAGCCGGGCTGAATCCTAGGGACTCCTGTACAGTTTCACGAGCAGCAAACAAAACTAGAGGAACTCCCTCATCCCAATCTTTCTCAGATTCAAAACAATATTTACGTAGCATAGACTTCAGTGTCTGATGCCAACGTTCAAGCGCACCCTGAGACTCTGGGTGATATGCGCTTGACACACGGTGCGTAACTGACAAGGATTTTAACACCTGCTTGAAGAGCTTTGACAGGAAATTTGTACCTTGATCAGTTTGTACCACCTTAGGTAACCCGAATGTCGTGGAGAACTTTAAGGCTTTACTCACCACCGGAGCTGTAATCCTTCTCAGAGGAATGGCTTCGGGGTATCTTGTTGCCATACACATTATCGTTAACAGAAACTGGTTACCCGATTTTGTCTTCGGTAACGGTCCAACACAATCAACCACCACATGTTCAAATGGTTCACCTATGACAGGTATAGGACAAAGAGGA
The DNA here is from genome assembly GCF_901001165.1 of Salmo trutta. Lineage (NCBI taxonomy): Eukaryota > Metazoa > Chordata > Actinopteri > Salmoniformes > Salmonidae > Salmo > Salmo trutta. The sequence goes on from NC_042991.1 coordinate 30,504,951, forward strand.
GCAGGAGGAATAACCTGATTTGGTTTTCCTGTCACCTGACATGTGTGACATGTCCGACAGAACTGAGCCACATCTTGTTTTAAACCTGGCCAAAAGAAATGTTGAAGGAGCCGATCATAAGTCTTTGTGATTCCTAAATGACCAGACCACTGGTGATCATGAGCAAAGGATAACACATTGTGTCGAAAGGCTGTAGGAATCACTATTTGGTAAACAGCATTCCAATCTCTGTCTGCGTCAACATGGGCGGTCCATTTACGCATGAGGAGATTACTATCAAGGAAGTAAGCCACGTTCTTCTTCTTTACCTCTTCCAATGAGACAACGCTAGAAAAACATTTAGCAAGCTTGTTGTCAACCTTCTGGTTAGCAATCAGCTGCTCACGAGTGACTGATAACTGTATTGCCTCAGCAATAAGTTCAACATACTTCGATTCTTCCCTGGGCTGTTTGTCAGAGGTGATCAGCTTCTCAGAGGTAGCACACAACCCATCCTCTTGATCATCTTCTTTGAACAGAACAGTGTTCGACAAATCTATCACGTCACCCATTTGTCTTGCCTGAGCACGAGTGACAGCACAAGCGGGGAACACATGGGGATAACTCTGTGCCAACTCATTGGAGAGAGAGTGGTCACTTTTATCCAACACTTCCAAAATGGGTACTACCTTTCCTCCGGCAATATCGTTACCCATTATAAAGGTCACACCTTTTACTGGCAACATAGGACGTACCCCCACTCTGAATATTCCACTGATTAACTCAGAGTGTACATTAACAAAGTGCAACGGCACTGGGACAAAACCCATTTCAATACCCTGAACTAACACACTGGAACCACAGTATGTATTGTCGGATAAGGGCAACACATCAGACAATATAAATGACTGCGCCGCACCAGTATCTCTAAGGATTTTAACCGGGCGCTGAGATGCTTCGTCATTCGCTATGGACACAAACCCCTTGAAAATGAACGGTTCGTAACTGCGGTCGGGGACTGAGACTTTCAAACTACATTTACCCTGAGGCACTTGTTTCGTTTCATACCTCACAACAGTACGAATTAGCCCAACCCCTGTTGGCGGCTTGGCACGAATAGGCATCCCTTGTTTGCGTTTTAGCAGGAAGCAATCATTAATCATATGTCCCACTTTATGACAATAGAAACAGGAACGCTCATTTTTCTGGCGTGCTTGATATACTGCTGGCCGACTAGAGCTAAAAGTAGGCAACTCAGGAGCTCTACTCTCAGTATGAGCCGAAAACACGCTCTTGTGCGTCAACACAAACTCATCTGCCAACACATACGCTTCTGACAAGGAGGATACTTTCTGTTCACTTAGGTAAACTACAATGCGTTCGGGTAAGCAATTTTTAAACTCTTCCAACAAGATTAACTCCCGGAGAGAGTTGAAATCAGTTACCTTACTAGCAGCATGCCATTTATCAAACAGATTTCCCTTGTCTCTAGCAAATTCCACATAAGTCTTACTAGAAGACTTTCTATGAGACCTAAATCTCTGTCGGTATGCCTCAGGCACAAGCTCATAAGCGCGAAGAACAGTAGCTTCGACCACTTCATAGTTCAACCTGTCTTCAAGAGGTAGCGCTGACAAAACCTCTTGGGCTTTACCAGTTCATTTACACTGTAGTAATAAACACGAGAAGGAGAGAAAAGAAATACAAATACAGGATACACACTACCTGTATCCGTAACAGGGACATTAATCCGGACGCCTATAAGAAATCCCGCTATGCCCTCAGATGAACCATAAAACAAGCAAAGCGTCAATACAGGATTAAGATTGAATCCTGCTACACCGGCTCTGACGCTCGTTGGTTGTGGCAGGGCTTGAAAACTGTTACGGACTACAAAGGGAAACCCAGACGCGAGCTGCCCAGTGACGCGACACTACCAGACGAGCGAAATGCCTTTTATGCATGCATCGAGGCAAGCAACACTGAAGCATGCACGAGAGCACCAGCTGTTCTGGATGACTGTGTGATAACGCTCTCGGTAGCCGATGTGAGCAAGACCTTTAAACAGGTCAACATTCACAAAGCTGCGGGGCCAGATGGATTACCAGGATGTGTCTTTACTTACATTTTCAACCTCTCCCTGACTGAGTCTGTAATACCTACATGTTTCAAACAGACCACCATAGTCCCTGTGCCCAAGGAAGCAAAGGTAACCTGCCTAAATGATTTACCGCCCCGTAGCACTCATGTCAGTAGCCATGAAGTGCTTTGAAAGGCTGGCCATGGCTCACATCAACAGCATCCTCCCGGATACCCTAGACCTACTCCAATTCACATACCCCCCCAACAGATCCACAGATGATGCAATCTCAATCGCACTCCACACTGCCCTTTCCCACATGGACAAAAGGAACACCTATGTGAGAATGCTGTTCATTGACTACAGCTCAGCGTTCAACACCATAGTGCCCACGAAGCTCATCACTAAGCTAAGGACCCTGGGACTAAACAAGATCCTGGACTTCCTGACGGGCCGCCCGTAGGTGGTAAGGGTAGGCAACAACACGTCTGCCACACTGATCCTCAACACGGGGGCCCCTCAGGGGTGTGTGCTTAGTCCCCTCCTGTACTCCCTGTTCACCCACGACTGCATGGCCAAACATGACTCCAACACCATCATTAAGTTTGCTGACGACAACAGTGGTAGGCCTGATCACCGACAATGATGAGACAGCCTATAGGGAGGAGGTTAGAGAACTGGCAGTGTGGTGCCAGGATAACAACCTCTCCCTCAATGTGATCAAGACAAAGGAGCTGATCGTGGACTACAGGAAAAGGCGGGCCGAACAGGCCCCCATTAACATCAACGGGGCTGTAGTGGAGCGGGTCGAGAGTTTCAAGTTCCTTGGTGTCCACATCACCAATGATCTATCATGGTCCAAACACACCAAGACAGTTGTGAAGAGGGCACGACAAGACCTTTTCCCCCTCAAGTTACTGAAAAGATTTGGTATGGGTCCCCAGATCCTCAAAAAGTTATACTATAAGGGCACAAGGCGAGACCCAAATGCAGACCTTGGAGGCAGATGGTTGAGCTCTGATATTTATAATACCAAAAGGGGTAGGCAAAAGGCAGGTCGGGGACAAGCGAGAGTTCATAAACCAGGTCAGAGACCAAACAGTACCAGGCAATAGGCAGGCTCGAGGTCAGGTCAGGCAGAGTGGTCAGACAGGCGGATACATCATCAGGACAGGCAAGGGTCAAAACCAGGACGGCTAGGAGAAAACAGACTTGGAAAAATAGGAGCTAAGAGAAACACTGGTTGACTTGGCAAAAGAAGACGAACTGGCACAGAGAGACAGGAAACACAGGGATAAATACACCGGGGACTAATGGGGAAAACAGGAGACACCTGGAGGTGGGTGGAGACAATCACAAAGACAGGTGAAACTGATCAGGGAGTGACATCTACAGCTGCACCATCGAGAGGATCCTGACCGGTTGCATCACCGCCTGGTATGGCAACTGCTCAGCATCTGACCGTAACGCGCTACAGAGGGTAGTGCGTACAGCCCAGTACATCACTGGGGCCAAGCTTCTTGCAATCCAGGACTTATATAATAGGCGGTGTCAGAGGAAAGCCCATAAAATTGTCAGAGACTCCAGTCACCCAAGTCATAGACAGTTTTCTCTGCTACCGCATGGCAAGCGGTACCGGAGCGCCAAGTCTAGGACCAAAAGGCTCCTTAACAGCTTCTACCCCATGCCGTAAGACTGCTGAAAAATGCATCAATTGGCCACCGGACTGTTTACATTGACACCCCCCCCCCTCCATCTGTTTTATACACTGCTGCTACTCGCTGTTTATTATCCATGCATAGTCACTTCACCCCTACATACAAATGTACAAATGTACAAATGACCTCTAACCTGTACCCCCGCACACTGAATCGGTACCGGTACTCCCTGTATATAGTCTTGTTATTGTTATTTTATTGTGTTACTTTTTATTATTTTTTACTTCAGTTTATTTGGTAAATATTTTCTTAAATCTTCTTGAACTGCACTGTTGGTTAAGGGCTTGTAAGTAAGCAGTTCACGGTAAGGTCTACACTTGTTGTATTCGGCGCATGTGACAAATAAAGTTTGATTTGATTTACCTGCCACGAACAACTACAGTGGGTGATCAGTCCCCTTTTTACTGAGTACAGTGTACTGAGCGTATAGGTGGAACGAACTGAGGACAAATGGAATTGGAGGTCACAACAAGCCTTTTCCCCTTAACACACCGTAACACTGTTGTTGTGCTATTGATGACGGCTGACATCATTATGACTGCTCTTGGTCTCCCTCACTGATCTTCACTTAGACACACACTGTCTGCATCCCAAATGGCGCCCTGTTCCTGATTTTAGTGCACTACTTTTGACCAGGGACCATATGGCTCTGTCTAAAATTAGTGCACTACGCAGGGAATAAGGTGCCTTTTTGGGATGCATCCACTGTATACTGTGTTCCTCCATGACTTTGCTGACTTTGACCGGGGAAACATGGAACAACAAATCAACCCGATAGTGGGAGAAAACGAGACAGAGGGGAGGGGAGAGAAAGAGGGAGAGCGCAAAAGACTCCTTTTCCTTTATGCAGTTGATAAGGAGAAAAGGTGTCACGTCCTGACCAGTAAAATAGGTTGTTTGTTATGTAGTTTGGTCAGGGCGTGGCGGGGGGTGTTTGTTTAGAGTGTTTCGGGGATTGTTGGGCTATGTTCTATGTTAGTCTATTTCTATGTTAGTTCTAATATGTCTATCTCTATGTGGTGTTTATTGGGTTGACCTTCAATTGTGGGTAGTTATTTCCTGTTTTTCCTGTTCGTGCACCTGACGGGACTGTTTAGTGTCGTTAGTTGTTTTTGTATACGTGTTTCTTTTGTTTTCCTTCTTTAAATAAAAGAAGAAGTTGAGTTTACACGTTCCCGCTGCGTTTTGGTCTAATCCCTACAACACCCGTGACAAAAGGAGACTGGACGGTGGCAGACAGGTGGTGGAGAGCATGAGAGAGGAAACAGAGGGTAGGGTGGAGAAAGAGGGAGAAAGTGATAGACTACTCCTTTTCCTGTACATGGGTGATAAGGAGAAAGGGTGGATGGAGGGTGGCAGAGAGAGAGGAGACAGGGAGAGAGAGAGAGGAGACAGGGAGAGAGAGAGGAGACAGGGAGAGAGAGAGGAGACAGGGGGAGAGAGAGAGAGGAGACAGGGGGAGAGAGAGAGAGGAGAGAGAGGAGACAGAGAGAGAGAGAGGAGACAGGGAGAGAGAGAGAGGAGAGAGAGGAGACAGAGAGAGAGAGAGGAGACAGGGAGAGAGAGAGAGGAGACAGGGAGAGAGAGAGAGAGGAGACAGGGAGAGAGAGTGAGGAGGCAGGGAGAGAGAGTGAGGAGGCAGGGAGAGAGAGTGAGGAGACAGGGAGAGAGAAGAAATGGAAAGAGAAAGAGGAGACAGGGAGGGAGGTGTACAGGACATGAGATACAATACACCATCTAGCCATTCATTATTCATTAGAGAGCTGGAAAAGGGATATATATACACTGCTCAAAAAAATAAAGGGAACACTTAAATAACACATCCTAGATCTGAATGAATGAAATAATCTTATTAAATACTTTTTTCTTTACATAGTTGAATGTGCTGACAACAAAATCACACAAAAATAATCAATGGAAATCCAATTTATCAACCCATGGAGGTCTGGATTTGGAGTCACACTCAAAATTAAAGTGAAAAACCACACTACAGGCTGATCCAACTTTGATGTAATGTCCTTAAAACAAGTCAAAATGAGGCTCAGTAGTGTGTGTGGCCTGCACGTGCCTGTATGACCTCCCTACAACGCCTGGGCATGCTCCTGATGAGGTGGCGGATGGTCTCCTGAGGGATCTCCTCCCAGACCTGGACTAAAGCATCTGCCAACTCCTGGACAGTCTGTGGTGCAACGTGGCGTTGGTGGATGGAGCGAGACATGATGTCCCAGATGTGCTCAATTGGATTCAGGTCTGGGGAACGGGCGGGCCAGTCCATAGCATCAATGCCTTCCTCTTGCAGGAACTGCTGACACACTCCAGCCACATGAGGTCTAGCATTGTCTTGCATTAGGAGGAACCCAGGGCCAACCACACCAGCATATGGTCTCACAAGGGGTCTGAGGATCTCATCTCGGTACCTAATGGCAGTCAGGCTACCTCTGGCGAGCACATGGAGGGCTGTGCGGCCCCCCAAAGAAATGCCCCCCCACACCATGACGGACCCACCGCCAAACCGGTCATGCTGGAGGATGTTGCAGGCAGCAGAACGTTCTCCACGGCGTCTCCAGACTCTGTCACGTCTGTCACATGTGCTCAGTGTGAACCTGCTTTTATCTGTGAAGAGCACAGGGCGCCAGTGGCGAATTTGCCAATCTTGGTGTTCTCTGGCAAATGCCAAACGTCCTGCACGGTGTTGGGCTGTAAGCACAACCCCCACCTGTGGACGTCGGACCCTCATACCACCCTCATGGAATCTGTTTCTGACCGTTTGAGCAGACACATGCACATTTGTGGCCTGCTGGAGGTCATTTTGCAGGGCTCTGGCAGTGCTCCTCCTTGCACAAAGGCGGAGGTAGCGGTCCTGCTGCTGGGTTGTTGCCCTCCTACGGCCTCCTCCACGTCTCCTGATGTACTGGCCTGTCTCCTGGTAGCGCCTCCATGCTCTGGACACTACGCTGACAGACACAGCAAACCTTCTTGCCACAGCTTGCATTGATGTGCCATCCTGGATGAGCTGCACTACCTGAGCCACTTGTGTGGGTTGTAGACTCCGTCTCATGCTACCACTAGAGTGAAAGCACCGCCAGCATTCAAAAGTGACCAAAACATCAGCCAGGAAGCATAGGAACTGAGAAGTGGTCTGTGGTCACCACCTGCAGAACCACTCCTTTATTGGGGGTGTCTTGCTAATTGCCTATAATTTCCACCTGTTGTCTATTCCATTTGCACAACAGCATGTGAAATTTATTGTCAATCAGTGTTGCTTCCTAAGTGGACAGTTTGATTTCACAGAAGTGTGATTGACTTGGAGTTACATTGTGTTGTTTAAGTGTTCCCTTTATTTTTTTGGATCAGTATATACATAGAGAGAGAGAAGGGGAGAGAGGGGTAGGGAGAGAAAGAGAGAGAGAGAGAGGGGGAGGGAAGGCGAGAAGGAGATATGCCTAATCTAGAGAAGAAAGGGACAGTAGGGAGGGTTGTGAAGAAAGAGGGAGGAGAGATTAGAAAATGAGAGCCAAGTGGAGGAAAAGGAGTGAGAGAATAAATTAAAGATCAAATTATTGATTGAATGAATGAATAATTGTATTTTTGTAGAGGAAATGAATGGAAATTGTGAGAATGACTGGATATATAATGAGGAAGGGTGGGTGGAGAAATAATGGAGATCTAATTGAGAGGGGTGGGGTGTAGCGATAATAGAATAATAATGTGATATTATGTAGAGGGAGGGGTGGAGAGATAATATAGTCATAATGGACCGATAATGGAGAGAGTCAGGGTGGAGATATAACAGAGAGATAATGGGGATATTATGCAGAGGGACACGGTGAAGAGATCATGGAGGGTTAATAGAGAGGGGCAGGTGGAGAGATAATGGGACGAATATGCAGATTGGCAGGTGGAGAGATAATGGAGGGCGGACTGGAGAGATAATGAAGGGAAAATACAGAGGGGTGAGGTGGAGCAATAATGGAGAGATGATGTAGCAGGGCGTGGTGGAGAGATAATGGAGATATAATGGAGATGGGTGGGCTGGAGAGACAATGAAAGGACAATGGAGAGGGGCAGGTGTGGAGAGACCAAATAAAATACAATTTTATTGGTCACATACATGTGTTTAGCAGATGTTATTGCAGGTGTAGCAAAATGCTTGTGTTTCTAGCTCCGACAGTGCAGTAATATCTAACAAGTAATATAATTTTTTTTTCGCAACAATACACACAATACACACGAATCTAAGTAAAGGAATGAAATTAAGAATATATAAATATATGGACGAGCAATGTCAGAGTGGCATAGACTAAGGCACAGTAGAATAGAATATAGTATATACATACTGTATGAGATGAGTAATGCAAAATATATACACATTATTATTTCAAGTCTATGTATATAAGCAGCAGTCTCTAATGTGCTAGTGATGGCTATTTAACAGTCTGATGGCCTTGAGATAGAAGCTGATTTTTGTGGGCTATACTCGGCCTTGTCCCGGGATGGTATGTTGGTGGTTGGAGATATCCCCCCAGTGGTGTGGAGGCTGTGCTTTGGCAAAATGGGTGGGGTTATATCCTACCTGTTTGGCCCTGTCCGGGGGTTTCATCGGATGGGGCCACAGTGTCTCCTGACCCCTCCTGTCTCAGCCTCCAGTATTTATGCTGCAGTAGTTTATGTGTCGGGGGGCTAGGGTCAGTCTGTCACATCTGGAGTATTTCTCTTGTCTTTTCCGGTGTCTTGTGTGAATTTAAATATGCTCTCTCTAATTCTCTCTTTCTCTTTCTTTCTTTCTCTCTCTCGGAGGACCTGAGCCCTAGGACCATTTTTTATTTATTTATTTATTTCACCTTTATTTAACCAGGTAGGCAAGTTGAGAACAAGTTCTCATTTACAATTGCGACCTGGCCAAGATAAAGCAAAGCAGTTCGACAACATACAAAAACACAGAGTTAAACATGGAGTAAAACAACATACAATCAATGATGCAGTAGAAAAAATAAGACTATATACAATGTGAGCAAATGATGTGAGATAAGGGAGGTAAAGGCAAAAAAATGCCATGGTGGCAAAGTAAATAAAGTATGGCAAGAAAAACACTGGAATGGTAGATTTGTAGTTTGAAGAAAGTTCAAAGTTAAAATATAAATAATATGGTGCAAAGGAGCAAAATAAATAAAATAAATAAATACAGTAGGGGAAGAGGTAGTAGTTTGGGCTAAATTAAAGATGGGCTATGTACAGGTGCAGAGATCTGTGAGCTGCTCTGACAGCTGGTGCTTAAAGCTAGTGAGGGAGATAAGTGTTTCCAGTTTTAGAGATTTTTGTAGTTCGTTCCAGTCATTGGCAGCTGAGAACTGGAAGGAGAGACGACCAAAGGAGGAGTTGGCTTTAGGGGTGACCAGAGAGATATACCTGCTGGAGCGCGTGCTACAGGTGGGTGCTGCTATGGTGACCAGTGAGCGGAGATAAGGGGGGACTTTACCTAGCAGGGTCTTGTAGATGACCTGGAGCCAATGTGTTTGGCGACGATTATGAAGCGAAGGCCAGCCAACGAGAGCGTACAGGTCGCAGTGGTGGGTAGTATATGGGGCTTTGGTGACAAAACGGATGGCACTGTGATAGACTGCATCCAGCTTGTTGAGTAGGGTATTGGAGGCTATTTTGTAAATGACGTCGCCGAAGTCGAGGATTGGTAGGATGGTCAGTTTTACGAGGGTATGTTTGGCAGCATGAGTAAAGGATGCTTTGTTGCGAAATAGGAAGCCAATTCTAGATTTCACTTTGGATTGGAGATGATTGATGTGAGTCTGGAAGGAGAGTTTACAGAGTTTATGCCTCAGGACTACCTAGCTTGATGACCCCTTGCTGTCCCCAGATCACCTGGCCGTGCTGCTGCTCCAGTTCCAACTGTTCTGCCTGCAGCTATGGAACCCTGACCTGTTCACCGGACGTGCTACCTGTCCCAGACCTGTTGTCCCAGACCTGCTGGAACCCTGACCTATTCACCGGACGTGCTACCTGTCCCAGACCTGCTGTTTTCAACTCTCTAGACAGCAGGATCGGTAGAGATACTCTCAAAGATCGGCTATGAAAAAGCCAACTGACACTTACTCTTGTGTTACTGACTTGTTGCACCCTCGACAACTACTATGATTATTATTATTTGACAATGCTGGTCATTTATGAACATTTGAACATCTAGGCGATGTGCTGTTATAATCTCCACCCGGCACAGCCAGAAGAGGACTGGCCACCCCTCATAGCCTGGTTCCTCTCTAGGTTTCTTCCTAGGTTTTGGCCTTTCTAGGGAGTTTTTCCTTGCCACCGTGCTTCTACACCTGCATTGCTTGCTGTTTGGGGTTTTAGGCTGGGTTTCTGTACAGCACTTTGTGATATCAGCTGATGTAAGAAGGGCTATATAAATAAATTTGATTTAATTTGATTTTCAGTCTCTCGGTCCCAGCTTTGATGCACCTGTACTGACCTATAGAGGGGTGAACAGGCAGTGGCTCGGGTGGTTGTTGTCCTTGATGGTCTCTTTGGCCTTCCTGTGACATCGGGTGCTGTAGGTGTCCTGGAGGGCAGGTAGTTTGCCCCTGGTGATGCGCTGGGCAGACTGCACCACCCTCTGGAGAGCCCTGCGGTTGTGGGTAGTGCTGTTGCCGTACCAGGCGGTGATACAGCAGGACAGGATGCTCTCAATTGTGCATCTGTAAAAGTTTGTGAGTGTCTTAGGTGCCAAGACAAATTTATTCAGCCTTCTGAGGTTGAAGAGGCGCTGTTAGCAATGCAGGTGTAGAAGCACGGTGGCAAGGAAAAACTCCCTAGAAAGGCCAAAACCTAGGAAGAAACCTAGAGAGGAACCAGGCTATGAGGGGTGGCCATTCTCTTTGTACTGACTTACTGTACATGTGTTCACAGGGTGGCAGGAATAGAAAAACTGTCCATCTCTCTTTAGCGTGGGCTTTACGTGGTTAACCAGCGGTAGACCGGTAGCTTCAATGTACTCTTCCGAAACATAAAATAATGTAAAGGGAAAATATACCTTCATTGGAGCATTTTTACATTTGAGAGTGAGAATGCTTTGCAGGGGGAGGGAATGACGTAAATGTAAATGTAATGATCAGATTTACAGAAGGGAGGGCAGGGGAGGGCCTTGTAGGCATCCCGGAAGTTGGAGTAGCAGTGGTCGTTTTTAGCAGCGCATGTACTGCAGTCAATGTGTTGGTAGAACTTCAGTAGAGTTTTCCTCAAATTTGCTTTGTTAAAATCCCCAGCTACAATAAATGCAGCCTCCGGATATGTGGTTCCCACTTAACATTAAGTTCAGTGAAGTTATTTGAGGACAGTCGTGGTATCGGCTGTCCTCAAATACTTCAAAGTTGCCTATGGGCTAGAAGTTCGGCTGCCCTCTCTATCGGCGCCATTTTTTGCTACTGGAGGGACTAGGTGAAGGGACGGGGTGAAGAGATAATGAGGAGGTGTGGGGTGGAGAGATAATGAGGAGGTGTGGTGTGGAGAGATAATGGAAATGGATGGGGTGGAGAGATAATGGAGATGGATGGGGTGGAGAGATAATGGCGAGATTATGCAGAGGGGTGGGTTGGCGAGATTATGGAGAGAGTGACGCAGAGAGATAATGGAAAATAATGGAGAGATTATGCAGAGGGAAGCTGTGGAGAGATAATGGAGATATAATGAAGAGGGCCAGGTGGAGAGATAATGGCGAGCTAATGGAGAGGGGCAGTGTTGAGAGATAATGGGGAGATAATGCAGAGGGGCAAGGTGATGAGATTTTGGAGAGATAATGGAGAGGGGCAGGGTGGAGAGATAAGGGAGAGATGACGCTGAATACATTAGAGGTAAGAGAAGAAAATAACGGCAAAACATTGCAGCCTAATTGATTAATGTAGTGTGCCCCATTAGTCGTGTAGCCTTGTTCTTAGGATGGAAATTAGGTTAGTTCAACGCCTTTCTCTTTGTACTGACTTACTGTACATGTGTTCACAGGGTGGCAGGAATAGAAAAACTGTCCATCTCTCTTTAGCGTGGGCTTTACGTGGTTAACCAGCGGTAGACCGGTAGCTTCAATGTACTCTTTCGAAACATAAAATAATGTAAAGGGAAAATATACCTTCATTGGAGCATTTTTACATTTGAGAGTGAGAATGCTTTGCAGGGGGAGGGATTGCCTCAAGCTCACGGTGAATGACAACATCAATATGAAATGTATCATAAAATACAATGGAATAAGTGTGTTGTAGCCTACATTTGCATATTTTCCCTTGGTTTCTGCATTTGAAGTGTGAGAGTGCTTGGCAGGAGGTTTTTCTCCTTTCTCTGTTTATCTGTGTGTTTGAAGGAAACAGATGGAGTTCTGCTCTCCCACCAGCATCTCTGAATACTGAGAGGGTGAAAACAAACAGCCAGCCAAGCTGTTGGATCATTACACACACACACACACACACACACACACACACACACACACACACACACACACACACACACACACATATACTCACACATACACAGGCATGCTGATGGTTGAATGGATGAATGGATGGACGTATGAAAACATATGAAATGCACTTCATTTCATTTTTTTTTGTCCGACAGAAGTTCAGCTCATCTTAACCTTTTTTCAGACAATGTGCATTTGTCTGATGAACAATGAAGATCATTGTCCATCGCTCGGCAACAAATGACTCCCATTGAAAAACCGATGGTTCAATCCGTAAATTTCAGGCACAAAAATCTCTGTGTGGCCGTACTGTATATGAGCCAATGGTGAGCCTGTCCTACTATGTTGAGTTATCTTATGTTGAGTTTTATTTGTGTTTTAGTAGCTAGTCAACCCCTAGGTAAAATGCCTCTCCAAATATATACAGTGATGTTTCCATGGTTTCTGGGCCTTTGCCAATCGGTTGCCAGAGCATGATACAATTAGGCTGCATCAAAGCACCCAGCAAGAGCTCCAAATTGTCTGAAAACACCAAGTAAATCTCTAGGTAATAGCTTTCTATTAGTATAGCTTTATCTGAAGTAAAGGACAGGTTTTTGTGGCTGTAAATCATAGAAACAGCGATGTCCATAAGAATACCTTGATCCTGCAGTTCCAAGATGCAATTTAAATAGACTTATCTTTGCATACCCAGGCAGAGAAGTCTACATTAGACAGCTGTATGGGATCACATGAGCAGACACACGCACGCACGTACACACACACACGCACACACACGCACACACACACACACATCCTAATGAATTGCTCCTTTGTACTTCATCAGACTTCACCACATAGAGCAATTCATTAGTGTGTGTGTGTGTGTGTGTGTGTGTGTGTGTGTGTGTGTGTGTGTGTGTGTGTGTGTGCGCGCGCGTGTGCGTGCGTGCGTGCGTCCACTCACAGGAAGACGGAGCAATTTGCACAGTGAACCACTTAGCAGGCATGTGTGATAACAATGGACAACATGACCAAATACAGAGAAAATCTTACTGACGTGTATGAATATGGATGATAGTTGCTGTACTATATAGTGCACTGTAAAAAGTAATTGCCTAACTCATTGAAGCAATTGAGTAGTGATTTCTCAAACATCTTCAACTGCATGTAGATCTCAAATCATGTAAGTGGCACTCAATGAGATGTTCTTATCCCCTTAATGTTTTTGAGTACTGTTAACAAATGTTCGGATATTGAATAATATATAACTTTATTTATCTGTGTTCTGCTAATCTAAAGTTACTGAGTTTTTACAAGTTATGATTGCTTAATATTTGAAATGATATCTAAAACGTATTAAATCAGTTGTTTTTACTTTGATTCTATAGTGTTTACGTCTTTACTTAACATAATAAAGTAGTAGTCAGACACATTGATATTTGAGTAAAAAACTATTTTTTTTGCAAGTTGTGAATACTGTTTTTAGAGGATTGTGGGTAATTTATAACGTTTAGATTTTATGATACTTTTACACAATGTTGTATGCATGTTTGAACAAAGAATAGTATGTTTCTAAAAGAGTATTAAGCAGTTTGTTGTGCTATGAAGTGTAATTGATCATGATGAATGGATATCAAAACAGTCAGGAAAATTGATGTTCAATAATGAGACAAGCCTTTCCCACCATCAACAAGGTCAGGTTGTGCACCACTCATAATGACAGAGGCTAATGCATAATTCTGTTATGTTTACAGTTCTACCTCCAGTTATAGAGGAGTGAGCACCGTGCTCAACAATGTCTGCTTAAGGTGGGTTAAAATGACAAATCGTCAAATACATAAAACAATGTTGAACCTTAAGACACGACCACTGATATTAATAATCTGAACTACTGACACTTGACAAAATTGTGTAATGAAGATTAATAATGTATGTAGAAGGGACCCAACAACATGTTCACTACAACAAATAGTCATGTTCAAGTAACTTCAATAGTTATAGTTCAGAATACATAATGTAATATAGTGTTCAAAAAGATCATAAAACACAAAACAGTTAAGTATTTACAGTTTAAAAGCTCACCATATGGGTGCTGATGTCACTTTATTACTTTAAGCTGCAACATCTAACTTTTTGGATGACCCGACCAAATTCACATACAATTATGAGTTATAGATCTGTCATTCTCATTGAAAGCAAGTCTAAGAAGCAGTAGATATGTTCTTTGTGTGCTATTTCTATGCTTCCGGTGCTGAAGTTTTGTTTTTGCATCTTTTACTTTCGGTTTTGTACACCAGCTTCAAACAGCTGAAAATACAATATTTTTGGTTATTGAAAATGTATTTCACTGTCACGTCCTGGCCAGTATAAGTGTTAATTAGTATTGTAGTTTGGTCAGGACGTGGCAGAGGGTATTTGTTTTATGTGGTTCAGGGTGGTGTGTTTGTTTAAAGGGTGTTTGATTTAGTATTTCCGGGTTTTTGGTTGATGGTCTATGTTTATGTATTTCTATGTGTAGTCTGGTGAGTGTGTTCTATGTTTGGTTAATTGGGGTTGGGACTCTCAGTTGAAGGCAGGTGTTGTCTATCTGCCTTTGATTGAGAGTCCCATATATTAGGGTGTGTTTGTTAGGTGTGGGTGATTGTTCCGTGTTTAGCGTAAGTAAGCCTAACAGGACTGTCAGTTTATCGTTCGTTTTCTTGTTTGTTGTTTTGTATTCGTGTTGATTTAATTAAATGTTCAAAATGAACAACTGCACACCTGCTGCGTATTGGTCTACCTTTTCCGATGACGATTTCGCATTATCGTCAGAAGACGAAGATATTTGTGACAGAATCACCCACCACTCAAGGACCAAGCAGCAGAGGAAGGAGCAGAAGGAATTCGAGTTGGACTGGCGGGAGAAGTGGACCTGGGAGGAAATTCTGGACGGGGCCGGACCTTGGCATCAGGCTGGGGATTATCAGCGCCCGCAGTGGGAAATTGAGGCAGCCAAGGCAGAGAGGCGGAGGTACGAGGCCATGGACGCGCTGAGGGAGAAGCACGAGAGGCACCCCCAATACATTTTTTTGGGGGGGCACACGGGTAGTTTGGCTAGGCGGAGGAAGAGCCGGAAGCCAGCTACCCGTGGTTATATGGAGGAGCGTATGGGGTGGAGAGCGCTATGTTTCGCTGAGAAGCGCACTATCTCACTCATACGCACGCACAGTCCGGTGCGAGTTATTCCAGCCCCTCGCAGGTGCCGTGCTAGAGCGGGCATCCAGCCTGGTAGGAGGATGCCTGCGCAGCGCATCTGGTCGCCGGTATGCCTCCGAGGACCAGGCTACCCAACTCCCGCTCTACGCACGGCTACCATCAGGCCCCTGCACAGCCCAGTCTGCCCTGTACGAGCACCCCGCTCGTACAGGGCTACTAGTTCCATCCAGCCAAGGCGGGTTGTGCAGGAGGTAAGATCTAGACCGGCTGTGCGCCTCCAAAGCCCTGGGTTTCCAGCTCCTGTCTCTCGTGCGGACCCGGAAGTGCGTCAACCCAGTCCGACTCGTCCTGTTCCCGCTCCCCGCACTAGCCTTCAAGTGCGTAAACCCAGCCTCGCCAGTCAACAGTCGTCGGAGCTGCCCGCCAGTCAACAGTCGACGGAGCTGCCCGCCAGTCAACAGTCGACGGAGCTGCCCGCCAGTCAACAGTCGTCGGAGCTGCCCGCCAGTCAACAGTCGTCGGAGCTGCCCGCCAGTCAACAGTCGTCGGAGCTGCCCGCCAGTCATCAGTCGTCGGAGCTGCCCGCCAGTCATCAGTCGTCGGAGCTGCCCGCCAGTCAACAGTCATCGGAGCTGCCCAGACTGCGCTGAACTGCCGGAGTGGCCAGACTGCGCTGAACTGCCGGAGTGGCCAGACTGCGCTGAACTGCCGGAGTGGCCAGACTGCGCTGAACTGCCGGAGTGGCCAGACTGCCCAGACTGTCCCGAGTTGCCAGACTGCTCAGACTGTCCCGAGTTGCCAGACTGCCCAGACTGTCCCGAGTTGCCAGACTGCCCAGACTGTCCCGAGTTGCCAGACTGCCCAGACTGCCCCGAGTTGCCAGACTGCCCCGAGTTGCCAGACTGCCCCGAGCTGCCAGACTGGCCAGACTGCCCCGAACTGCCAGAGTGGCCCGACTGCCGGGAAAGGCCAGAACCGGAGCCACCTCCTGATATAGGTGGGTTGGGGAGGGGGGGTGTAGCACAGTGCCGTCGTTGACGGCAGCCACCCTCCCTTCCCTCCCTTTAGTAGAGGGGAATTTTTGTTTTGTTGTTTGGGGTTGTTGTTTTTGTTTTGTTTTTTGTTTTAAAGGTGCTTCTGGGGTTAGCACCTTTAAGGGGGGGGTACTGTCACGTCCTGGCCAGTATAAGGGTTAATTAGTATTGTAGTTTGGTCAGGACGTGGCAGAGGGTATTTGTTTTATGTGGTTCAGGGTGGTGTGTTTGTTTAAAGGGTGTTTGATTTAGTATTTCCGGGTTTTTGGTTGATGGTCTATGTTTATGTATTTCTATGTGTAGTCTGGTGAGTGTGTTCTATGTTTGGTTAATTGGGGTTGGGACTCTCAGTTGAAGGCAGGTGTTGTCTATCTGCCTTTGATTGAGAGTCCCATATATTAGGGTGTGTTTGTGTTTGTTAGGTGTGGGTGATTGTTCCGTGTTTAGCGTAAGTAAGCCTAACAGGACTGTCAGTTTATCGTTCGTTTTCTTGTTTGTTGTTTTGTATTCGTGTTGATTTAATTAAATGTTCAAAATGAACAACTGCACACCTGCTGCGTATTGGTCTACCTTTTCCGATGACGATTTCGCATTATCGTCAGAAGACGAAGATATTTGTGACATTCACAGCGGTTTAGATGGTACAATGAGTCTCTACACTACATATTGCTTGGTTTGTCACAAACTAAAATTAGACAAACTATTTGAATTTTAGCAACCAGGAAATGGCTCGATTTCTGCATAGTGCACCGTTAAGTATTGAACACTGATATACACTCGAATGGTTCCAGGCAACGGGTTTCCACAACAACAACAAACATTGTTATGAGAACAAATTACTTTTTACAATGTACTTTTGGTCAACAGTAGTTCCCTACATTTGGGACTAAGACCATGTTAGCAGACGGAGACAGTTGCCATGGAGAAGGAATCACATAAAGAGTACCCATTCAGGAGAAAAGAGAAAGATGACAGAAGGAAGGAGGGAGAGAGGGAGATGAAGAGAGAGTAGGATGATAGAGGGAGTGGGATGATAGATGGAGAGAGGGAATATAGAAGGAGATGGATGATAGAGGGATGATTGAGGGAGAGAGGGATAATAGAGGCAGAAGGAAGGAGGGAGAGAGAGAGGGAGATGATAAAGAGAGTGGGATGATAGATGGAGAGAGGGAATATAGAAGATGGATGATAGAGGGACAGAGGGATGATTGAGGGAGAGAGGGATAATAGAGGCAGAAGGATGATAGAGGGAGTGGAATGATAGAGAGAGATGATGATAGAGGGAGATGGAGAGATGTAGAGGGAGTGGGATGATAGAGAGAGAGAGAGTTAATTAAAGAGTTCAAGAAGCTGCTTGGTACTACAGTAGATAATCTGGTTGTTGACAACACATTGTGTTGACTCTGGAACAAAAGCCTGTGTGTGTGTGCGTGCGTGCGTGCGTGCGTGTGTGTGTGTGTGTGAAGAATGTAAACAAGAAGAGCACAATAACGCCCAACAACTAGTCCCTGGCCACCAACGGTGAGGAATAAACAGTGAGGAATAAACAGTGGTCTTCAGATGGAACCACTACTCACCTCCCCATGATTCAACTATTTGATAACAGCATGGTGTGTTCGCTACGAAGCTGTCCGCCTCCCATTGATTGAAAGTTTTGACTTTCTAAAAAACCTATATCCCTGCAGAGAGTATCAATGTGAAGCTCCCACTAAGAGAGGGAATCAGAATTGGCTAACCGAGGCAGATCAAAAAATGCACAAAATTGAATCCCATAGCATTCTGGGTTTTGTGAGGGACCAACAATGTGTTTGAAAATGTGGTTGTTTTTTTGCTTTTTGTGTGTTTGTGAAAGTATTCATGTGTATTGCATGTTAACAATTGCACGCACGCACGCACACACACACACACACACACACACTGGATGGCACCAGCAGATGCTGATCTATCACAACAAGGCTATGCTGGGTTAGCTGAGGGACAATCAGCTAACGTATCAAGCGTCATAGAGGAATTCTGATTCAGGATCAGTTTTACCTTTTAGATCATAATTAATAACATTATATGGACATGCTGGAGCTGATTCTAGATCAGCAATCATACTCTGGGATGCTTGATCGATACAGCCACGACCAGCAACTGGTAGCTACAGACATGACAGCACTGTATACTGGGCTTGGCGACATTAGAAACTAAGCACAATTTTTAAGGCTTAAACCCCTTATAAGGCCTATATGAATGATTCAGAAATCATTACAAAGCAAACATCAAGCTGGGCAATACTTGGTAAAGCAGCAGATGTAACCTTTCAAGTAACCCTTTATATAGTGTAATTTTGGTTATAAGTGTTATGTAAAGCATTTCTATAGACTAGTCATTATGAATACCCTATAAAGCTTTACTAGGGTTAGTTTTGTTTAATGTTAATTGGGACAAAAAGATGTACTCTTCCTCCCACTGGTCCTCCACCAGGTTCCTTTAGGGCTGGGAGTGTTTCCTCACTACGTGACCTGACCAGGAAACACTCTGGGTCCTAGTCATAGCCTAAAATGTAACAAGGTCCCAGATTAGGAAACCCTTCTGGCTCTGCCACTGAGGAGAGGGATTGAGAATTTACCCCAGGCTCCCAGAACGAAATCACATTCACCTAGTGGCAGCCTAGGCACAGAGCTCATGTACATTCTCTAAATGGGTACAGATCAAGTCTTGATATCATGAATTGGATTCCTGCCTGTAAATTGATGAAAATTAGCAACGTCAACAAGCTAGCAAATGTTAGTTAGCCAGTGTGTGTTTTCATTTGAATTATACCTAACGTTATTGACTTTGGGTAGTTTTTCACCAACGGTGAGCCAATAGGAGGCTATGCATTGCAGAATTGGCAGTGGGACAGCTTTTTCATTGCTCAAGAAGGGTTCTATCACTTGCTTCATACAGTGCATTTGGAAAGTATTCAGACCCCTTTACTTTTTCCACATTTTGTTACGTTACAGCCTTATTCTGAAATTGATTAAATCAATCTACACACAGTACCCCATAATGACTAAGCAAAAACGTTTTTTTTTTTTTATGTTTGAAAATGTATTCAAAATAAAAAACTTAAATGTCATGTTTACGTAAGTATTCAGAACCTTTACTCATTACTTTGTTGAAGTACATTTGGCAGCGATTACAGCTGGCACACCTTGGCACACCTGTATTTGGGGAGTTTCTCCCATTCTTCTCTGCAGATCCTCTCAAGCTCTGTCAGGTTGGATGTGGAGCGTTGATGCACAGCTATTTTCAGGACTCTCCAGAGATGTTTGATCAGGTTTAAGTCCGGGCTCTGGCTGGGCCACTCAAGGACATTCAGAGACTTTTCCCGAAGCTACTCCTGCGTTGTCTTGGCTGTGTGCTTAGGGTTGTTGTCCTGTTGGAAGGTGAACCTTCACCGCAGTCTGAGGTCCTGAGCCCTCTGGAGCAGGTTTTCATGAAGGATCTCTCTGTACTTTTCTCCGTTCATTTTAACCTCGATCCTGACTGGTCTCCCTTTCCCTGCTGCTGAAAAACATCCCGACAGCATGATGCTGCCACCACAATGCTTCATCGTAGGGATGGTGCCAGGTTTCCTCCAGACGTGACGCTTGGCATTCAGGCCAAAGAGTTCAATCTTGGTTTCATCAGAACAGGATCTGCTTTGCCTTTCTTGCCTTGTCTCTCAGATCCTTCACAGCTTTGTGGAAGTTACCTGTGGCGCTGATGTTTAGGATGATGCATATATTGTTTTTTGTGTGCTCTAGGGCAATGGTGTCTATATGGAATTTGTATTTGGGGTCCTGGCAACTGGTCCAAGAAAAACCTAGAAAACTTTTAAGAAGGAACACCTGCTAATTGAAATGCATTCCACCTTCTGAAGCTGGTTGAGAGAATGCCAAGAGTGTGCAAAGCTGTCTTTTTAAAAATGGCTAGTCATTCTTATTTACAATGACGGCCTACCCCGGCCAAACCCGAACGACGCTGGGCCAATTGTGTGCCGCCCTATGAGACTCCCAATCACGGCCGGATTTGATACAGCCTGGATTAGAACCAGGGGCTATAGTGACACCTCTTGCACTGAGATGCAGTGCCTTAGACCGCTGCGCCACTCAGGAGCCCGCATCAAGGCAAAGGGTGGCTGCTTTGAAGAATGTCAAATATTAAATATATTTTTATTTGTTTAACACTTTTTTGGTTACTACATGATTCTATATGTGTTATTTCATAGTTTTGATGCCTTCACTATTATTCTACAATGTAGAAAATAGTAAAATAAAGAAAAACCCTGGAATATGTAGATATGTCCAAACTTTTGACTGGTACTGTATATCTGTCTATTTATTTTCCCTTTCTTACTTTAACTATTGCACATTGTTACATTGTTATACATAGCCAGTAATATAACATTTGAAATGTTTATATTCTTTAAAAACATTTTTGGAGTGTAATGTTTACTGTTCATTTCTGATTGTTCATTTCACTTTTGTTTATTATCTACTCCACTTGCTTTGGCAATGTAAGCATCTTTCCCATGCCAATAAAGCCCCTTTGAATTTAATTGAGAGAGAGAGAGCCAGAGCGAGAGAGAGAGGGGGTTGAATTATCATATCATATGTATTCATCTTTTCTCAAGAATATGTTATGTGTTATGCCCACGTTGATATATTCATCATCAGGTCAGAAGTTGAATGGGTGTGTGAAGTCATGATTTAGCTCATGCAGTGCTGAGTCACCCACCACTGAAGGTGTGTATTCTTCACACCTGGATAAGCAACACCCGCCCAGACAGTGTTAGCTTGAACATTACACCTAACCATGGGAAAAATGTGATAGTGGATGAAAAGTTCAACATGTTAGTTCATTAAAGTTCACATTGTCAGTAACATGAGTCGAGGCGTAGGCTAGGAGCGTGTGCACACTCAGAAACAATATATCTGTGAAATGTCCTGTTATTCATAAGTATAGGCTATAGACG
The DNA here is from genome assembly GCF_901001165.1 of Salmo trutta. NCBI lineage: Eukaryota > Metazoa > Chordata > Actinopteri > Salmoniformes > Salmonidae > Salmo > Salmo trutta. The sequence goes on from NC_042991.1 coordinate 30,526,381, forward strand.
TGCAATAATTTGAAACAACGGAAAGTCTTACTTAACAGATAGCCCTATTGAAATTGAAATTTCCAGGCCACAAATATAATTCTAAAAGCCTCCTGCGACCGAGCAGTTAATTTTTGTCCTACATTTTACATTTTTACATTTTAGTCATTTAGCAGACGCTCTTATCCAGAGCGACTTACATTTTTTTTCTGGGCTGGCCCCCCGTGGGAATCGAACCCACAACCCTGGCGTTGCAAACACCATGCTCTACCAACTGAGCTACAGGGAAGGTCCTCTTTAAAGAACATTGGTTTTTGGTCTGTATCTCTGTATCTCTAAGGCCACTGTGTTAGGTCCTATTGTACTGTTGAGAGAACATTCTGGGCTTTTCAATGATATCAGATATGTGGGAGTGGGACCTGGATCATTTTTTCTTTCTGGTTCTTCAAAATGGTTCCCATCACAATTACCATCACAATTAGCACATTTGATGGTAAGTGTGTGTAATTGTGAAATGTACATTTTTCATTTTTGTGAGTTTGATATTCAAATGGTTTCTAATAGGTAAATATCTCAGGAATAGTTTGGGAAGTTTTCAGAGCGGTGTAATATTTCTTCACATTAAATAAGAGCTAAATAAGAGCTTGTCAATAAATGTCCTCTATAGTGGACATCGGGATGGCTACTATGTTTTTTTAATCTACTGTCCACATTTAATGTCATGTTAAATGTTTCATATTTATTATCAAATGAGTCCTAATGGCAATGACAGTAGTTCACATACAGTACAAACAAATCTAAATGTGGATGGTGGATGGGTGTAAGCATTAGCCTCTGATTCAAAGTTTGAATCCAGAGATAAAGTTATTTTTGTGATGTTAGTTTTAAGCCTATCCCAAACCTTAACCCTTACCTTAATCATTCAGGGTTAATGTCCAAACTTAACCCTAACCTTAAAAATGTGAAGTTAATGTCTAACCTTAAGATTTCAGAGTTAATACCTAAACTTAAAATTAAACACTTTAAAATTTGAAGTTTGCAACAATTTCTACATTTGACATTTGATGCATTCACTACTGTAAGTCGCTCTGGATAAGAGCGTCTGCTAAATGACTAAAATGTAAAATGTAAAATGTAAAATGTTATGTAAATATACATGGATGAACATCTAATTCTGACGTGACTCTGTGAGACGTAATTACAAATATCAGGCCTATTACTTTTAATATGGAAAGTGTGCATTCCGACATTTGGCTCTCACACATTTGGCATTAATGAGTAGGGAGTTTTCATGCTCACTGTCCTCTGAGAGTCTGTTTGTTTATGCACTTTGTTGTTTTACGAGAGGAAGTGGTAAGCGACACTGACACTGTCGCACGTGCTCATGGCCAACAGTCCAAGTGATGTATGCAACCTCTGGATGATACATTTTCTTTTTAGATCATCAAACCAAATGCCTTGGTCTCAGATCATTCCTTGACTGTAGCCTACACCTCAATGATCACTGTCAGAGTGATCATTGAAACCACTCTTGATTTTATTTTTGAATGAACATCTGTCTTGAGTGAATCAATACATATGAGAGAGAATCTTTGTTATGGGAGCTTACTAAGACCAGAGGTCATAATAAATGTATGGTGTTCACAGATTTTGTATTCAGCAAAATTATAGATCTGATCAGGGGCGCAACTTTGGTTTTAGAAGTGGGGGGACATAAATATATATTTTAATCTATCCAGTCAGATAAACATGCCAAACAGCCTACCCGACCGCTTGGAGGCGTCCGCATGGTCCTAAAGCACACCGTTGCCTCATTTTGAATCACATTCCAATGATAAAACTGGGGGGGGGACAAAAATGCAATTTCAGAATGTGGGGGGGACATGTCCCCCTGTCCCCAGTGAAAATTGTGTCCCTGGATCTCATTATTTTTTTGATCAAGAGGCTAGAATAGAATTTGATTCAAGGTAGTGGTGGACATAATAGATAGCAAAGTCAATTAAACTAATCGAAGGAAGAGATATAGTCCTCAAAATAAACCTTTTTAAATGATTCCACAGATTCAAGGAGCTCATTGTTGAGTTTCTAACTGTTTTATTACAACGTCCTCCATTGGATACAAAATTAAATAAAGCTAGGCCATTATGAAATATAAATTATAAAATGCTGTTTACCCTGACAAATGTGTTAGTCATTCCTTAGTCATATGTCATATTTACAGATATTTACAAAAAATAAATTATGCACCAATATATTATAATTTCATATTAAAATATACATTTCAGCGTTTTTTCAATTGGAGAGAAAGGACTTTTTTTTTTAATTCAGCTCCTTCACGCTGTCTTCTTCCTCGTCATCATCACTATCGTCCTCATCATCATCACTGCTCGAGTCTTCGTAGAGGCAGATGGTTGCTTGGACTGGGTAGTTGCGCAGAAGCAGATCTGCATCCTGGTACAGATAATCGAAGCATCTCGATTTGGGCCAAAACAACCTAGAGCACAAAACGTTCTCACATTAGGAGTTTGAATGGGAAATACAAAGTAGGCTAGGATATAGTTGAGAACGGATATGGAGAGAATGCCCATCTCAATCACCATTACGCACAAACCGAGACGCATATCTTTAATGTAGCCTGAGTATGTTGGTGATATTACTGAGGCAATTTCACTTACTTTACTGGGTGAGTGATCTGAGGACTCTTGCAGTGTTTGGTGTCTGGAAATCCTCCAGTGGGCTTTGTGTAAAGCTGCGAGGGGATAAAGAAAGACAATCATGTTAGCATTCTATTTCGTCCACTATAGCTAGACCTATGAAACATCCAACTTAATTTCTCTACAAACTATTGACACTAATAATTTAGTTTTGAAAGTAGTCTGTACTAACCATGTGTGTCGCGGCCCTGCATTCCCTGCCTGCTTTGGCATCCCAAGGTCTCCACAAATTAGTGGGCTGTTGAACAGAGTTTCCTCCGGTAATTGCGCCAGTTAATCCACAATGAGAGATGATATTCTCCATGGTTTCTGATGATAGAGTGTCCCGAGCAAATCCTCTGAGAGTTTGCGATTGAGAGTGATCACAAAGTCGAGTCAGACGCCTTGTATATATCGGGCCAGGGTGCTCGTGTCAAATTGCGCATTGACACTACCCAAAGTGTCCATGCGCCACGGTGGTGAGGTGTCAGTCAAGTCACACTTTGGCAAACCTGCAGCATATGGTCACGCTCGCACCCAGAGTGGCCATGTTTTAGAATAGGGGTAACTTTTGTTGTGGGATATTGAAAACGTCTCTGAATTATAAATAATATTAGCCAAGTCAGTTATGTGAATAGGGGTTTGGCCTATTTTTGATTCATAATACATTTTTGATTAAAGACAAGTTCAAGCGTATTCTACTCAACAGGAAGAGGAATACATTATTGCTATTTTTATTAGCTATTTTTTTGTATATATATATATATATATATATAGAGAGATATATTATTAAAAACGAAACATCCCTATGATCAATACAATTGTATCATCTAAACAAACCTACAGGCCAACATTTACAATTAATTTAGGCCTACGAATGTACTTGATCTCTCTGACATCCTTCGTTCTGCAACTGCAATGGGTTTCTCCTTTTGAACCATTTGCTTTTCAAGTGTGAAATAGCACGTGCCGATATGTGGACAGGGTCAAGCTGCGCCTGGCGGTCAAGAAAAGGAGGGGGGAGTTTATACACGCCGGCGGCACGCGTTAGGTTTGTTTTTAGAGACCATTGTTTTTCAGACCATTCTCTTAAACGGGAGGTGTTAAGTAATCATAGACATTTTATTAAAATGCATATCACCCTCCTCACCGTACCTTTTGTGCTCCCAAACGGTTGATTCATTTACAAGAGATCTAGGTCTATATGTTAATTAACCCTGCGAGGTGTAAAATAGACCACGTTTTGCAAGCGTTTCAATTTTGTATTTTTTTTACCTTCATTTAACTAGGCAAGTCAGTTAAGAACAACATCTTATTTACAATGACGGCCTAGGAACAGTGGGTTAACTGCCTTGTTTAGGGGCAGAACGACAGGTTTTTACCTTGTCAACTCAGGGATTGATATAGCAACCTTTTGGTCACTGGCCTAACGCTCTAACCACTATGCTACCTGCAGCCCCAAAAAGTGTTGGTTCCACCAGTAGAAAAAAATCGACCAAATAAGCAGAAATAGACAAAGCTACCAGCCGCCTATTGTTGCAAATTGGAATAATGTGATTGCGGAGCCATTTTGTCGATTCGAATTTCCAATGTCAAAATATGAAACGCCTAGGCTATGAATATGCCACTTCGATACCTTAGTGAATTTTTCATAGCAGGTTGGGTTTCATAGCAGGTTGGGTTTCATAGCAGGTTGGGAGTACTTACTCAGCAGGTTAGGAGACTTAGGTGAAGGTTAGGAAAAGGATTAAGGTTAGTGAAAATTCTCTCCAAACCCCTATGACAATCAATTTGTATCGAAGTGGCTTGAAAAGTGTGTAACAGGACCTTTCTTTGACATACACTACATGACCAAAAGTATGTGGACACCTGCTTGTCCAACATCTCATTCCAAAATCATGGGCATTAATAAGGAGTTGGTCCTCCCTTTGTTGCTATTGCAGCCTCAACTCTTCTGGGAAGGCTTTCCACTATATGTTGGAACATTGCTGCAGAGACTTGCTTCCATTCAGCTGCAAGAACATTATTGAGGTTGGGCACCGATGTTGGGTGATTAGGCCTGCATGGCGTATTCAGCACTGCACGATCATGACTTCTTCCCGATCTCACTCACCTTGTGACCTTCAGCACTGCACGATCATGACTTGTAACTCACCTTGTGACCTTCAGCACTGCACGATCATGACTTCTCACTCACCTTGTGACCTTCAGCACTGCACAATCATGACCCCAACATAGAAATAGAAAACCCAGATAAACACAGAAATAGAAAATATAGAACATACACCAAAAACCCCGAAACACACAAAACAAACACCCTCTTCCACGCCCTGACCAACCTACAATAACAAACAACCCCTTTTACTGGTCAGGACGTGACAGATAAAGACCTAATATTGAACTAATATTGACTTGATATTGACGTGATAAAGACCTGATAAAGACCTGATATTGACATGATTTTGACCTGATATTGACCTGATAAAGACGTGATTTTGGCCAGATATTGACCTGATAAAGACGTGACATTGACGTAATATTGAGATGATATTGACCTGATATTGATCTGAAATTGACCTGATATTGACCTGGTAAAGACGTGATATTGATCTAATAAAGACATGATATTGACCTGGTATTGACCTAATATTGACCTGATATTGACCTGAGAAAAAAACGTATATTGACATGATATTGACCTGATATTGACATGATAATGACCTGATATTGACCTAATTTTGACCTGATACTGACCTGATATAGACCTGATGTTGACCTGATATTTACATGATATTAACCTATATTGTCATCGTCCTGTGTGTAGGTGGGAAGGAAGTCAGGTGCAGGAGAAACCAACTTGGTTTAACTGGAGTAGTTTAATAAATAATAAACTTACACGAACTCCAAAAACCAACGTACGTAAAAATATCATGGGTAAAAATACCCTAGCCCACCAATACAAAAATATGCGAAAATCAATAACAAACAAAACAATCTCGGACAAGGACATGAGGGAAACAGAGGGTTAAATACACAACATGTAATGAATGGGATTGGAAACAGATGTGTAGGAAAACAAGACAAAACCAATGGAAAATGAAAAATGGATCAGTGATGGCTAGAAGACCGGTGACGTCGATTGCCGAGCACCACCCGAACAAGGAGGGGCATCGACTTCAGCAGAAGTCGTGACAGTACCCCCCCCCCCCCGACACGCGGCTCCAGCAGTGCGTCGACACCGGCCTCGGGGACGACCCAGAGGACGAGGTGCAGGGCGATCCGGATGGAGACAATGGAACTCTCGCAGCAGGGAAGGATCTAACACATCCTCCACCGGAACCCAGCAGCTCTCCTCCGGACCGTACCCCTCCCAGTCCACGAGATACTGAAGGCCCCTCGACGACATCTCGAATCCAGAATGGATCGAACGGAGTACGCCAGGGCCCCCTCAATGTCCAGAGGGGGCGGAGGAACCTCCCGCACCTCAGCCTCCTGGAGCGGGCCAGCCACCACCGGCCTGAGGAGAGATACATGGAACGAGAGGTTAATGCGGTAATGTAGGGGAAGCTTTAACCTATAACATACCTCGTTCACTCTCCTCAGGACTTTAAACGGCCCCACAAACCGTGGACTCAGCTTCCGGCAGGGCAGGTGGAGGGGCAGGTTTCTGGTCGAGAGCCAGACCCTGTCCCCTGGTGCGAACACCGGGGCCTCACTGCGGTGACGGTCTGCGCCAACTTTCTGGCGTCGTACGGCGCGCTGAAGGTGGACGTGAGCGGCGTTCCAGGTCTCCTCCGCACGCCGGAACCAGTGGTCCACCGTAGAAACCTCGGTCTGACTCTGATGCCAAGGGGCCAGAACCGGCTGATACCCCAACACGCACTGAAAAGGAGAGAGGTTAGTGGAGAAGTGGCGGAGCAAGTTCTGAGCCATCTCTGCCCAGGGCACGAACGCCGCCCACTCCCCCGGCCGGTCCTGGCAATAAGACCTCAGAAACCTACCCACATCCTGGTTAACTCTCTCCACCTGCCTGTTACTCTCAAGGTGAAAACCCGAGGTAAGGCTGACCAAGACTCCCAGACGCTCCATGAACGCCTTCCAGACCCTAGACGTAAACTGGGGACCCCGATCAGACATTATATCCTCAGGCACCCCGTAGTGCCGAAAGACGTGTGTAAACAGAGCCTCTGCAGTTTGTAGGGCCGTAGGGAGACCGGGCAAAGGGAGGAGACGACAGGACTTAGAAAAACGATCCACAACGACCAGGATCGTGGTGTTACCCTGTGAAGGTGGAAGATCGGTTATGAAATCCACCGACAAGTGCGACCACGGCCGTTGTGGAACGGGTAAGAGTTGTAACTTACCTCTGGGTAGGTGTCTAGGAGCCTTGCACTGGGCGCACACCGAGCAGGAGGAAACATAAACCCTCACGTCCTTAGCTAAGATGGGCCACCAGTACCTCCCACTAAGGCAGCGCATCGTCCGACCAATCCCAGGATGACCAGAGGAGGGTAACGTGTGAGCCCAGTAGATCAGCCGGTCGCGGACAGCAGATGGAACGTACAGACGCCCAGCTGGACACTGAGGGGGAACGGGCTCTGCACGTGACGCCCGCTCAATGTCCGCGTCCAGCTCCCACACTACCGGTGCCACCAAACAAGAGGCTGGGATTATGGGAGTGGGACCCATGGACCGCTCCTCTGTGTCATACAGCCGGGACAGTGCGTCTGCCTTAACGTTCTGGAAACCTGGTCTGTAAGAGAGGGTAAACACAAAATGGGTAAAAAAACATGGCCCACCTTGCCTTGCGAGGATTCAGTCTCCTTGCCTCCCGGATGTACTCCAGATTGCGGTGGTCAGTCCAGATGAGAAAAGGGTGTTTAGCCCCCTCAAGTCAATGTCTCCACACCTTCAAAGCCTTGACGACAGCCAACAGCCAACAGCTCCCGGTCCCCCACGTCATAGTTTCGCTCCGCCGGGCTGAGCTTCTTAGAGAAGAAGGCACAAGGGCGGAGCTTAGGTGGCGTATCCGAGCGCTGAGAGAGCACAGCTCCTATCCCAGCCTCAGACGCGTCCACCTCCACTATGAATTGCAAAGACGGATCCGGATGAGCCAACACAGGAACCGAGGTAAACAGAGCCTTCAGTTTCCTAAAAGCCCTGTCCGCCCCAGTCGACCACTGCAAGCGCACCGGACCCCCCTTCAGCAATGAGGTAATGGGAGCAGCTACCTGACCAAAACCCCAGATAAACCTCCGGTAGTAATTGGCAAACCTTAAAAATCGCTGCACCTCCTTTACCGTGGCGGGAGTCGGCCAATTACGCACGGCTGCAATGCGGTCACTCTCCATCTCCACTCCTGACGTGGATAGGCGATTCCCTAGGAAGGAGACGGACTGTTGAAAGAACAGGCATTTCTCAGCCTTGACATACAGGTCATGCTCCAACAGGCGACCAAGCACTCTGCGCACCAAGGACACATGCTCGGCGCGTGTAGAGGAGTAGATCAGAATGTCATCGATATACACCACTACACCCTGCCCGTGCAGGTCCCTGAAAATCTCGTCTACAAAAGATTGGAAGACTGATGGAGCATTCTTCAAACCGTACGGCATGACGAGGTACTCATAATGCCCTGAGGTGGTACTAAACGCCGTCTTCCACTCGTCTCCATCTCGGATACGCACCAGGTTGTACGCACTCCTGAGATCCAGTTTAGTGAAGAAGCGGGCCCCATGCATTAACTCAATCGCCGTGGCGATCAGAGGTAGCGGGTAACTGTACCTCACAGTCATTTTATTGAGACCTCGATAATCAATGCACGGTCGCAGACCTCCATCCTTCTTCTTCACAATAAACAAACTCGAGGAGATGGGTGAAATGGAGGGCCGAATGTACCCCTGATGCAGGGATTCGGAGACATATGTCTCCATAGCCACCATCTCCCCTTGCGATAGGGGATCCAAATCGGCATATTCGGGGGGAATGCGCACGGTGGAGACCAGGTCTGGACTTTCCACCATAGTAGCACCAACGGAAACCCCTACACACCTACCTGAGCACTCTTGCGACCACCCCGTGAGAGCCCTCTGTGGCCAAGAAAAAGTGGGGTTATGACAAATTAACCAAGGTAGAGCCAGCACCACGGGATACGCAGGAGTGTCCATAAGGAAAATACTATTTTTTTCCTTGTGACCCCCCTGTGTCACCATACTCAAAGGAGCTGTGGCTTCCCTGATTAACCCTGACCCCAATGGTCGACTATCTAAGGTGTGAACGGGGAAAGGCACATCCACGGGTACAATGGGGATCCCTAAACTATGAGCAAAAGCTTGATCAATGAAATTCCCAGCCGCGCCTGAATCTACTAGCGCCTTATGCTGGGAACACGGGGGAAAAAAATCTGGAAAAGTAACAGACACAAACATAAGTGCAACAGAGGGCTCTGGATGAGAATGGTGCCTACTCACCTGGGGTGGCGCCGGAGCGCCCTGCCTGTTACCTCGATTCCCAGAGGAACCTACCCGGCACCGACCAGCATTGTGACCTCTGCAGCCACAGATGGTGCGCGAGCGGGAACCCCCTCCGGTCTCCCTGTGCACCCACTCTCCCAGTTCCCTGGGTATAGGAGAGGGAGTGTGGGAGGATGGAACCACCAGACCCCGATCTGGACGTCCGGCGAGCAGCCAGAAGGTTGTCCAGCCGGATGGACAGATCCACCAGCTGGTCGAAGGTGAGGGTGGTGTCTCTGCAGGCCAGCTCCCGACGGACGTCCTCACACAGACTACAACGGTAATGGTCGATCAGGGCCCTGTGATTCCATCCCGCACCGGCTGCCAGGGTCCTAAACTCCAGGGCAAAATCCTGGACGCTCCTCATCTCCTGCCTCAGATGGTAGAGGCACTCACCCATCGCTCTGCCCTCGGGTGGATGGTCAAAGACTGCCCGAAAACGGCGGTTGAACTCCTCATAATGGTCCAACGCCGCATCATCTCCTCCACACACAGCGCTGGCCCACTGCAGGGCTCTCCCGGTGAGACACGAGATGAGGGTGAAACTCTTCTCACGGTCAGATGGAACTGGGTGGACCGTGGCCAGGAAAAGGTCTAATTGAAGTAGGAAACCCCGGCAGGTGGCAGCACTTCCGTCGTACCCCTGAGGCATGGATAGACGGATGCCACGAGTTCAGGTTGAGAAGGGGCGCTCAAGTTAGACCACGGTTGGGTTGGTGGAGGCGCTAGAAAAACTCCCTGTCTCTCCCAGCGGTCCATATTCTGGACAACGCGATCCATAGCGGCACATAGATGGTGAAGCTTCTCCTCATTTTTCTGGACGCGCTCCTCCACCTCCATGTCCGGGGTACCCTCTCCTGCTGACTTCATATTTTGGTCGGAGATTCTGTCATCGTCGTGTGTGTAGGTGGCAAGGAAGTCAGGCGCAGGAGAAACCAACTTGGTTTAACTGGAGTAGTTTAATAAATAATAAACTAACACGAACTCCAAAAACCAATGTACATAAAAATAACATGGGCAAAAATACCCTAGCCCACCAATACAAAAATACACGAAAATCAATAACAAACAAAACAATCTCGGACAAGGACATGAGGGAAAACATAGGGTTAAATACACATGTAATGAATGGGATTGGAAACAGGTGTGTAGGAAAACAAGACAAAACCAATGGAAAATGAAAAATGGATCAGTGATGGCTAGAAGACCGGTGACGTCGATCGCCGAGCATCACCCGAACAAGGAGGGGCATCGACTTCGGCAGAAGTCGTGACAGATAATGTCCTGATAATGACCTGATATTGACCTAATAAAGACTTGGTTTTGACCTAATAAAGACGTGATATTGATGTGATATTGACCTAATAAAGACCTGATATTGACCTGATATTGACGTGATAAGACGTGATATTAAGTGATATTGACCTGATATTGACATGATATTGACATGATATTGACATGAAATTTGACCTGATAAAGCCTTAATATTGACCTGATATTTATCTGATAAGGAACTGATATTGACCTGATATTGACATGATATTTACCTGATATTGACCGTATAAAGACCTAATAAAGACCTGGTATTGACCTGTTAAAGACCTGCTATTGACCTGAAGAAAAACTGATATTGACATGATATTGACCTGATATCGACATGATAATGACCTGATATTGACCTAATATTGACCTGATATTGACCTGATACTGACCTGATATTGACCTGATATAGACCTGATATTGACCTGATAAAAACCTGATAAAAACCTGATATTGACATGATTTTGACGTGATGAAGACGTGATATTGACATGCTATTGACCTGATAAAAACCTGATATTGAAATTATATTGACCTGATATTGACCTGATGTTGACATGATATTGACCTGATATTTACATGATATTGACCTGATATTGACCTAATAAAGACCTGATATTGACCTGTTAAAGACCTAATAAAAACCTGATATTGACCTGTTTAAGTCCTGAAATTGACCTGAAAAAAACCTGATATTGACATGATATTGACCTGATATTGACCTGATAATGACCTGATATTGACCTAATATTGACCTAATAAAGACCTGATATTGACCTGTAAAAGACCTAATAAAAACCTGATATTGACCTGTTTTAAGTCCTGAAATTGACCTGAAAAAAACCTGATATTGACCTGATAATGACCTGATATTGACCTAATATTGACCAGATATTGACCTGATTGTAACGGTTGTCGTCAGATTGAGACCAAAACGCAGCGGGTATATGTGTACTCATCTTCTTTTATTATGGAAAGAAGAAAAACCAAAATAAACACGTACACCAAAAGAAACACAACGATGAATAAACAGTCCTGTAAGGCCATAAGCTATACATGGAACAATCTCCCACAAACTACAAAACAAAACACATACCTATATATAGGACTCTCAATCAAAGGCAACTAAAAACACCTGCCTCCAATTGAGAGTCCAACACCCAAACCTAGACATAGAAATACAAAGAACTAGAAAGAACATAGAAATACAAACATAGAACATAACCCAAAACCCGGAACTAACAAATCAAACCCCCTTTAAATACAACACACACACACCCCAAACCACATAAAACAAATACCCTCTGCCACATCCTGACCATAATTAAAAACAAATACTCCCTCTACTGGTCAGGACGTGACACTGATACTAACCTGATATTGACCTGATATACACATGATTTTGACCTAATAAAGACCTGATATTGACCTGATATTGACATGATATTGACCTAATAAAGAACTGATATTGAACTGATATTGACCTGATAAAGACCTGATATTGAACTGATATTGACCTGATAAAGACATGATATTGACTTGATATTGACCTGATATTGACCTGATATATACCTAATAAAGACCTGATATTGACCTGATAAAGACGTGATATTGACCTGATATTGACCTGAAATTGACCTGATATTGTCATTACATTGAACTGATATTGACCTGATATTGACTTGAAATTGATCTGATATTGACCTGATAAAGACGTGATATTGATCTAATAAATACGTGATATTGACTTGAAATTGACCTGATATTGTCATGATATTGACATGACCTACTCACTGGACCTACTCACTGCCACAGTCATACTCTGGACCTAGTTTTGTCCCATGGAATAAATGTTGTGGATCTTAATGTTTTTCCTCATAATCCTGGATTATCGGACCACCATTTTATTGCGTTTACAATTGCAACAAATAATCTGCTCAGACCCCAACCAAGGAGCATTAAAAGTCGTGCTATAAATTCTCAGACAACCCAAAGATTCCTTGATGCCCTTCCAGACTCCCTCTGCCTACCCAAGGATGTCAGAGGACAAAAATCAGTTAACCACCTAACCGAGGAACTCAATTTAATCTTGCGCAATACCCTAGATGCAGTTGCACCCCTAAAAATTAAAAACATCTGTCATAAGAAACTAGCTCCCTGGTATACAGAAAATACACGAGCTCTGAAGCAAGCTTCCAGAAATTGGAACGGAAATGGCGCCACACCAAACTGGAAGTCTTCCGACTAGCTTGGAAAGACAGTACCGTGCAGTATCGAAGAGCCCTCACTGCTGCTCGATCATCCTATTTTTCCAACTTAATTGAGGAAAATAAGAACAATCCGAAATTTCTTTTTGATACTGTCGCAAAGCTAACTAAAAAGCAGCATTCGCAAATGGAGGATGGCTTTCACTTCAGCAGTAATACATTTATGAACTTCTTTGAGGAAAAGATCATGATCATTAGAAAGCAAATTACGGACTCCTCTTTAAATCTGGGTATTCCTCCAAAGCTCCATTGTCCTGAGTCTGCACAACTCTGGCAGGACCCAGGATCAAGGGAGATACTAAAGTGTTTTAGTACTATATCTCTTGACACAATGATGAAAATAATCATGGCCTCCAAACCCTCAAGCTGCATACTGGACCCTATTCCAACTAAACTACTGAAAGAGCTGCTTCCTGTGCTTGGCCCTCCTATGTTGAACATAATAAACGGCTCTCTATCCACCGGATGTGTACCAAGCTCACTAAAATTGGCAGTAATAAAGCCTCTCTTGAAAAAGCCGAATCTTGACACAGAAATTATAAAAAACTATCGGCCTATATTGAATCTTCCATTCCTCTCAAAAAAAATTTGAAAAAGCTGTTGCACAGCAACTCACTGCCTTCCTGAAGACAAACAATGTATACAAAACGTTTCAGTCTGGTTTTAGACCCCATCATAGCACTGAGACTGCACTTGTGAAGGTGGTAAATGACCTTTTAATGACGTCAGACCGAGGCTCTGCATCTGTCCTCGTGCTCCTAGATCTTAGTGCCGCTTTTGATACCATCGATCACCACATTCTTTTGGAGAGATTGGAAACCCAAATTGGTCTACATGGACAAGTTCTGGCCTGGTTTAGATCTTATCTGTCGGAAAGATATCTAATAAATACATGATATTGACTTGAAATTGACGTGATATTTACGTGATATTGACCTGATATTGAAATTATGTTGACCTGATAATGATCTGATATTGACCTGATATTGACAGGATATTTACCTAATAAATACCTGATGTTGACATGATATTGACCTGATATTGACCTGATATTGACCTGATATTTACATGATATTGACCTATGAAAGACCTGATATTGTCCTGATAATGACCTGATATTGACCTAATAAAGACTTGGTTTTGACCTAATAAAGACGTGATATTGATGTGATATTGACCTAATAAAGACCTGATATTGACCTGATATTGACGTGATAAGACGTGATATTAAGTGATATTGACCTGATATTGACATGATATTGATATGATATTGACATGAAATTTTACCTGATAAAGCCCTAATATTGACCTGATATTTATCTGATAAAGAACTGATATTGACCTGATTTTGACATGATATTGACCTGATATTGACCTGATGTTGACCTGATATTGATCTGATAAAAACCTGATATTTACCTGATATTGACATGATTTTGATGTGATAAAGACTTGATATTGACCTGCTATTGACATGATAAAAAAAAACTGATATTGAAATAATATTGACCTGATATTACCTGATATTGACATGATATTGACATGAAATTTGACCTGATAAAGATGTGATATTGACCTGATATTGAACTTATGTAGACCTAATAAAGACCTGATATTGACCTGATAAAGACCTGATATTGACCTGATATTGACCTGTTATTGTCATTATATTGAACTGATATTGACCTGAAAAAAACCTGATTTTGACATGATATTTTAGAAGAAAAAGAAACGCACACCTATTAAGGCAAGGTGCTGGCTAACGGAGTAGAACACTTGAAAATAAGGGAGAGCCGCACACTCTAGGAGCTCAGATGCAAAAATGTTATATCCAACGTTTCGACAACCAAGCTGTCTTCATCAGGGTATGAACATGATATTGACCTGATACTGACCTGATATTGACATGATTTTGACATGATATTGACCTGATAAAAACCTGACATTGACCTGATATTGACCTGATATTGACATGAATTTTTACCTGATAAAGGCCTAATAAAGACCTGATATTGACCTGTTAAAGACCTGATATTGACCTGAAAAAAAAAACTGATATTGACATGATATTGACCTGATAATGACCTGATATAGACATGATTTTGACCTAGTAAAGACCTGATATTGACCTGATACTGACCTGATACTGACCTGATATTGACCTGATACTGACCTGATATTGACCTAATAAAGACCTGATATTGACCTGATATTGACCTAATAAAGACCTGATATTGACCTGATAAAGACGTGATTTTGACCTAGTAAATACATGATATTGACGTGATATTGACGTGATATTGACCTGATATTGACCTTATTTTGACCTGATATTGACCTGATATTGACCTGATATTGACATGATATTGAACTGATATTGACCTGATACTGACCTGATATTGACCTAGTAAAGACGTGATATTGACGTGATTTTGACCTTATATTGACCTGATTGTCACGTCCTGACCATAGTAAGTTGTTATTTTCTATGGTAGAGTAGGTCAGGGTGTGACAGGGGGTGTTTGTCTGTTTTTGTATTTCTATGTTCAGTTTCTAGTTTTGTATTTCTACGTTGGTGTTGTGTGGGTTGATCTCCAATTGGAGGCAGTTGATCCTTGTTACCTCTAATTGGAGGTCATATTTAAGTTGATGTTTGTCCAACCTGTTTTTGTGGGTGATTATATTTTGAGTAGTGTGTTTTCTCTCCGTGTCACGGTTTGTTGTTTTTGTGTTTCAAGTATTAGTGTATTGCATTTCAGTTTCACGTGAAATAAAATACGTGGAACTACGAACACGCTGCATTTTGGTCCGATCCTTTTGACATCCGTGACACTGATATTGACGTGATATTGACCTGATATTGACCTAATAAAGACCTGATATTGACCTTATTTTGACCTTATTTTGACCCTTTATTGACCTGATATTGACCTGATATTGACCTGATATTGACCTGATATTGACATGATATTGATCTAATAAAGATGTGATATTAACGTGATATTGACCTGATTTTGGTGCGGCAGGTATCCTAGTGGTTAGAGCATTGGGCTAGTATCCGAAAGGTTGCAAGTTCGAATCCCAGAGTTTGCAAGTAAAAAAATTCTGTCGTTCTGCCCCTGAACAAGGGGCCCAGAACTGCCCCAGAACTGTTCCTAGGCTGTCATTGAAAAAAAGAATTTGTTCTTAACTGACTTGCCTAGTTAAATAAATATTGACCTGATATTGACATGAAATTTGACCTTATAAAGATGTGATATTGACCTGATGTAGACCTGATATTGACCTGATAAAGCCCTGATAAAGCCTGATATTTACCTAATATAGACCTGATATTGACCTAATAATGACCTAATAAATACCTGATATTGACCTAATAATTATGTGATATTGACGTGATTTTGACCTATTAAAGACCTGGTATTGACCTGATATTGACCTGATATTGACCTGATGTTGACCTCATATTGACATGATATTGACCTAATAAAGACGTGATTTTGACGTGATATTGACCTGATAAAGACCTGATATTTACCTAATAAAGACCTGATATTGACATGATATTGACCTGATATTGACATGATATTGACTTGATATTGACTTGATATTAACCTGATTTTCAGGAAGTAGGCTATCGGTAATAGTAGGTCTGTCTGGTCATGATGAATAATACAAAAACATAAATCGACAACATTTTACTTTTAATACCTGGACTCTTATGGGAATTATTTGTTGGACTGCTCTCTTCATTTTTAGCTTCACTTTGTCTCCGATAAGAGGCTATGTGCTGGTCCACCTGAATGGAACCAACATGGTAATCTTCTGAACTTTTAGATCAACTTTTCAACCCCTGTCCAGACTTAACCAGGGTGAAGTGTTGCTGGTCCTCCTGTGGGAACTAAGAACCCACTCTGTGCTCATATTCAGGTGTCGGCATGGTTGGGCGTGAAGTTTACACACCTCCAGGGGTGAAAGCAACTCTGAATGAACCAGAGACTGGCGCATGTACTGCACACATCATTGACCTGATGAAACTTGAAACTTGGTATTGACGAGATCATAGAACTAGATCATATAGAAGATATATTTTGACATCTACTGTTAACTTATTACTGT